>NW_024040596.1:19098506-19653506 GCF_014851395.1 Micropterus salmoides
CCAGCCACACCCTGCTGCCTTCTGGAAGAGATATAGAAGTTTTGCTGCTGCACCACCAGACTGCAGAGCAGCCTTTCCCCACCAAGCTATCAGACTTAAACCAACCGCTTAAACTCTAATTCATCCTCAGCACTGCTCCAGTGATGACCATTTTTCATAACTGATTCTTTATTAATGTATGTTGTCTGCTGTGTAGCAGAAGGGAGTTACAAAACTCAATTTCAACAGGTTATATTGTGACAATCAACGTTCTACAAAGATTCTAGAATCCTCTGATTTGGCATCAAAGAGGATTCTAGAATCTTCTCTGGTCTAGATTTCTCTCTTCAATCAGCAGGTGGAGTGAATTGAATTTAGCAGGCAGTGTTTGCCTGTGACATTTGAATTAGTAATGTCTATGTACTGATACTGAAAACAACTTTATTAGCCTATTATTTTCTTTTCGTTTTTGGACACAACTTTTGGTTTTACGCAGCAGGTTGGAAACTATTTAAGATAGAACTCATATTGCAACTCAGCCCACACGCGATATATTTATCTCATTGCAACAAATGTCTAACGCACCCTTCACAAAAAGGCGGTCTCTTTAAACTGTTTATGCCTGCCATGTTGTTACTGCTACACTGTTTGTTTGCTAACATTATCTTACTGCTGCATGCATATAGCATTTCTCAACCGTTGACTGTTAACAAAAGTGCGTTTACTCCGCTGCAGTTAGAAGGTGTTTCTGGACTCAGCCATTTGTCATGTGAGCTGTCAGTAAGATGGAAGAAGAGTGTTTCACTCTCTTGGCAGATTCAGACATTCAGCAGCATTCCCAAACGACTCCACTGAGATGCCAGCCAGGGATAACTCCTTCACTCCACCAAGCTAGTGCTGCGTGTGCAACAGGTAACTTTCTGTATATCTTTGACGACTGTTGGTGTTTATGTAGTTAGCAATATCAGTAGGCTAAATGAAGAGAAAGGGTTAGTTAGCCTGCTGCTGCACATTAGTTGATTCTTTTCTTTTGACTTTATCGATTTAGGCTAACGTTATCCATTTAATTATTATTCTTTACACTTGTTAAAGCACTTTGTAACTTGTTTTTGAAAAGTGCTCTACAAATAAGGATTATTATTATTATTATTAATTTCTCCTGATGTCATATTTCCTGCCCTGGTGGGCTGAGGTGCCCAACAGTGGCTGGGTCTGATGGCAGCGGCTGCTTTGACACCATATAATGACTAGCGTCAGGGCAGGCTCATTTAATTTGGGCCCAGCATGAAAAATGCGAGGTCCCTATTGAAACTGAAGGGATTATTATTTTTTTCTGCAAAGTAAATTCAGTTTTGGGGGCCTAAACGTGCTCAAAAACTCACCAAACTTGGTTTGGGGCGAAAATATTCGTATTTTATGGGTCTCGCACTTGGGTGTGGAAAGATGGATAGCGCCCCCTACAGACCAGCCCCCTGCCGAAGTTTTACCTACATGTAGTTTTACCGTAGTTTTACCTACATGTACGAAATTTCTGTGGTACATGTATCATGTCTAGACCTCTAGACGCACAGAAAAGCCTCTTGGAGCGATGCCCCACACCCAACAGGAAGTCGGCAATTTTGGATTTAATGGTCATTTTTGGCGGTTTACACACTTTGTACTTTAACAAACTCCTCCTAGGGATCTAGTCCGATTGACTACAAATTTTCGCTGTGCACTCTAAACCCATTGACTAATTGACTTGATAAAAGTTGTGCAAATGGTGATTTTTCGTCCACGAGCATGCCCGTGGCGTGGCCTCACAAAATTGACGATTCGCCAAGAAATAGGAAGTTGTTTTAACTTCAATATACATGATCACATCTGTACCAAATTTGATATGGATAATAACAGTCCTGCCCTGAAGACATCCATCTGCCATTATTCACTCAAAGTCATAGCGCCACCTGCTGGCAACAGGAAATGTCACGTTTTACGCCTCGACGGACACAGGGTGCTCCTCAAGTCTCTTAACTGCATCCATGTTTCCCTCACTTGCGTCTTTTCCTTGTGTCTTAGTCCCGCTCACCGGGGATGCACGGAAAGACGTAAGGAAACCAAGCCAGGAGAGAAGGAACGAGGAAATGTGTTTTTAGAGACAAGTGACGTCCTTTCCTCCGAAGCTCACGTAAAGCCACGTCTGTTTCTGATGATGGCTGCAGCTGATCACAGCTGGATTAGCTGTCAGTCGGCTCTAACAGCTGTAGAGACATTTGATGGAATTTGTCTCTACATACATGTGCACTGTGTTGGTACTAATAAAGTCTCACAGTTATCAGAGCAGAGCAGCATGATTCTCTGTTACCTGTTTAACAAACACCTGCACTGAAAAATTATAGGTTACTGTATGTCCCGCTCAGAGGCACAGGATCATTTCTACTGGCACAATGCTTATATTATCTACATTTATATTTATTGATTCTGATAACCCAGAATATGATCGTGGTCTCTTCGGAATTATTAGGCTAAATTTTTCAGGGAAATTGAAATTATGTAACTTGTATGAAAGTAACGCTCAGTTTTTGGCTTTCCGTTTATTTCCTCTTCTGATATCCTTTAACACTGCTACATACATTTTATTTGCAAGTCACATCACTCGTCACCGATCGATCACTGCGTTCCATCATATCAATCCGACAATTTCTTTTAGTGCAGCAGCGCTTTCATTCACACTTTCATCAGCTGATTTTACTCGCGGAGCCACCGGCTGCTTTCATCAGATTCTTTGCTCACTTCATTAGATACTTTGGTGCAGTTTAGTGACTTGTCCGACTCCTTACGTGTACTATGTTTTATCATGGTCTATTTGGACTAAACACAGAAATGACCAGCCTCACATGTGACTGAATAGAAATGACGATAAATTATGTAAAACATGTTTCTTGCAAACAGACTCTCTGACTCTCTCTGACTTAATAAAAGTTGATGGGAGAAATAAAAGAAAGAAATATCTTTCTAATAAATAAAGTTGTGTGTGGGGCTTTTGTTGTTCAGACCTACAATGAACACAGATTTTAACAAGACGGTGAATCATAAAACAACTCAAATATAAGACTTTGCAGGGATACACTTGAGTTTAACGTTATCTGTCCTGATCAGTCCAAGCTGCAGCATCCAATCAATATAACGGCTACCCAATAAGGGGGCGTGTGGGTCATTAAAAGACTTCCGGGAAGGATGCACTGGTGTATCCTCGCTCATAGCTCCTCAGAGATTGCTCCTCGATCTTTGCTCCTTGGAGCTCAAATACAACGGAACAACTTCCGGTTCAATCGAGGAGCGAGGAAACGACAAATAAGAGACTTGAGAAGCACCCATAGCAGGTTGACCCTATAAACTTCAAATCTGTCCTAGAAAACCCTTAACACATTGATGATGCCATGTTGTAAAACTTGTGAGTTTTCGGTTAACGGCGTGGCGGTGGCGTGCCTTCTAAAGGCATTGACGATGAAAAGTTGTGCTATCTGTGAGTTTTCGTTAATGGGCGTGTCCGTGGCATGGCGTCCAAAATCGATGATTCGCCGTGAAACAGGAAGTTGTTATAACTTAGGTATGCATGCTCAGATCCGCACCAAACTGTACATGTAGGATGGCCCAATCCCAATGTCCCCCCCAAAGCCCTAAGCCCTGAACCCTCACAGACTTTACTGACGTCTCTGGGAAAGTGATTGAATTTAAGAGGCTGCAGTTGCTCAAAATGCTGTGAACAGGAACGGGACAGCACTTTGCCATTTTATCACGTTACCTTGACGACGCTGAAACAACCTACAGAGTGGAGGAGAGGTAAATGTCAATATATTTGTGTAGCAGACCTAAATTTATTAGTTATGCATTTTAATAAATTTCTAAGAATTGATACCCAATTAAGAATTTTAAGATTCATAAAATCATTTTATTTAATTCCTCGTTTTAGGGCACCACCGGAGTTGTTATAATCCTAGAGTCTCCGGACCTCTAGGTAGTTTTGAATAATTATACAATTATTACTAGTGATCAGTTAGTTAATCGCTCAATTATCTTAAATCAGTCAGTCAGTCTGTCTCATATCTAAAGGGTCAATTCTCTTGGCAGGAACTAGAAATAGGCAACACACACAGCTCTTGATTATATTACAGTGAATTTATTCTCTAACTAAGGTGATAAAAGATGGTTGGATACAGGGAAATAAGCATTTGCTGAACAATGAGCCTGGAGGTTCGGTTGTGGGAAGCATTTGACTCATACGGCATAGAAGAGCTACTGAAAGTAAACTAATGCTATAATTTAGGAATTAAAATGGACATCTGATCACAGAACGTGTGTTAAGTCTTACTGCTTGTCGACGGCCTGCTTTTGGCCTGTTGCACGGGTCCCACGCTAGCTGCCGATCCTGGCTTTTTGCTAGGGATTCTCCGGGGTTCTCCGTGTCTGATTGAAAACGCCTCCTCCGTCTGGCAATTCGGCTGTTTTCAGGTTTCCTTCGTTGTAGTTGGCGAGACCACGTGGCTTGGTCTGACCTCGGTGAAGTTGGTTCGACGAAAAAGGCTTAAATTGGAACTTGGTCGTTCCTGAATTAGTCCAGTGTAACTTAACGGACTGATAACCTTAACAAACAAAAGAAATAAAGAAAATATGAAATATAAAATATAAAATATAAAAATGTTGCCTGGGGCGTGGTTCCCCAGGGGGCGTCTCAGGTCCCAGGAACTGCCTTTCTAAACTTAATGTCTAAAGAAAAGAAATCTATTTGCACGTATTATAATCAAATATTTTCCACAATCGAACCTCAATGGTTGAACGTTTGTACTGTTCTAAGCATTTGGTAACAAGAAACAATTGTCACATTATTGGTCAGGATATTTATACATTTAACGGCATTTCCGATGAGGGCATGTAATACTTATTTCGTCCACTTGGGGGAGCTCAGGTTACATGAGGAAAGCTTGGATTAAAGACCGTCTCTCCTTAGGAACTGGGAATTTGTTGATTCATCCTTAAATTCAAGCTGGCGATTAAGAGTATCGTAAAACATTTCTTTGTCATCATTTCTAAAGGAATTTTGTAAGAAAGTATTATGAACAAGCATTGATTACATTAGATGAAGGAGTGTCTTGCTGAAAATAAAAACACTGCACAAGTAACTTTCTTTTCAGCACTAATAACAACAGATAGCAACAACAGTTAACATAACTACTCAAATAGAGGCAAACGTAATCAGGTAACTAAAGATTTAATTAAATGCTTTGAGTCTTTGGAGACTGCAGTCCTCTGTCATCCAAAGTTCAGTGTCTGGACCATATCACACTTGGGTGAGACAGGGGTTTTCCTTTTTGATGTGGTAATAAAACAAAGAATAAGGTCAGTTGCCACGGAAACGTGTGTGGGGGGCCAGTTTTGATAGGCTGTTCAGGGAGATGCCAATGGCTGGTGCGTGTCTCTTTGTCAGTTTAACAGTCAGGCCCCGCGTTATCAGCTTCGGAATCAAAAAGGTGCCAGTTTTATGGTCGGTCTAGCACTTAGAGAAAGCAACTTTGACCCCTCCCCTTCTTCTCTGGGGAGGAGAAAGGAATTTAGAGTAGCTCCAAATTTATTCAATATAAAATGCACAAATCCACACCGTTGTTCACTACATTTGTCAATAATCAATACACTATTGATGGTCAAACAGCATCATTAAGTAAAAACTAAAATAAATAGTTGAATAAACAAAGTGTGTAGGCTAATAAGGTGTATTCCTCTGACTTCATGTGTTCTATGCAGCATCTAAAGTTAAGAAAAATTCTAACAATGTTAACATCAGTGTTGGTGTTGATGCTTGTTTGTTTACCGTTCTTCTTCTTCTCCTATATAGGCGGATTTGCCGTGGGTTTTTCTCTCGCTTCCGGGCTTCCCCCGGTAACCCTGGCAACCCCCGTGTTTCACGTCATACCACTATGAACTGTGGGCAATTCCCTCAGCGACAGTCTGCAGAAATGCGGACTTACGAAAAGGGTCTATAAAGGGCTCAAAATGTTCGCGACAGAGCCCTCGCGCACTTGACGATTTGACAGTGGGACAGCCCTAAGCCCTCATGGACTCACCGAGAACACGCTCAAAGTCTGTGAGTCTGTGAGGGTGGACATTGGGATTGGGCCGATGAGAGTCCCGCCCTGAACACATCCATATGCCAACAAACACACAATGTCATAGCCCCACCTGTTGGCAACAGGAAGTGTCAAGTTTTACGCTATTATGTACTACTGCCAACATATTTGCCTCACCTGCTTCAAAACAGTCTCAGAGGAGCCTTAAGACATTGATGATGCTATGTTGTGAATCTTGTGAGTTTTCGGATAATGGCGTGTCCTTGGCATGGCGTCAAATTTCGATGCTTTGCCGTGACACAGGAAGTTGTTAACTTCACTGTACATGCTCATATCTCTACCAAATTTCACACATTTGATAATGGTCACACCCTGAACACATCTTCAGGTCAAAATTCACTCAACCTCATAGCGCTACCTGCTGGAATCAGGAAGTGTCCCTTAAAAGATGCTGAATCAAAAAGATTTATAAAACTTTTGTGGTGCATATATCATCACAAGACACACAAAAAAGCCTCTTGGAGCCAAACCTGAAATCAGTCAGGAAGTCAGCCATTTTGATTTGAATGTGCAATGAGTTGAAGTACGCCGACTTCACCGGGTCCGTTGATGAGAAGAGATCAGATGAGACAGTGCCTTAAGTTTCGAGACCTTTATTACCAAACCAAAAGCAATTGCAGATATATCTGGAGACTCCTCACACCAACACAGAGTCTACTCTGAAGCAGTAAGCAGAGGAGTCTGTCTCTTCCTATGCAGCCCGACAATTTATAGAGGTAACTGTACCCAGAGTGGTGTATCTGTGTGTCTGTGTGATTAGTGATATGGATGTGTGTGCTTGTGATTGGGTGTGGATGATTGAATCACAATGTATGGTATGTGTTTGTGTCAACACAGCTTCCTCTTATCTAAGCCTCACAAACTAAGTATTGCAACACAAGTTACATAAGCTATACAGAGAGCATCATGTACCCTTCTCACAAATGACAGCCCATTTATGGCCTTTTACAAGGTCCGTACTTTAACGAACTCCTCCTAGGGAATTAATAGGATCGACTTCAGTTTACTTTTAATTTATTTTATACTGTGCATTCCAAAGGAATTGACGATGAAAAGTTGTGCAAATGGTGAGTTTTGGTGGAACGGCGTGGCGTCCAAAATCAATGAAATGTCATAAAACAGGAAGTTATTGTAACTTCAGTCTACATACTCACATATGCACCACATTTGGGATGCATTATAAGAGTCCCGCCCTAAACAACACCCATATCCCAATATTCACTAAAAGTCGCCACCTGCTGGCAACAGGAAATAACCTTTAACCTCTTAACATTCCAGTCCGCGGGCCGTCAGGTACTGGCGGCAGCTTTCAGTATGTTTCGGTATGTTAGCTTCATACTCATATGTTACACTATTTGAAAGCTAAAATCCTTGTGATTCGACCCATGTTAACCATTTCAAGGTACGATCACCACAGCGGGTACAATCAGCGCCACTGTCAGACCAGCCAGTACAGCCAGACGTGACTCACCTATGAAGCCTCATAGTAACCCACCGATCGATTATAATCCAACAAAAATGTTCTTGTTACGTTGTCAAAGGTCCAGACGATCCAATACAGTAAAAACATTTAGTCCAAAACACATTATTCCATTAGTAAATCCCCAGGGACTGCTGCCGCATCGTTTCATATTTGCCGGTAGATGTGGCTTGTATGTCATTATAACAGCAATAACTCAGATTTGAATGATTTGAAACAACTACAATATTTTGTATTAAAATTAGCCTCTGAACTATGACCTTTCGACTGACAGCTAATTCGCCCTAATAGGAGCTCACCTGTCCCTTTCACAGCCTACAATAGCGAACGAGAGCCCGCGCTGTAAGAAAGGGCAAGTCCCTATTATTTCATGGGTAGGCAGAGCTAATTGCAAGCAATTGTGCCGATGACTGGCATTTCGTGTAGCCAATAAAATTCTGCATATAACGATATACAGCTTTAAGTAGGAAGTTCATGATCTACCAGCAAAAAAACACGTCTGTGTCGAGCCACTGGCTAATACCGAACGATGCAGCAACAGCCGCCTGCCGCCATGGGGCGGTGCTGTTGAAAAAAAAATACGCTGAGACATATACGCTGAGACATACACTCAGAAAAACCTGTGTAAAATACCGTAAAACTTAAATTAATAGCCGAGTCCCAAATAGCCGCCTACCTTCTTTACTGGCCTGGTGTGGGAACACATTTTGACAAGTAAACGCATGCCTTAATTAAACGCCTGGTCTGGTTTTTATAGAAGTTCTTTGGATGTATAAAACCTCTTAAACCCCACAGGCTCTCTGCTTTAGCTGCTTCTAAATTGATCGTTAATACAAATATAAATGTTTAAACGTATGATCAAAATGGACATGCTGAACAGCGTTAGATCTGTTAGATTCTCCACAATACCACTGTTAAGTTCATTTAACGGAAACAACAAGACCCAAAGTCTAATTCTTCTAGATTTACTGGTGTAACGTGCATGGCTACGAGAGAGGAAAAGGGAAAAAAATGCTGACTCACTTTAACTTTGAAGCGCTCGTTAAGTCCAAATGTGTCCATTCCTTGATTATTTAATATATTCCTTTAGTCTGTCAGGGTCCACCTATCAAAAGAATCAAAACAGCTTTTCAGAAAAATTTATCCAAGTTGTGAATCCTGTCATGTAAAGTCCATCGCTCTATGTCTGCGAACTCATCCTGCACAATTTTGTTTTCGTGAGGTTGCTGCCTTCAAAATAAAAGCCATAAGCAGTCTGTCGGAGCTAGATCAAATGAATGACGTGTATTTGATCATTTTTACATAAGTATTATTCTGTTTGAAATAAATAATCTGTTTCATAGTAGTTTCAGTTTTGTGCAAAAAAAATTAAAGGCCTGTCCCATATGGACGCCTGTCCCAAATACAGGCAGGGTCAATTCAGTGATTTTAGCAAATAAAAGCCCGGGCTATTATTCAAAGTTTTACGGTAGTCATTTTTCATGGTATTGGTATGAAATAAACTAACTAATTAAACTAATATTAGGTAAGGCTTTATGCTGTGACCCTACAGTGTTTTCCAGCTAATAAGTCCCAGCTATAGTTGTCTGCATGCATTTGTTAGCAAGCATTTTCAAGCGGAAATGAAGAATATATTAGTTTTAGTGTGTTTAAACTTATATCAATCAATTCCAGAAGCACTCACAATCATTCTGACTTTTGGGTTAGACACTCCAGAGTGTTTTCTTTCAGAGAAGCCCAAAACCATGCATTTACTCCAAATGGTTCAAGAACTACATTCAATTTACTTTGAATATGCCTTGAATAGGTGTTTTGCATAAATTTTACAGGACGGTTAACGAAGCAGCCGCTGTGTCACGTTTCACCTACATGTACGAACTTTCTGTGGTACATGTATCATGTCCAGACGTACCAAAAACCTCTGGGAGTGATGCCCTAAACCCAACAGGAAGTCATCCATTTTGAATTTTATGGTCATTTTTGGATGATTTACACACTCCGTACTTTAACAAACTCCTCCTAGGGATTTAGTCCGATCAACTTCACATTTCTGCATTGCCTTCTAAAGGCACTGACAATGAAAAGTTGTGCTATCTGTGAGTTTTTTAACTTGAGTATTCTAACTCTAGTGTACAGGCTCCGATCTGTACAAACTTTAATTGGTCAATAACAGTCCCGTCCTGAACACACCTATATGAAAATATTCAGCCAAAGCGCCACCCACTGGTAAAAGGAAGTAAGCTGTTTCTGAGAAAACGTGGTCGCCTCACACCAAACACATGCGAAGGCCAGCTCAAGCTGATTGCAGCTTTAATTTAAAATGGTTTTGTTACTGTTATTGCCGCCACCCGTGGCCTGTGCTACGTAGCGGGGTAACTGCTATTCAGGTAACTTCAGGAGAAACTTCGTGACGTCGGGTGTAACTTCCTATACTACGAAATAGGGGTGGGAGACATCGATTCTTAGATGCATCGCGATGCAAATGTCTAAAAATCGATTATTAAATGTTAATTGATAACGTAATGTTGACGGAAGGCAAAAAGCGTAACTCGCGGAAGTGAAGCGCAACACAGAGAGACCACCAGTGTTCCCCGGTATTCACCACCGCTGCAGAATGAATAACCACCCTACTAAAATGTCACACAATCATTAATGTCAATGCGCAAGTAATGCTTTTAACTGGCACACCGCGAGCATGGTGACGCTCGGCAGCTCCCTGTGTATCCTGTGTGAGGCCGAGTGAGCGAGAGAGAGCGAGCGGCAGAACGTGACGCAGAAAGTTAGCAGAGAAATATATTAGCAGCAAGTTTCAGGCTGGTAGTAAACGTGCAGCATAGGTGACAGTGAAAGTCTGTAGTTTCCTGGAAAAGCGAAGGCTGTTGGCGCTAGCTAACATCTCCCCTGTACAAGGGCTTGCTCTGTCCCCCACACCAGACTGCAGACTTTAGGGACAGTCAGAGGAGTCTGACAACTGGTTGTTAATGAAATGAGGGACCATGGAGCTGAGGTTAATAAAGTAAATTAGGGATGCAAACTAGTCCTTTTAAGCTATTAGGAGATGTTTCTTTTGGATTTTAATGAAAATCAAAATAAAAAAATTAAATGCTTAGTAATTATCCAGGGATCCTGTATAGAAAAAATCATCAAGATGCATCAATAATCGTTTTATAATTGAATCACCGCCCTCTGAATCATAATCGAATCCTGAGGTGCCCAGAGATTCCCACCCCACTACGAAAGGTGGATAGGTGTTAACCGAGGTCTGTTGCCATGGCAATTTACACTGCATCTCTAAACTGCTCCCAGCAGGTTTTGTTCATGGTTAACTTGAAGTTACCCTGCACGTGGACTACACACCACATCTGTACTCAGTGTTAATGATGAGAAGTAGGATATTAATACACACCACTTCACCATTCTGAGAAAAAAAGTCCTAGATGAAAGTGTGAAATTTGCAAGAAGAAAATTAGGAAATTCCCTGAAATTAATGTCATAAAAAAATCGAAAATCACTCTGGTGTTTTCTTCTGAATACGCCCAATCCAAGACAAAGTCTCTAAGGCGCATGATAGTGATTGTGGGCTAATTTAAACTACAATAAGAACACTGTGAAGATATTTAGGCTACAAATTCCTGACACTATCAACGTGCATTCCTCTGGAGAAAATACAGAGCATGCACCGTTGCAAAAAAACTCTGCCTGCACAGCTGAACACGCCCCTTTTATGCGAACGCGCACCAACTCCAATTAAGTTAACACAGACTCAACTAACCAACATTGTATCCACCGTCGTAGAACCGTTTAACTCCAGTGTAGGCGGTCAGAGTTTTTCAACCCTGAGTTTGCCTGATAACCCCGAGTTAACTCTGAGTAGGTTAAACTCCCTTTATAGGACAGGCCACCAGTCTCTGCTGTGCTGAGCTTGGTGTTTGCTTGCTGCCCGTTTACACACTTAATAACATTACTACAAACGCTTGCTGCCACTGCTGCCGTTGCTCATATAGCAGTTCATAAATCCCACCTTGGCCCTACTATCTGCCTGTGAGCTCAGAGTCTTAAGTTTCTCACTTCAAGTGTTTTTATCATCATAATTGTATTCCACATGAGTTGGCTGACTGAACTAAAGTTTAAAGAAGGTCAGTTGAGTCGAAAATTAAGGTTGAAATCGGTTGAATTGAAAATGACACATAATGGCATTTTGAATGAAAGGAAAGCCGTACGTAAGTGTGTAAGATTTGTATGGCAATGATATTGATTGCATCTTGTCTTTGACCTAACAAAAAATTATTCACGCTCATATGTTTGTGTGTCCATGCCACCTCTTTTTGAAACTACCAGCCTATTGAAATCTATTGTGTGCCCTGATAATTGTGACAAGCCATGTGTGGGGGAGACGATCCCATTTTGCTGCTGTTAGATGAATAAGCACAGATGTCAACCTTTTCACTGTGACTCTCACCTTGTCCACTCATTGGTAATGAAAACAGTTGCCTTTTGTTTCTTGTTGAATATTCCTTCATAGGAACAAAGGTACAATTCACATTCATCCTGTGAAGCAGATCTCGGTAGATAAAGCCAGCCCATCGCTGTTGTGCGCTGACCTTGTTGGCCTGACTCTCTCACAGTGTTTGGCTAGCCGACTGCCACTCACTCCCCAATAATGAGCCGGAGCATGAAAAGAGAAACTGCCTTGCTGCTTGAAAGTTTACCTGGATCTCTTAGCTGATGTTACATTATATCCAGGTGGAGGTACACATTTCTGTAACACCTGGGTCCAAACTTTCCTCCCACTTCACCAGGACAAACTTTAAGAGCCTTCTTCATACTGTCAAGTGTCTGGTGGGTGAGAAACTTCTGAACTGAAGAGGCAGACGTGTATTATCAGGGTTCTGACCTGCCCCAGCCCAACTTCACTCTCTCTCTCTCTCTCTCTCTCTGCCTCTTTCTTCCTACAAGGATGGAGTGACAGCTTGTCACTGTGGGTGCTCCACAATACGTTTCAGAGCCCCCGCCTATTGTGGAGCTCAGAGAAACTATCAAGGTCTTCTTCTCTTTCGTTCATTCTTTTCTCTCTCTTTTCAAAGCAGAGAATCAATCAGCTGTACACACACATACATACACACGACTCACTTCTTTCCCCTTCCATCTGTCTATTCAGCAGCCAGTGATCATTTAGACTTGACATGTATTGTGAAAAACTGAGCTGCTCTGCCTCTTTCTTCTTCTCTTTCTTTCACTCTCTTTCTCTTTCAACTGTCTGTCATTAATGTCCAGGTCTTACAATATACGAACAGAGGAGAAGAAGAAAGCAAAGAGTGAGGGATGAATTGATGGATGGGAGGATAAGCACTCAGTGTCCTTTCTTTAAAGATTTGTTATTGTACAGTACTGTCTCCCAGTCATTTTTGGTTGGTGTTTCAGTCTGAAAGCCCGTCCACGTGCTCTTTTGTATGGGAAAGCAATAAGGCCCCATTGAATGAAGCTGAATGGACCTGCCATCCTTAGGGGCTGAGGCCTGAGGACTCCTATTCTTTAGCCCCCAATCTAATTGGAGCTGAAATGAAATGGAGGTTTCTTATGAAAATAGGCTTTGTTTGGCCGCAAGGCTGGTAATTCATAAACAATAAGCAGGGCCCCATTGTGTAGATAATATATATTCATGCTGCTGGAGATGGGGAGAAGGCAAAGCGAAGGCTGAGGATATATAAGGAGGATAGGCAGAGACACGGATGGAGAGTGGAGGGATAAGAGGAAGGGGAGGAAAGACTAGGGGCTAATAGCAAATAGTGGGCCAGAGAAAATTGGTAATGGTTGGGTAGCGGCAGAGGACTTATTAGAGAAAGTGAAAGGACTGAAAGTGGGCAGGAGTGAAAACTGAGTGGGAGTAAGGTGAAAGTGACGGAAACAGGAGAGATAGACAAGATAAGAATGACGCGAGGAGGGTGGGAGATTGGGAAATGGTTTGGAGTGCCTCTAAGCCTACAGCTGACTGGTTTGGCAGCAGTGGGGGGGGGGGGGGGGGCAGAAGGCAAGTGAGTGAGAGGATCATAAAAATGGAATAGGTTGCACAGTGCAGATCTGTGTGGAGTTGAGAGTGGTGGAGCTGATGGAGTGGATTGGTCAAGTGCAGAGATAGAGCAAAGCAGTCAGTGTTTTAACAGGCGAGGTGGGAAGAGGAGAGAGGAGACCAGCGGTGGTATATAACTGACAGATGGGCTTTCACTGCCTTGACATACGATGTTGTGGCTGAGGAAAAACAGGTGAGCTTTCATGCCACTTTGATGCATCAGTCTACCTGTAGATTATCTCTCATTGTTACCATCTTGTTATCGTACAGGTAAAAGCAGCTTCTGTGAGATGATACTCCGCTGTGTCTACATACTATCAAAGAAGTGAGTTTCTCTGTTCGACATTCTCAAACAGCAGGACCAAAACAGTGCTGGACTTAAGTGCTCTGCGGAGTGATGGACTGACTGAGGGGGGGACTCTGCTTTGTGTATCTGCTTTGTGGCAGGCTTTTTTTTTACCGGGGAGTGATTCTTTCCAATTGTAGGACTGCAGACACCACTTCCTCTGGATCCTCTGGGAAAATGCCTTCATTCTGCTGCGACCTTGACTTCCAATTTTTTTTTTATCCCTTTTTACAATGTTTTGACTAATCCAGGACAGAGTTTTGTGACAGTGGAGGGAGTGCATGTTGGAGGATATGAGTCTAAACTGAAATTGTAAACACCTGTGATTTGATTTCACTGCCTAAAGAGAAAAAAGGTCTTAACTTATGGTGAGTAAACCTGAAATGGCACTTCTTGGGTGGACTTGAATGGAGTTTGTGTGCGTCTGTCTGAGTGTGTCAGGGGTGTTTGCATGCTCCTACACAGGCAGGAGAGATTTGATCTGCATGTGTACACAGCATGGAAGAATATACAAAGTATGATGTCAGGTGTGAGAAGTAATCCTCATAATTTAGTTGTGGGCCACAGTCCCTGGCAATTATTTGTTGTGAAGTTATTCTGATAACTCAATGCACAACTTCTCAGCAGTGAAAGAGTCACTGAGGTATGCAGGATATCAAACGGAACAAGACTGAGAACTGAAAATGGCAGGCTTTTTGATAATAGCGAACATTGTTTAAGAGTACAGTCTACATTTTTTAATACCTGTGCTAATATATTTAAACTTTGTGTGTGTCTCTGTGTGTGAAGCCCTCTGCCTCACTGTGAATGCATTGCAGAATATGGGACATTAATTTCAGTGCGGAATAACTTGTAATATAATTAGTCATGGTCTTGCACAATGCACAACCCTTCAGTCCTTTTCAAGCTTATATATAGCTTGTATCATATATGTAATATATATGAGACAATTAAAATGTTCTTAGAATAAATGTGTGTTATGTACTTATGTAAGACAAATCAGGAAATGGTAAGTAACCAAAAAGCTGTGTAAAACATTTCTTTAGCCTTCTTTTTGTTGTTGTTACATGGGTGTTATGGCCAAGAGGTGGTGGTATTTACTTGAATCCTAACAGATGTGATCCTTAGGCACCTGTCACCTTGAGGTTTTAGGTTGAACCACTAGATGTCAGTATTTATCAACATATGAGCCAGAATTACATTTCCAACATTGGACCAAATTCAGCCTAAAGCTGATGGCATGTGCTTACATCTTCTCAGTTTACACAAGGTATTTATGAAAATTTTTAGATGTGAAGGTATAAACTTAGCATTATAATAATAAGGTGTTTTAAGGTGTCTTGTCACAGTCATTTTGTGCTAATGCATTGCTGTTAATGCTTTAGCAGTGTTTTAAATATTTTAAATGATAGCACTAATTTTACTAGCCTAATGCAAGCAGGCAGATTGGTCCTTGAAAGAAAAACGAGATATTGCCTCTTATATTTTGGCCTTGGCCAAGAATGTAAAAATGAATATTTAAGTGCATGTCACAGTAAAGGTTATGCATCTATTCTTAATCATATAGTCACTCCTACCACGAGATGGCAATCACACATAATGAAAATCCTTTCAGCTGTCTGGATTGGGGGGGGGGCATGGAAGGGGCTGGGTGTGTATGCTCTCCACATGCATGCTTTTGCATATAACGAGATGTCTTTACATTTGTGTTTTGGAGTTGATTGTCTCTATACCACGTGCGTTTGTGTGTGTGTCTTTTTATTAAGCTGCAGTATTTAGTAAATATGAGTCCGTGCGTATAGCTGGATGTTTCCCTGCTGGAGGTCCTTGTTTGTTTTCCTCATTCGCATGCAGCAAAGTGGTTGCTGGCGGTGCTGGTCACTACAAGTGGCTGGCATTCTGAGCCTGGTAATCAGGCTGCGGGCAAACTGGGTGGCAGTGCTCCGAATGGTTTGCTGGAGATTATCCCAAAATTATCCATGAATTATCCCCCAGAATTACGCCATTCCAGTCAGGCCTTGTCCATTGATGGGACTGGGAAGAGGGAGAGTGTTGGACGAAGAAGTGTGTGTGTTGCACGTGTTGTCAGGGGGAGATTTGGATGGAGCAGTGTTGGTTTCTGTGTCATGGAGTGTGTATTTCTGTGTGTGTGTGTGTGTGTGTGTGTGTGTGTGTGCGCGCGCTCTGTAATGATTCTGGCAGTGTTGGTACATTGGGGTAATGGAGCATGTTAATCCACATCAAACAGCTATTAGCAGCAGATTTTACTCATAAAAGTCACTAGTTACAGTAAGAGGAAGGACATAAAATTAACATACATGTAGCAACCGGTGAACTTTTTTTTTTAATTTATTTTTTACTCTCAGTTGGCCAGTGCTTTGTTTTTCCAAGAGGCATTTTTGTTGTGCCAAAAAGAAACTATTTTGCTCA
Organism: Micropterus salmoides; assembly: GCF_014851395.1. NCBI lineage: Eukaryota > Metazoa > Chordata > Actinopteri > Centrarchiformes > Centrarchidae > Micropterus > Micropterus salmoides. The sequence continues at coordinate 19,114,970 of NW_024040596.1, forward strand.
AATCTAATGCAACAGAAGTTTGGCTCCTAGCCCTCTAACTAAACTATCATCAAATCCCTGAAAATCTGCGACAAACCACTGTGTGAATGTTGTGTATGTCAACATTTTCACGAGAGGTATTTATTCCCAGAGCTGCAGGTTTTCATGCCATTTGGAGCATTGTATTAAATTCATTTCGGTGTGGCTGCTGTCATTGCACATTGTGCTGTCATTAAAGTCTGGGTAGATAGGAGGGACCGGTTGCCTGCTTGTGTGTGGTTGTTGGAGCCCCAGGAGATGAATAGTGCTGGTGAACCTCTCTGCGATAAGTGTTCGGTAAACGGGTCAGTGGATTGTCCTCCGAGGCTCAATCTGAGCTATTTTCCCTGACTGAGAACACAAATTATCCTTCGTATTCATCCCATAAACAGACCACCAGTGGTGCAGACCCACACATAGTTTGTTGTGGCTGCGCACTTATTCACCCTGTTTTCTTGTGCTTTGGCTGAACACAGCACTGCTAGTATATATGTAGTATGGGATAACGCATGCACGCTTTTCACTCACTCAACATACAGTTCAAAAGCAGCACAAGTGAACAGATGAAAGCACAACTATTGAAGATGAAAAACAATATGATGTAGAACGGGTGCAAGTTGAAGATCACAATGAAACTCACACCAGTAAGGGAGAGGAAAACGGTGAGAGGCAGAAAGGCAAAGAGAGGGAGAGGCCGAGGTGGTTAAAGGTTAAGTACTCTTTTTCCTTTTTTTTGGATGCTGTACTTCCTGCAGGGCCTTGTTCCTTGACCCGCTGGTTAGAGGAGGGAGGTTAAAAAAAATCGTGAGAGAGGGAAGGAGGGAGAAAAGGCTAAAGCCGCATGTGAGGTTGCCAGGTGAGAGGTGGAAGAGCTAAAATGGGAGGAGTATTTGCCTCTGGCTGATGTGGGACAATTGGACACACAAGGAGGCACGCACACACACTGGAACCAGAAACAAAAATGGACATTCTCACACACACACACACTTAGGACTACAGTCCCAGCAGGCTATGAACTTCAGTGCAGTTGTTGCCATGGCAATACACTGAGTTGCTGACCCCCCGACTCCATTTTTCCTGCCGCTTGGCTATTGAAAGAGATGATTGACAAGTGTCCAAATGTCAGCCAACCCAGACGGCCACGCAGATGGGGGTGGGGGGATGGGGGGGGGGCATTTTATGTTACTTTCACTCACAGGGAGGAACGAGTGTGTGTGTGTGTGTGTGTGTGTGTGTGTGTGTGTGTATAGATACATATATGCATGCATTAAGTGTCTGTGAAAATAGCAATCACAATAATTTGTATCTACCCCCTGATGCTAAGAATACATTGAACAAACTAATCACCAGAGATATACACTGTAGATGCTGTATTGACATGCACATGCACATATACTGAGCTACACAAAGCGTCCGAATAAAGCCCTTTTGAATGCGAGACAGGGTCGTATATTTGGCTTGTATTTTGAGCTCCACTGATAACCCATTCAGTGGAGGGGGGTGGGGGGGGGGCATTGGTCATTGGTTGGTGGTGACTATTGAGCTTTAGCACTCTGCTGTGCTGTGTGCATATTTATGTGCACACCCCTGATGGACAGAATCTGCATGAATCCACTTTTTCATACATCAAATATGATAAACAGTAGTTTACACGCAGCAGTGAGTGTTACACAAACAGTTCCATGTTGTCTAGAAGGCTTTTTGCTTATTTCTTTATATTATTTTTTTTCCACCTGTACCTCCTGGTTTTGTACGCTGTCTCCCTTTCTCACTGTCTCATTGTCCACAGGCTTAAAGGGATCGGCCTTATCTTGATCACCCACAGCAACACATTAACCTCTCCTCTCTTATCTCTACAATGGTCATTAGTGCCAAAACCCTTAACGTCCTATTGACAAGGGGCACTGAACTCTTTGTGTGTGTGTGTGTGTGTGTGTGTGTGTGTGTACGTGCGTGCTTTGAGTTATCGTAGGTGACATGCGGTTTAGATCTGCTGAGTTGGTGATCTGAGACGATAACATTATTAGCCTGTGGTGTGTGTGTGTGTTTGTGTGTGTGTGCAAAATACAGCAAGTGAGATGGAAAATGCTGTGAGATTCGTGAAAATGTATTTGAGATAATGAGACATCACCCGGAATTGAATTCTTGACAGTGGATGTGCTTTTCTTTGATTCCTCAGTGAGCTGTACTTTTTAAAATATCTGGTTAAGTTTCTGATTTATTTGATAAATAAAATGACATTATTTGTGCTAAATGTATATGTGTGTTTTCAAAATAAGGTCTGTATTACACTCTCCTCCCACCTGAATACTCTGCAGGAAAATGTAATAATTCAAAAAGCTAGTCATCAGTTTTGCTATGAGGCCATATAGAAAGTATTGAGGAGAAATAAAATGTACTTCCTGTCTCTAATGTGGCAGTATTGGTGTTGAATGGGTTACTCCATTTGCTGCTGATGGAACAGCTGTCAACAGCAAGTCTATCACAAATTAAGTCAATTCAATGATATCATGTCTTGACACACAGCAATCAAATCACTTATAGCAGTAATATTAGCACCTGCTTTAAACATTCCTTGTACATCCAAGGGGTTTTGAAATATGGACAAAAAGTAACAATAACAAAATATATGTACATTAATTCACCGCTTTTCACTTTAATCTACTCAGGGTCCCAGGTTCTACAATTATTGTTATTTTAAATCAAGTTTTTAAAAAATATATAAAAATATTGAATTGCTGCAGATATTTGATCATTAAAACCCATTCATTCTGACTAAAAAAAACAATCACATTTCTGATAATACATGTCATAGAGAAATTTAGGCATTTAGTTTTGAGTTAAATGTGTGCCTCTGTTTGTCGCTAAATGCAGTACTTATCTGTCTGTTTCTGTCTGTTTTCTGTCTCCTGGCCCTGTGTGTTAGTGGGGCTGACAATCTAACAGGTTAAAAGAATAATTGCAACTCTATTTACCCCAAACAGCCTCTCCTCTGCACATAATTACATCCACACACACACTCGCACACGTACAGAGACACACTATCACATACTGAGGCTCACTCAGAGGGAGAGAGAGGGAGAGTCCCTGCACTAATATTTAGGTAGTAACAGTCATGTGTTTGAGTGAACCCTCCTCTTGTCCTCCTCTTCAACGCAAAGCACTGTTAACCACCGGCACTCACTGAGAGAGGAATACACCCCACATTGACCATACTCATTGTGTTGTGGGTGTGGATGTGCTCAGTGTGTGTGTGTTCTGTATGAGAGAGACTGAGAGTATTGTATGTGAAAATATTATGAAAATACCATCCTCCAAGGTGAAGGGCTCTATAGCAAGTGAATATTATAATATTAATAATTTCTGAAAATAATAGGACAGCAACTAACAATTATTTTCATTATTGATTACTCTATTTTTTTTTCTTGGAGGAGCTGAATTGATTGATTGTTGTCTATAAAAAGACTGTTCTGTTTTCAAAGGTGATGTCATCAAATGACATGATTTGTTCTGACTAACAGTAAACCAAAGATATTCAGTTTACAGTGATATGAAAGAGATAGTAGTGGCACTGCAGAGGCTGGAACCACAGAGTCTTTCTGTAAGATTTTGTTTTCTGGAAAAATGATTAAACGATTAATTGATAGTCAAAATTGTTGTTTATCAATTTTCGGACTCATTTTTGCACTAACACAAATAATAACTAAAATGAGCTTATACTTTTTATTGACTGGTTATGATTGTTTTTACTAGCATGCTGCCTTAATAATTGCTTAATGTCAGTACTTCACATAATGTAATCAGCCTATCTGTGCTTAATTCCACAAATTGAAGTTTTATGAACCTTACTGACTGCTCAGTTCTCAAAATCAACTTGATCGGCCAAGTAGATTTACACAAACAAAGAATTTGAATTGTTTCTAGTGGCTTTCAGTGTACTGTAAAAAAGTAGAGCAAAGAAACATATAACTACTATGGACAGACAAGTGGGTGAGAAATTGTTAAAATAAAAACAACAAATAGGCTATGACGCAATAAATTGCCTTTTTACAGGTCAATATGTCATAAATAGTGCAAGGGTGTGTGTCAGTTCAAAGAGTGCTGGAATTTGTGATATAGTAGTTTGTGTTTTATGGTCAGTACATGCATTTATACACATTTATATACAATATATGTAGCTTACCTAGATAGATTTACATTTGGATAACATGTACATGTTATTGCACATTATATAAAACTGTTTTTATATTCAGACACACAAGCTTCCAATACAGCTGCAGGTAAATTCCTTGGTTCCAGTCAGGTGAATGATCTCAGCCTGCAGCTCAGTGATGCAGTGCCTGTCCTCGGACAGTGGTGGCGCTGCTGCTGCATTGTGATTAATGACTGCCCCTGCCATACTGTGGATCCACTCACGCCCGGCATTACATTAGGAGACAATATCTAAATACTCAACAAAGTGAAATTGAATTTAGTGCTCCGTCTCCCCCCGCCCCTTCTGCTGGTTCAACTGGCCTGCTCTAGGATCCCATTCTCTCCTTATTGTTAGAGCGAGTCGAGCAGGATCCTCTGCTCCTCATTCCCTCTCAAATTGAATCAGTCTCAATTTGACCTTTTTATGTACCAGAATCTGCTACAGATGTACAGTATGTGCATGCAAGTAACGTTTGACACGTGTGTGCATGTGTGTGTGCGCGCCCGTATGTGCCCCCGTGTCAGCTTGCATTGCTTACAGTGAAGTGGGAAACAGCATCCCCCTATTTGCTGCAGAATAGGCCAATTAGTGTTTAGCAACAGAGCAGGAACCCATGTGAATGTGTCATTGATTAGCAGGATTTGGCTAATCATCACATCTCATAAACTCACCCGCTAATGTCAGCTGGATCTCCTATAGTACGCCTCCTTCTCCTCGCTCAATCTATCCCTCTATCTCTTCTCCTTCTCCTTTCAACTCCCTCTTCCCGCCTGTCTTTCCGCACTTGTCTTTTTCCCCATCTGTCTCCGTCTGTCTTCTCTCCTTTCCTTCCTCTGTTTTTCTTCCCTCTTCTCAACTTCTTCCTTCCTCTCTTTTTCTTTCTTCTCCCTTTTTTTTCAACACTGGAGGGTTTACAGTATGAGATGAGCGGATGCTGACTTTCCTCCTCGTCTGCATTGCCGCTGATATATAAAGGCATTATGTACTTTTTTATTTTAATTGTCCACTTTGCAAAGAGCTTTTGCTGTACTCTGCACCAATGCTGGAAAAAGGAACTTTTCATGTTTCTCAGTTTCTGACATCTGTTAAGTCGTCTTCAACAAGATAAAGAAACACAAAGCAAATACCTATCATTTTCACTTTCAGCCATCCAAAACTGTGTTTAATTGTTTAATTACTTTTTTAAATAGATTTTTGTCATTTCAGGTCAAAACAGTGAGAAAAGATATGAAGTGGAGTTGTAACAAAAACGGATATCTGTAAAATGCCATATCTCAAATCTAAGTACATTTTAAGTCTTTGGTTTCAGATGGAACAGTATGTTTTGTGAGCGAAAATATGTTTTCTTTTTTTGTAATTAACAAAATGTCACTTGCTTTCAGAACATTTGAATTATCAGTATAGAACAGGGCATCAACTAACTATTATTTCCAGTATTAATCTGCATATTATTTTCTTTATTAATCAACTAATCCTGAATGTCAGAAAGTAGGGAAAATTGTCTTTTACTCTTTATTTAAAGCCCAAGGTGATATCAATGATTTGCTCTCCAAAATGTAAAAATATTCAGTTTAAAGTGCAGTTTAACAGAAAATCCACACAATTTAGAAGCCTAAACAATTAATCCATTTTCTAAATAGCTAATTATTTTTCTGTTGATCAACTAATAAAGAAATGGACTATTCATTTTAGTTCTTGTATATTGTTTATTGGTATAGTATGTTATTGGTTTTGTCAAATAGCACGTATAAATAGCAAGTATATTAATTAGAGAAGAGACATTTGCTATTATACAACATTTAAATTTGACAATAGTGATAGTGTTTGAATTTTAACTAGATTTAATAATTGAGCTTATTTTTTATAAAAACATATACTTACCTACATAAAACTATCCACTCGGATATTTACTGCATTAGCTGTGATATGACCAGGAAGAAGAGATTTTCTTGATTCATTTCATCTCTCTGCTTTTGAATAAGTGGTTCAAAAGCAGAGATGGTGGTTTTGATTAGTGGTTTTGGAGCTTTGTATGTTGTGTAATACGTATTAGTTATCATATTAATTAGCATCTGTTTGACACAGTATGGTAGCCAGCTGGGAGCATGAAGGAGGACATGCGGTGTGTATGTAAGTGTGTGTGTGTGCGCGTGTGTGTGAGAGGTTGCGGGGGGAAACTCGCAGCGTTTGATTTGTTGTGTTGCTAATGTGACACTGATTATACAGGTCAGAGTAAAACAAAGCGGTGAGACGCTGCAATGCTAATACAGACGCTGTGATAACAGGGTTGTCATCACACACACACACGCACGCACTCTCAAACATAGATACACAGATATGCCTTCGTATGAACGTATATACATGTTACATCTACATATATGCATTCTTGTGTCCTTGTGAAACACACACAAAGACACACCAACACACTCATGACACACACATTCACAGGTCATGGAAAACCATCTCACAATGACTTCGCCAAACCACACTGAGCCTTTTATTTTATTTTTTTTTGTAAGAGGTAGACTGTTGCCATGGAGAGGAGAGGTTAGTGAATTTGACCTATGCTATCATGCTAGCTTTGGTCCCGCAGCTGTAATTTCAAATGAGAGAAAAAAATATGTGTTTCTCACTGAATTGATTTATCCCTATGTTTATGAGTAGATAAGTGCAGTGATGCTTAGATGGAGGGTTATTTTCATGGGGTGACTCTTTTGTGTGTATTGTGTTTATCTAGGCCACTGTTGATGTAGAGGGTACTGTAGCTCTTTTTCTTTCTTGTGTTACTGTGTGTGGGTTTTCTGTATGTGCGCCTGCAATTTGTTTGTGTGTGCCAATCTCCATCGCAGGTACGGCAAAGGCATGGGAGACATTGTGGCTCATGAAGAGCGGTGCGTGATCAGACTACCCTGCTGCAGCGACAAAATCAATCACAATAGGATGGAAAAACTAAAAGTGACAAAATAACATACAGTGTATTTGTTCTGATTTAGTCACCACATAACCTCTTCGTCCATTTAAACTGAGCCAGTCCTCTGGCCTTGGTTTAGCTTGCGTTACCTTGATGCAGTCAGACGAAAATAAAACTCATCTCTTATTACCTGCAGCATCCGCCAGCTTTACATTATTTGACACAATTAATCCACAATAGAATGTGGTGTGTGCGGGTGGGTGTGTGTAGCATATGGGAGATGACATGAGAGCAAATAGGGAGCCAAGATACGGTCGTCTGTCTGGGTTTTGGGGTAATTTGTCGGCTCGGGTGTGAATGTTTGTTGAGATGGGCGGGGACGTGTCAATCATGTGTTTGACAGGGGCTTGTATAGGTTGTCATGTTGCTCGGCAGCCGAGGCAGAGGAGCCACGGACCCGGGGTCCAGGCCGGGGTCACACTCTGCCCTAAACAGTCCCCCCAACAGCACGGGGTGCACAGATAGGCGAGGCGTTGCTCAGAGGAGGTCAGCCCAGGGGTGATCCAATTCTCTGTGTTTGGGTGACGGGGAGATTGTGTGCTCACCTCTGTCAACCCCTCCACATACAGGTCAGCAAAAATAAGATGGAGACTCAAAACTGTGGGGAGAAGGTTTGAAGTGAGGGAGAGTATAACCTGTGTGTGTGTGTGTGTGTGTGTGTGTGTGTGTGTGTGTGTGTCAATGTATGTATAATTCACCAAACAAGGTTGTGTCTCTTCCTTGCTTTCTCCAGTAGCCTTTACAGGCAATGTACCTGACACCAATGTGCCTCTTCTCAGTTGACCCTTAAAGGCCCTAGTGGGGATAACGCGTGGGTGACTTTGCTCCTGCAGCCTGGGAGACTTCTATATTCATTGTTTCCCTCTGTTCATATACCTGTTATCTCCTTTTTATTGTCTGTCTGTACTTATGTCTTTTACTATATAAACCCAGTTTTGACTTTCCTCCTCAGGGACATTTCTCACCTTGCTGAGGATGTTTACGCAGGTCGGTGTTAGGTATTCCTGTGTGGCCCTGCCCTTATTTGGGTATAATACAAATGCAAATCCAAGTGCAAAGTCCTTCAGGTTTTTGCTAGTAACAAAGTCAGTGTCAGCAAAGGTTTGATCAGTTTCTATTGAAGAGTTTGTTAAACATGTACGTGCTACAGTAGTCCCTCAGCCCAAAATATTATAAGCAACATGACGGGAGCCTGTTCTCTGTGTGTGTGTGTGTGTGTGTGTGTGTGTGTCAGGAGAACCAGTGGGAACTACCATCTGGTAGTGAAGGCCAGTAGACCGGTGGAGCCGTGCTGCCCTGTCCTTGTCAGTGGCAGCTGTGTGTGTGTGTGTGTGTGTGTGTGTGTGTGTGTGCACGCGCGCACGTGCTTACATGTGCTCTCTAAGTACGCCTGTAATGGGTGTCACAATATGATCAGACCAGTAACGGTCATCATCTGTTGATGACTGATCCAGCTGATCCGTTCCTGCCTCCTGTGGTTCTGCAGCAGAGAACCACTGACTAACTTGTGCAGTAATTGCTGCAAAGTGGCCATAACTTAATGTTTTGCTTTTATGTAGTGCTCACTTTTCTATATGAGACATGGGCAAAACATGGTCAGTTCAGTTGTTGTATGTGTTTTTTAAATGCATTGTAAATAAAAATGTATTTAATAGGGCTATTTGACACCAAAGGTGACATCTAATTGCTTTTGTCCAACCAACAGTCCAAAACCTAAAAGATATTCAGTTTACTGTCACATCAGGCAACGAAAAGCAACAAATGCTCACAATTGAAAAGCTGGAAGTATGGACTATTTGGCTTTTTTTGCTCGATAAATGACTATAACAATTTATCAGAATCAGAATCTATTCTCCAAATGTACAATATACACAGGAATTTGACTTGGTGGTACAGCTCGCTAAAAATAAGTAGAATAACCATAGGCATTTTCATCAGGATGAGGGACAGTTATTTCAGCTTCTCTAGACTGAGCATTTGCTGCTTTTCTGTAATTGTAACCAGAATATCTTGAGTTTCAGACTTTTGGTTGGATAAAACAATCTATTTGAATATGTCACTGTTAAACTATGGTGGGCATTTTTCTCTTTATTATTTATTTTTTAATACATTTATTTGTCAGGGACCATATACAACAACAACATTTTCCGACATTTTGTTAGGGCACTGGATTATGTGACTGATTGTGTGAGCACAAATTGGATGTGTCCCTGCTGAGTATTTGTAACTTCAAAAAGTTAGCCAATGGTTAAAGTGAGGCAAGAAAAAACTTTTCAAATCTAGGATGAGCGTACTGCTCCACATCCATAAAATGTCCTTTCATTTCAGTAAAAATCGACTTGCAGATTTGCTTGTGATTGGTAATGTAATCTATCTCAGAAAATATTCAGTCCACTTTAGTTTGTCGTTGTGAGCAGGGATGCTTTTGAAAACATTCCCTGTTGGTGCATTTAGGGACGCTGCAATATGACCCCCTTGTTTAGTTCCTGTCCCCTGTGTTGGATTCAAAACACAGCTCACAACCGCAATGCCACTTCACAGCCAACTCTGAATGTCAGAGCTCCCATGAACACACCGCCAAGGAAGATTCAAGGAGTAAGAATAACTTAAACCTGCAGTGTGGAACTTTTGTCTCTCCTTCTGGCAGTGACAGTAATTACACAAACACTGTCGACATGCGAGTATGACGTATGCCTACAGGTGAGCTCAATAATCAACAATAATTCCTTATTTAGGTTTGCCCTCAGTCTCTTTTATTTTTTTTTTGCGCACAATAAGGATAAGCTACACCAGTGGATATCTGCATTTGTCCTTGCCGTCAATCACTTTCTTTTATGACTAACCCTTCCTTTGACCGTTCTTTCTTTTTTATCTGGAGCATCTGAAAGTTTTCTTAGATGCTTTTTAGATTTTTCTGCCATAGGCTTGGCTCCTGGTTGCTGTAGGCTGCTCTGTTGCTGTGGTTCCTCTCAGCAACGGTTGCTGGTTGACTGTAAACACATCACTTCCGGTGTGCCAGTGTGGGAATGTTACCACAGACACCAGATTTAATAAAACTCAAGTAAGCCAGACTGAATGGTCTTTTAAAATGAGGTTTAGGCAGCTGTAATTTAAAGTTTAGGCAACTTAGACAGTTTGATTTAGTTGATTTCGATGATGGTCATGGTTAAATCGAGGGAAACAAACCAATCTTCTTTTACAAGAGAAATATTCTTGGTATGAATTGGAAAATTAACCTGGGTTATTGGATTTGAAAGTAAATATAAACCCATCCACCACCCAAATCACCCCTTACTTCTACTTCCGAGTCTGCTGAGTCAAGCATCCTTCACATAAAGAAGAAAAGAAGATTGGATTTAAAATCAGAAAATAAAATAAAACATCAGTGCTGTGACTGAAAACTTTGTGTGATCCCTGTCTGCCAGTAGGCCTAAAGTGTACTTTTATGCTGCTTACAAGCGATTTGGAAATTTGGAAGCGTATAGAATATGGTAATGCAGTAATAAAATGAGTTAATATTTTTGAATCCAACCTGCACCTGTTAAGTGTCTCTTTTCCTCTTCCTCCCCTTCATCTCTTCGTGTTCATTCTACCCCTCTTCTGTCCCCCATCACTCCAATCCCAAGGGCAAGCCAAAGGCTGACAGCTTTGTTTGTGTTCTCCACTAAGTGATTTTTAATCAACTGGTCTGCATGAGTCCTCCCAAGGGCCAGCGCAGCAGAGGCTGTGCAAGATTGAGCTGAGGGTTGGTGGATGGCTGGCTGGGGATAGTGGAGGTGAGGAGAGCAATAGACTGAATGTCTACAGTTATCCGGCTAATTTTAAGAATGCTGTTTATGTGTAGAAAAATATTATTGCTCTTACATTGCTGACTGGGTAAACCATCATTCTTTCCTATATCTACCTACATCTATACTGTGTTTTAATACAGCCAAACTGATTTAATTGTTCTTACTTGCACATTATTCAGCTCAGCTGCTGTATGCAGTGGGCTATACACACTTTCAATAATGGTTGCAGACAGCGGATTGCCTTTGAGGTTTTCACTGGAAACAATTGTGAAACTGCTTAAACAGTATTGGACAACATATTTAAACCTGGCTAGTGATGATGCAAAGCTATGATGATTCATTTGAATCCACAAGAGTAAAAGTTAGCCCAACATAAATTTAACTGCTAATTAGAGTGTTGCATTAGCAACGCATTTAGGTAATTTCAGATTGGGAATGATTGACATGCCCGTCTATCTGGTAGCAACAGATACTCTCTGTACACACTGAATCTGTTAAATATGCACTTCTGTTATGTCATGTAAACAAATCTCATACCTATCAGGTGTGTGCTTTTAATAATACCGGAGATGTAAACACTCAAGTAAAAGGTGGGTAAATACGCTCTATCTCCTACATTTGTACTTTCTGGAAATGAAATACAATATAGCCTATACAAAATAAAATACAATACAACACAGCAAGTAGTGTATAGTTTAGTACCAGTAACTTTTTGCCCCTTGGCCATCTTCCTCCATCCAACTGCCACCACTACCCGGATAACTTCCTCATGTCAACGTGAGCAACAGGAAAATAGAAACAGGGTGGATCACATTTACTTAGCACATAGTGTAAAAAGACGTTTAGCTTTAGGCAGCTCGTATTATAGCTTGATTGGTTAGCAGTAAACTGACACTTACAGAAAGCCTAAATCACAAAATAACAATTGCACAACAGCTATAATAAAATAAAACCTACAGAAAATGCTCCAACAAGGGTACTTGAGGAGTGTGATAAAAGATGTCTATCAGTATTTGTTTGGTCACATCTGATGGTGAATCTATCAGTGTCAGTTAAACTGCTATTGAACTTTGACAGTAGTGGATGCTACTGTTTCATTTCACTCATTATCTGACACTTTTATCCAAAGCGATATGCTAGCGTTAAGTGTCTTATTGGATGTGTAGCAGTGGGTATCAAACCCGGGTCTCTTATCCACCGCACCATCTCCACAACTGAAACCAACTGCTGTTGTCTGTACCTGATTTCGTGCCCGATTTGTACGAAGTATGTGTGAATCATAGTGTGAACATTGTATTTGATGACGAGTTTTCAACAACACAGGGAGTATTTGAGATTAGGGCTGCAGTTTATTGATCCCAGAGGGGAAATTGTGGTGTTGCAGCAGCAAAATTGAAACAGATTACAAAAATTTACAGACCAGACATATTCACACAAACTAACATATGTACAAAATGTACTCTCTCCGAACTTCTCCGAGGGAATTAGTCCAATCAACTTAAAATTTTCACTGGGTTTAGACTGCACAGTGAAAATTTTTAACGGTCAACGGTTATTACCAGTTGACCAGTTTGCCCATGGCGTGCTGTCAAAAATAAAAAATATTTTTATAACGTATATTTACAAAACGGATGTATACACAAGTGCAACTTGGCACATATTCAGGATGTGCAATTGGTATCACTTGCATTAACTGTAGTGTAATGTCCTTTAACATTTATGTGTCCTTCGGTCTCCTCTCCCTGCACAGAGGCGAGTTGTTGTGCATTATTACATTAATGGCAGTGGGTAGGAATGACTTTCTGTAATGGTCCTTGCTACAGTGGAGTTGTAGGAGGCTCCAGCTGAATGCATTATGCTGCCCGACCAGCAGGTTGTGCAGCTCAAGTAAGTCAATAGAACTCCAGTCTCCTGTGTGAAAGTCCGAGTTCGTTTGACCCATCCACCTCTTTTTTGTAGACTTGCACTTTATATTACATCACCTGACTTTAGTTTATTTTGTGACCTTTTCAACTCCCATGGGAGCGTCTTTGCCTAATTTCTTACACCCACTTGCATCTTTCCATTTACTTTATGCAATCACGTTGCCACAAAAATTTGCCTTGCGTTCTGTCTAAACACATCTTTAGAAAACTAGCACAAAATTGTCAATTTGTTCATGGTTTCTACAGCTACTGGCCGCACTGAAATGTTGGCCAAATCCGAGTTTTGTGACTGCAAAGTCATCTTATTACATCAAATACATCAAAACACCTGTATAGTGTGATCAGCTCACATCTAACATTAGTCATCACAGAGAGAGTTGGAGGCCACAGAAAGTTCATAATAAAAGGTTTCCCAATTATGTTTCATTAGTATGCTATAGTCCTCAGTGTAACTTCATTAACCCAGTATATCAGTAAAGTTGAATTAGATTCATTTCTTTACAATTTTTTTTTTTTCATTTCCTAATTGACTGTTTAAATAAAGGTAAAATTTAAAAATTCCCATATTACAGTCTTTTCTTTGGAGTGAAAGTGCAGGTTTAGAGGGAACAACAGATCAGGTAGTTGCTATTGTCATGACTAAGAAAAACTTCCCATCAATAGTCACAGTTAGGCTTGGGCCATGACCTTATATAGACTATTCAACTGCTTTTTGTTAGACTGCTTTGATTTAGTTAACTATCCATTCAATATCTCTGCTTGTATGAGGCCATTGCGGGTGATTTTGCCAATCAAGGATTTGATTTGTTAGATATTAGCTAAAAAAAGATATTCTATATTTCCAGAAAATAGAATGTGTCATTGGTGATATAAAATTACATCTATTGACTATTTTATCCACATTACCATCCTCTTGACACAATCATGAAAATGTCAGTTTAAAGTGTATAATTCAGAGATTTCCCAGCTACTCAGCTGACATTTGAAACCACGTGGTATAGTATAATGTTGAAATGGAAGTGTGTACTGATGGATTGTTGTCTGGTAGCTGTCAAAGTGGAGGCGTTGAGTCTATGATGCTACTTATTAGGAGATGGGATTAGTCTACAGATTATTTATGTGGTAATCCACAAACAGAGCAGCGTCAGAGATTCTAATCTCATCAAAACAAACCGCCATCAAATACATGCACTCATTGTATAGAACAGATGATACATGGAACATAATGCAGCCCTCTCTCACACTGCTCTGTATCCTGCATGGATAAAACACATGTTGAAAGACGTTTAGATGCATCATTTAATATTGGGTCACTTTCCTTGTCCATTATTTTGCCGTATGGCTATCACAGTGTCAGATAAAGTACTTAAAGTTCAGGTCTATAAATAACATGTTACAAGCCATGGAGCAGGACAGAGTGTACATAAAGCTAGGGAACGATAACAACACTTATCTTCTCTTAGTGGATGAATCGGTTAGCCCACACACTAAGGTCTCTACTCAGTGTTTTAACTCTTCTTATTTCATTCAGTCAACCTTGAACAAGTCAAGGTCTTGGTCTTACAGAGAAATGGACAGAGTGAAGGTGAGTCTTATAGTACTGGAGCATGGGGGATTTGGAGGGGGGGCTACTCATAAGAGCTGTACTTGTGTTTCCCATTGTTAAACAACCTTCAGGGAGAAAGGCAGCTACTACCAATATTACCAATCAGGCCTTCAGATTGATGGAGACGAAAAATGAATAGGGAGGCTGTAACTGTACAAAAAAAAAACAACTGATGTTGCAAAAATGATTCCTTCCTAGTATCACTGCTTCCATCCTCTTTCTCATCGTCTTCCTCTTCTTTGAAATAACCACACAAGACGAACTTCTGCCTCCTTTTCATGACTGGATTTGCTCAGTGATAGCTTCAGAGTGTGTCACTTGTTCAGATTTGGACAAGGCTCAGGTAGAAATGAGATTGGTCTTCCTCCGTGGCTCAACTTTAGCACCGACAGACCATGGCGTGGGATGGTGCTGAATGCATTCGGCATCCTATACACACTCTCACTCAGCTGTTTGCCATCCTGAGTGTCTGGTCCCTTTCCCTCTTTCTGCCCTGCAGAAGCAGCTGCGGAGGAGCAGAGATAACTCTTAACTTTGTTTTGACACTTTTGATTAAGGACCATTGAAGGAACACCTGTATGGCGGGAGGGAACAATGCACCGAGCCCGTAGAGAGATTGATTTTGTGCATTAGAGAAGCAGCCTTTGTCTAAAGCCACGAGGCCCTTTGTTATGCTAACCAGCCGTGGAAGATTTCCAATTCAATTTCACCTGAACGCTGGTCAGCAGCACGCTCCATTGTATGGCGTCCCTCGGGCCCGGCAGCCCCCCACCACCGCTGCCACTGCTGCCTCTCCCCTGTCGTCTCTCAAACTGCAATTTAGCCGCTGAGGAGGGTGCGTGTGTGTGTGTGTGAGTGAGTGAGGGGGTAGACGGCAGCCTAGATTGACAGCCGACTGGATACTCTTCCCACAATATTCGCTGCATCCTGTCCTTGTGTGTGCAGTGGGCCACGGAGAGGATCACACTGAAATGAGATGATATTAATTATCCTAATCCTGATAGCTCTCTCTGGAACTCTGCTTCCACTCATCTGTCTCAGGAGAGGACTTGGATGGTCAGACAGAGAGAATGTCAGAGAAATGAAATGAAAGCCAACAAATTCAGTAGAGAATACTCCAACAAAAACACTGCTTACCGAATAAGGTAGATTTGCTTCTGTCTGCCCTTTGCTTTTCTTTTCACGATTTCACGGCCGCTTAATTGTCCTTTTTCCAGGATTCCTCTCTTATCTTGTAATTGAGAGTTCTCCTCATCGAGTATCTTAATTTGAAAAAAACCCAACAGTTTAGGACTAAATATAGTAAAAAAATACAAAATATCCACTTTCTCCTTTAGTTGATTTGATTTGTCTTTTTCAAACCAAATTGATATTACTTCCCAACTTTCTTCTACTTTGATTAAGTTAAAAATTCACACTCTCATACACAAGCCTACTTGCACGCAGCCTTTATAAATGATTATTTATATATTGCCAAATGTATTTGCTGATTGAACTAAAGGAGGAGCCATTTTTTAATTGAGTATCTTAGCAAAAGAGCACATGATAATTGAACTAGAGGGAAAAGGCAGGCTGCATGAATAGGCCTGTATTACACAGAGATTTGTATTAAGATCAAGTCTCTACAGTGATGAAATAACACAATGCTCAGCTGCAACCATTTACTCCGCTGGATGCATTAAGAGAAAGTTCTTAACTCACTCATTATGCTTGATGATTGTATTATTTTTGTGGCGTCACACTCCAGTAGGCTGGATTTGATAACATGACTCTAGAGCTCACAGTCATTAATTAGTTTTTTGCTTTTTCTATCTATATAAAAGATGCTTGGTCTTGCTGAGTGAAATGCAACTTAAACATTCTTTCAAGGCCTTTAAAGTTTCAGTTAATGCATGAGAGAGTGCATATATACGTAGAGAAACCTCCTGTTTTTTGTTGTGTTTGCCCTGTATTTGAGTGAATTATACACAGTGGGGAACCGTACTTTCCTGCGCAGAATTTCTTTATAATAACCATTCATATTTCAGCAAGAAAAACGCAGTGTTGATTGTACAGTTTATTTCACCACGTTTAAAATTAATTGATTTGTCGTTTATCTGTGTGTTTACATGGTTGTTTTCGATTCTGATAGTTCTTTGTTCCGTAATGCAGCACATCAACACAAATGTGCGCACAGAAAGGCCTAATCCTGGCCTGAAGTGGAGGTACAGTATATTTAGAGCGCTTTTGATTGTGAAGGTTGTTATTATTGAATTTGAGTGACGATCACGGTCGTTTGATCATGAATCAATGCCTCGCTGTTCTGTTGTGATGTGCTTGAGGGGACGCAGAAGTGTAGAAATTGTTTCATGGGGCATTTTTCTTGGTCTTTGAGGGGCTCTTGTCTTCTCTCTTGAGCTCACCCTGTAGTCTGATGAGACCCCTGCAGGCACCAAAGTCACCCCCCCACAATGCACACACACTCAGTCACACCCTGAAACCACTGCACCAGACGAAGTGAAGTGAGGAGAATAGCTGTTTACCCCTTGTGCCTGAGGTATCAGTGCCAGCATATAGTGGCACATCCCCCCTCCCAAGCCCCCACCCCCCACCCTTGAATAGGCTTGTGAAGTGTGAAGTATATTTTTGTTCTCGTGTTTTTATACCAATTTTAATTCCACAGCTGCATATCTGAGAAGCAGGATTTCCTTGGTTAGCTTCCCAGATTTTCTTTCTCTCCATCTTGCTATTTCCCTCCCTTATATCCTCCCTCTCCCTCACCCACCCGTCTCCTTCTCCTACCCCTACAATCCCTAACCTCTCTGTGTTTCTCTTCCCTACAACCCTCCACAACGCCCCCCACCCCTTCCGTTGCCTGGGGGCTGATTATTTTAGTGGAAATACCGCCATCGTGTATTGCTGCCAGATTCTGCCAGCCCAAGCCTCTGCCACCCCGCCCCTCCCTCCCCCGCCCCCATACCCACATCCCTCCACTTAGAATAACCAATCTGATGATGTGACAGTTTCTTTCTCCCCGTAGAAAATCTGCCTCTAACCCTTTTTCTCTCCCTCTTGCGTTTTGGATTCCAGCGTTGTTTGACATGTTATGGAAGGGTTTCAGCTTCCCACCTCCGCAATCCTTATTCTATCCCGGGGAAGCGGTTGGCATGGGAATCTAATACTTGGCAAAGAGGGCAAGGAAGAAGGTGGTGATGGAGGGGAGGGGGTGATATTTAAAAAAAATAATCTTTTTAAACACACTCCATCTCACTCAAATATCCCCTTCATTTCCAGCAATGCATCTGATTTAAACTTTGATTTCACTGTAGCTTTCTTTTTCTTCTGTTTAAGTTTCCTGTTGCGCAACTTCACACAAAGTTAAAAAGTAAAGATTCGGTCTGTGTGAGAGATTATATCCATGTCTCTGAGTGTATGCGTGCATCCGTTCACTCGTGTGTCATGTAACTATGCCAATGGTCTTCGGCCCTTAGGTCGATGGTCATCCGTTGCCATGGCGCTGGCAGGAGGAGAAATCAGGTCCGGTTACAAAGCTTTGATGAGAGAGGCATGAAAGCCTCTTTCTTCATAACACCGAGACGAACCGTAAGAGTTGTAACTCTGCTGTTTCTGTCAAAGCCTCCGGTGAAGCCGGCCTCAGTTTACAGACATGTAGCTGAGGCTAAAGCGCGTCTGAAGGATCACACTGATGCCTATCACACACTTACACCAGATTCAAAATGCATCTTAATGTTCATTTCAGCAAACGATGTGATGGTGGTCATGAGAAAAATTTTTGTCATCATCTGTCATCAGCTTCATTGTCATGCAATCATATAGTTAGAATTTGCCAATTGTGATTCACTTATGTTGGTTTAAGGTATTTTAGGCACAGGATGAGCCTGGAAGAGGTTAATCAACGCTCTCTTGTTACATTGTCTCAGTTAATGTATTGCCCAAAAGTGCGCTCTCTCTCTCTTTCTCTCTCACTCTCTCCGTCTCCCTCTCGCCGTCTGTTTTTCACAATGGCTCAGCCTTGGTGGGATCTGGCCGCCTACAGATAACTGCAGTCTTTGTGCAACCTGTTCTAAGCAGACACATACTGTACCATTCAGACAGGGTTAGGTTATTTATTTGTTCATTCTGATCATTTACATGCATTTCCATCATGTGTTCGTGAACTGATATGTTCAGTCAAAACTAGATATTTTTACATTGTACATAATGCCCATAAAAGTGATCGTACAGTGGTACAAATGTAAAACTGGTAAATTAATCTCGTCCCAATCAACAGCTCACTACATGTCCAATCTGCAAATGCAAATGGGCCACATATGTGTTGCGGTGCGGCCCATATTAACATGTATGGGAGAGGAGATGGGTGTACATAGTCCCGTCTATGCTGAGTTGTTTATCAGTGTGCAGTGCCTCTCGTCATGCAGAGCAGCCTTGCGGCCCCCAGTGTGAGGCTGAGCAGGCAGAGCTGTCATTGTTTAACGCCTCCCCTGATTAGTTTACTCTCGCCTGATTAGAAATTAATTAAAATGATGACACAGATCCCAGCAGAGGAGAAGGCGGAGGGGGTGGAGGAAAATGAGGGCTATGTGCGGGGGGAGAAGGTGAAAAGAGGGTTAGTGGTTTGTTGGTGACGTCCATTGGGAAGGGGTGATGTTAAGTCAGGGAGCTTTTAGCAGGAGAGTGTGCAGTAGGGAGGGAGTTGGTGTGGAGTGTGTGGCAGGCATGAGGGGTAAGTGTTTTGGGGCCGAGGGGGGAGTGGTGCTCTGGCGGGGGGACAAACATGGCTTAATGAGTGACTCTTGTCGCAATCAGAACATCGTTTCCTCATGCATTCTAATGAGCTGGATGTTGCAGAGGAGATCGGTTCACGCTTTAATTTATTCAATATATTTTGTGTATTCACCCTGTTTATTTAATAACAGGGACCGTGCACATTAATCAACATCTCAGCCATCATCACATCAGCGCAAATATTCCAGAGTGAGCTTTTCTCTCTGTTCTGCCTGGCTCATGTCACAGCTTCCCAGGACAGCATTGCTGGCAAACATTGAGCTGCTATCTGCTCCTTGGTTATTGCATCTGTAGACATGGTGAGTGTTGCCGTGCAAGTCAGAACAAAAGCTTTGAGTATTACATTGAGGCCTGATAACATCGCGGTTGAGCAAATATCAGTGTTGTAAACATTTGAGTGTGTAGCTGGGGCTTACATGTCACCCATGGATGAGCCTGTAATTCTCTCCGCAAATAATTCCCCCTGGAGTCCCGCCCCTGTTATCCCACCACAGCCTGCTGTTTGTTGCTTTTCCGTTTCGCCCTCTCATGTTTTCTCTCCCACTGTCATTGTCTGCGAAGGCCATGCGGCCCAGAAGGCACACTTTTAATCCACAGGGAGATTTTCAAAGTTTATCCCTCTTAGCAACCAACTTTTGATCTCTAACATCAACTTCTGCTTTTCCTTTTGCCTCAACCTTTTGCCCTCACCACAGTCATTTTGTCCGTAGCACTGCAAAGTCTTCTCCTCTTTTCTACCTTCTTCTTTTCCCCTGGCCTCCCCTTATCTATGTCATAATGTAATCAAAGGGTTGGAAAAGGTAGCGCATGAGGCCGAGTGTGTGTGTGTGTGTGTGTGTGTGTGTGTGTGTGTGTGTGTGTGTGCGTGTGTGTGTGTAAGGGGGCCGTGTGGTGCAGAGACTAGTGGGTTTCCCATAGCAATGAGGGCCCGTGGTTCTCCTGGTAACCTAATTGGCATGTGTTTCCTGGCAGGTCTTATTGTGGCCTCTCCTAATCACTGTCCCCAGCCCTAACAAGAGCGACCTACAGTATTGCTGCTGCACTGAAGGAGCATGTCTTTTGTTGTTTTATTTCTTTCTCTTTCTTCCTCTTGTCTGTCCTCATCCCCCTCATCCTAAAAAAGGGACTCGTTGAGACGGCCTGATTACCACAGTCAGATTCAGAAGTGTGTGTGTGTGTGTGTGTGTTTTTCTGTGTGCGCATGCATGTATATATGAATGAGCTTGCCGTTTTCCCTCACTATAAAACCAGTTGGTTTATCGAGGCAGACTCCTGCCCAACTGAGCATGTAAACCCTAATTGAGAAATGCTTTAAATAATTTCTAATTAGTACAAGTGTGGTAATAATTGGCTGGGTAATCTGAGGATTAATTAGCGGTGTTGTGTATGTGTGTGAGTGAGTGACTGAATGAGTGCATGCATGCATGTGTGCTCGGTAAGCACATGTGTGCGTCATTGTGTACTTGTGTGCATGTGTGCTCACGGACACACTCAGTCAGGCCTGGACGGGCGGTTGAATAGACCCCAGGTTCTGCAGCTTGCTAATGGAATCCTGCCCACTCAAGGAGGTCTGTGGAGGAGGGAGGCCAAGACAGAAGCAGCTTTGTTGGCCAAGTTGTACTGTGGGTGGCCCCCCTGCCTGCAGACCCTCATTTGTATCACGGTGGGCATCCACCCCCTCTCTTATGACCCCCACCTTATTTAACAGCTAACCTTGCCTCCACCTCCCCTTCACCTCGCTCAGCCGTCCCAGCCGTAGCCCCCCCTCGTCGTGCACACATGCTCTCGTCTTCTTTCTTTGGCTAAATGACACGTTTTATTTTCTTTGACCCAATATGCTCCCAAGCCCGGCTGCTGCTCCCCCTCTCCCCGTTTTTACCTAGACGTATTCTTCTGCCACTTTCTCCCCTCTTCTCCTCATGTTCACCCTCTTCTACCGACCTCCACATTTTCCTCTTCCCATCTTCCTGTGGAGGAGAGGGCGAGCAGCGCCGGGCTCTTGAGTTGTGTACTTCCACCTGGTCTACCCTCTAATTACTGCATCCTTTCTTTTGAGAAAAGAAATGGAGGAAAAAAACGAAATGAAGAGCAAGAAGAGTACAACCACTTGTTGCTCCAAGCATTGCTTTTATAACACTCCCCATTGTGATGGCGTCATTGAGCAACAAGAACATAAGATTTTTTGGATTCATTGGATTAGGAATTTATATTTTCAAAAAGGTGTTGCTTTAAAAAGCATTATAAGCTCTGTATCCCTCTGTATCAGTATCTGTTTCCCCCTAGATTATATTACGTCTCCACTCGTAACCTATTGGAAGTTTTTTATCTCAGGGCTCATATTGTAAATCACTCTCCCTCCCACTCCTCCTGTCACCTCCTGCCTCCCCTCTCTCACTGTGTCTCTGTGAGACAGATGGCTGTCAAGGCCGTACAAATGGAAAGCAGTAAGCAAGTAAACAAACAAGCCGGGATCAATATGGTAGACTAATTGAACAATGACACAAACAATTTTGCTGAAGCCTGCTCTTAGTCTTTTGTTGTCTATACGACTCTTCAAGCTTGAAAAGTGAGGCTGGCAGGCAAGGCCAGTTTGATCAAATATGCGTTTGTAGCTACAAAGAAGCGTCACTCACAAATAATGTTATTACTATTCACAATACTAATTCATACATAAATAATTTATTTATAGATACCAAAAGTACCAATACAAATTAGGCAAGTTTGATTTAGTTTGTCTTTAGTTCTGTTAATGTTTTAGTTTTTTTCTATGTCACAGGTGTGACTGGATTTGTTTTTGTCGAGTATTAAATGTAAGATTTGAAGTAGAGGATGTAACTTTTTTTTTAATGACCATAAAAAATGTATACTTTTACTTCATGTTTTACTGCAATAATGACAGGTCAGACAAAAAGGTTTTTTGAGAAACCATTTTTGCTTGGCATCATGCTTTATGACATTTCTGTGACTGATAACATGCAGATTTATCTAATGATGCTTAAATATGCTTATCACTTGCTTGCTTATCGGGTTATGTTTATTGTTTTTAAGAAGGGAAAATGCTCATTAATTAACATGAGCACTTGGGTCCATCATGTAAATGTGCCAGATTTAGCCATACAGGCTCATTTTCATTTGCACACCCTGGCAGGTTGGCAGACCATGAAAACTTTTAGAGACAAGTAAAATATCTGCAAATTTGAGCATGTTTTCCCAGTTTACAAAATCACATTTTGTTAAAATGTTGATAACTTTTTAACCAGCCTGTTTACAAAGTGTTTATTATGATTGTCCTAGCTGTCTGAGGCCTCCATACTTAAATTGTTCTACAATGTATATAATATTTGCCTAATTGAATTTGATTCTGTTAAAAACTTTTTAAACTTATTTGGTGAGTTGTGAATCTATTATTATGCCTAAATATTAAAACTCATGCACTACTGATCTACTGCCCTACCCTGCTACTGAATCTGTATTTGCAGAAAAAATACAAAGTTTTGCTGACATTGAGGTGTACACATGAGTTAATTTACCAATTACAGATATTGACCATTGAATCTGATAGTTCTGCGACTTGCTTGTTGTTTTTAGCATGTAGATATATGGCTGTATCATTAGCGTACATCTAAGTTACAGTAAAGCTGGAAAAACTTCAGGGAGGTCATTAATATACAAACCAAATAACAGAGGACCCAAAGTTAAACCTTGAGGTACACCAACATAATTGACCCTTTGCTAAGCCACACCCCCTTAGTTACTGTTGCTAAGTCAGACAAACTGTTGGTCCTTTATCACGGTGCTGCAACTGTCTATTACTGCACTCCCCGGAGAAATATTGTCTAATTTTTGGAAAAAGCAATGTCAGAAAGAAGCAGACAGTTTTGCAGTTGCATTGTTCATTTGAAGGTTGTATTCAGGCTGTCAAACTGACTTGAAAAAAATAAACACAGAAGCTACAGCCTACCAAGAGTAAGTGTACCACCACATTACCTCACTATTGAGAAAGAGGACAACGATACAGTTTTTCTCGATTGCTTAAACACATTTCTTGAAATGATGCCCCTTTTTCTCAAAACTCTAAACACAAATCCACAACTTCTCACACAATTCCCCAAACATCCTGTTTTCAGGTCAAAATGAAACTCTCCTCTCAAAACCATTCAATCTTGCTGAAAAACTAAACTTTGCCCTCAGATATAATACACAAGCCCTCAAAACACACACACACACACTACAACACAGTCTTACACACTGGTGAGATAAATTCAAAACAATACTACAAAAACTGGTTAGAAGTAATGTTGCTTGTGGTTCTCCCCCTCAGAAACCTTTTCACATGATGAACACAACAAAAGAAATAATAAGTGTAAACATTTGCACATTTTTAATTTATTGGTATTGTCCTGTACAAACACACACCAAACAACTAATTATTCTACCCCAGCATCCTGTCTTTGGTCTGGGACAGGCCAGAGATTCTTGTCCTCCACCACCTCCTCCTCCTCCTCCTCCTCCCTCCTCCACCTCCCTTTACCTCCTCCTAACTACTCTCTCTTCCTCCTTCTCCGCCCTACTCCTCCTCCACCTCCTCATCTTCCTCCTTTGAGCTTAACCTGTGCTGATTGAGTGAACAATATTGAAGGTTAGTGCTTTCTCAATGACCACATGGTATAGGCAATGAGAAATGAAGGGATTTGTGGGTAGAGTTTAGGGAAATGGGTGTGCTTTTTGAGTTATGTCTTTGAAATGTTTGTTCAAAAGCCTGCTAATAGTGTTTTAGCAATTGAGAAACACTGTAACCACTGTGTCAACACTTTTCATGTATAGCTGGGTAGGTCTCTATTTAGTACAATCATTAAAAAGCAAAACAGTAGCTTTATAATATTACATCTGTTAGCTAGCACAGTCTACATTTTTCTGGATTTGTTTTAGGTTTTGGAAAGTGAATAAATCGTACTTCTCCTTTCAACCTCTGGGTAGCGACTGTAATTATTACAAGTGCCCCAGGAACAGCGTTTAACCTTATCTTGGTAAAATACCGCAAAAAAAAAGCTAGAAAACAACTTTTGCATTAGAGTCAATGGAGCGCAGCCATGAAAGTGTCAGACCTCAGTTAGATCAAGTCCTCTACTGCGTTGTGATTGGCCAGCTGCGTATTCGGTGCGTGTCTTAGCGAAGGGTCAATTATAAACATTATCATTATTAACCATTTCTGAGGTTTTATAGGCTACATGAGCACATTGTTTTCTGTCTGTAAGGTCTGATTTTATCCATTTATTTACTTTGGGTGAAAAATTAAACTTTGATTACTTAGCAATTACAACATCATGCTTAACAGCATAAAATCTAGAAAGTGGCATTCAAATGTTATATTATCTGTTCAGAGATCAATCTTTCTGCAATTCTTGATACTGTTACTGATGGGTCTGTAATGACCATGTGTTCACCTGGTTTACACTGGTGTAATTACTGCAGTTTCCCAAGCACTTGGAAAAACTCTTACAATAACAGACCAGTTAACAATTTTTGAACTACAGAAATGACTGCATCCTTATGGGTTTTAATAAATACAGTGTCCATCCCATATAAATCCTTTGCCTTTGAAAAATTAATACACAAAACAATCATATGTACTTTGGAGTTGGTAACTTCTCTAAAAGTCAGAAGGAGAGCATCAGTATTTAGAGGAGTAACTTGAATCTAAAAATTGTGAATCAAAGTTTTGTAGAATCAATAAACTACATATTAAATGCTGTGGCCACTTTACCTTGATCATAGCTCACATTCAACAGTTCTATTGTTTTATTAATTAGATTTTCCTGTCTTTTTCTTTAAATTCTGCCAGATTTATTTGTATTTTCCCTTTTTTTCCCCCCTTGGATGACAAATGTTGCTTTTGCCTTTCTGAGCTCTTTTACAACCTTATATCATGCACCTTATTCTTGAGAGCCAACTTGAGAGCATGGTCCGTTTCATGAGTGACTGTAACTTTTCATTTAATCATGGTAGATAAACTTTTTGGCCTGGTTTGCATTTCATTTTCCTCATAAAACTGTGCATAGCTGTTTGAAGTAAAGCCATTAAAGAATTACAGTTATCATCCTTTGTACAAGGTGCTCATTTCAATGTATTTCTTTAATTGCATTTTCAAGATTGGTTAACTGACTACTAGGGATTTTATACTGTTCTAGCTTATTGAAAGCTGATACATTAAATCTCCTTTTTGTTTACTTTCTTATAATCATATTGTGTTCAGACAATCCTGTAACCAGATTGTAAGAATTTGTTTTTTTCCTGATCTATTGTTGAAAGCCAATAAACTTTTCTGAGAAACTAGTTATCCTAGTCTGTCCTTCAATAATCAAATTGCTTGTTACACAACAAATTTACTTTTTTACTTTTAGTCCAGTGTATATTAAAATATATGGTTATTGTCACACTCACAACGGTATTCAACTTATCTTAAAAAACGGCCGGTGATCCATAACTTCTAATTGGACTGAATGACATTTGGGCTGAGAGTTAATTTGAGACCCAGTACAGTCAGGTCATCAACACACAACCATTGGCTTTGCTTACAGTTTAGTGAGATATAGTAATTAAGGTTGTGGAATAATTGTGGCAGAACCGACCTCCAATGCTAACACAGCTATCACACATGGGGAGGATGTGGATTTTGCAGTGGTTCAAAACGACCCCCATTTTCCCTCAAGTGATGTATACTCTAAACCATGAGGCTAGTCCGGGTGCCTGGCCCATTCTCTGACATTTACTGGGCTGGTACAAGGACGTACCCTTTCCCTCCACCTTCCCCTCCACTTCCTTCCATTCCTCCCAGTTAATCAGACTGGTGTGAAAAGGAGGCTGATAAGCCCATTGTCTGGCTGACAATGTCTTGGTGATAGGCCCGCAGTGGCCAACTGGATGGTGCTATGTCCCCTCTCCTCCTGCATAAACCCATCCCATATTGCCTTGCGTTGAACCCCTCTGTCCTCACCCCTCCTCTCTCCTCACCCCTTTATCAACCCTTCTTCACCCTTTTTCTCAACACTCTCTTACCCCTTTTCGCCTTTGCCATGCCAGCACCCCCACCCCCCGTGCTATCCCTCCCTGACCCCTCTCCTCTCTCCCCTTTCCGCTCACCCTGCTCTTTCCTCTTCTCCATTGAGCGGTGCAGAGCCACCAGAGGGAACTCATTAGTGCACTGCTCCCAGGTTAATTGTCTAGCTCAAAGAAAAGGACTGAGAAAGAAGAAATGAATGAGGAGAACACCCACTCTGTCCAGGGAGAAAAGGGAATCGACCTGTGTGTTTCTCACGCTGGCAGCTTCTCTAAACAGTGATGCAGCTGCTGTCAGGCCAGATGTGATCCTCTCCCACTGATTAGTGCTGCAGTCCTGCTAACTGGGCATGTAGAGGGGGCAAGGCCTTGGTCCCTTTTGTTGTATTTATCTACCATGGAACTATGTAACAAATCTGTAAGGCGCCCCATGTGACAGGTTCATATTTCTCTAAGAAAGGAAAAAACGATAACATCAAGCTGAATTGAAAATGTTATCCATTGGATATCTGGATGAGTCTATATAGAGATGGCGGCTGTGGGCTTGTGCATGCACATGTTCGTAAGAGACTCACCACAGTGTGCACGACATGGCCCCCCATTCCCTAAGAAACAGAATGAAATGACTCTTGAAGGAGTGTGTTGTAGGAGTGGTACTTATGACAATACCAGGAGTGTGTGAGTGAAGTCTGGAGTGCTGTCCACTCTTTAATTAGCCCCACCGATTCCTGTCACCTTGGGCAACCATCACACGATGGCCAGAAAACAACTGGCCTCACAATGTCAAAACAATGATAAATAAATGAAGATTACATTACATTCATTTTGGCAGATGCTGGGCGAAGTAGTTGAACACGTTATCGCCAAAATAATGAGCATATTTTCCTTTTATTGATGTGTATCACTGTAT
Organism: Micropterus salmoides; assembly: GCF_014851395.1. Lineage (NCBI taxonomy): Eukaryota > Metazoa > Chordata > Actinopteri > Centrarchiformes > Centrarchidae > Micropterus > Micropterus salmoides. The sequence continues at coordinate 19,142,227 of NW_024040596.1, forward strand.
GGCAAAAATGCTGTCACACTAATGTTTACTTCGTTACAAATTGCTCAAGTGTAAAACTTCAGTACATCATTAATACTTGTTAGTTTTTAGTTATGGTTTGCTAGGAATTCATTTGAACAGCAGAAATATGCTCATGATATGATTCTGCCCTGAGTCAATAAACCATAATATTGAATTATCACCCAACCCTAATGAATGCTTTTGTCCATAAGGATTTCCCCCCCCCCAAAGACTGACAATTTGAGCAGTTTGGGAGTCAGTTCAGATCTTTTATCCCACAAGAGTAAATTCTTGTGTAGCAAGGCAGCGTAAAACTTGAAAACAAAAACACAATAAAAGCACAATATGAGATTAGGACATTTGAAAACATTAAAAGTTCTGGTGCACTGACCATGTAGAATACAATAAAAGTGAAAGTGGTTAAAGCAAAGACAAACTGCAGCAATAAGAATAGTGATAAGATGAAGGGCTCAGCTGTACGAGCAGCCAAGAGCCACTTTATGGTGTATTAGAATTAAGAGTGTTTATTGCATTTGGTAAATAAAAACTTGAACCTGTTGTGCCTCATTTTTGTAAACCTGAATCTCTGACGAGACAAGGGGTTGTCATATTCCTTTTAAAGAGCGAATGATCCAGATTTGCTGTGAATGATTAACCCTGTGTGTCAATTTCCAGCTAAAAGTGTTTGACAAAGAAAGCTGCTGCTCACCAATGATTTTACCTGCCATCTTAACAATGTTGCCCAGTTGATTCCTGTTTTGCAGATTTAAATTCTCATACCAACACATCAGTGAGAAGGTCAGGAATGATTCTTCAATGGATCTCTTGTAAAATAACACCATCAACTTTCTGTCAACATTACAAACAACCTCAGCTGCACCCAGAGCTGCTAACATAAATGGCATTTTATTAAAAGAGGTCCCTTGAGGTTCAAAATTACGGAGGAATTCAGTTTAGTGACTAGGGTTACGGGTGAAAATGCTCTGTGAGGACACAGGAGGCCTGAGTAAAGAATAAACAACGCACATCTCTTTTCCCCTTTCTCTTTCTCCCTGTCTCCTTCTCTTTTCCCTTTCTTTCTTTCTCTCCGGTGAGATGATAACAGGATCAGTGGTTCACTGGGCTTCAGCCAGCACAGGGATCATATTCATATGAGATGGGTTGAGAATCTCTCCAGATTGGCTGCTGCACCTGATAGAGAGGGGGGGATTAGGAGTAGGGATAGCAACAGCGTTAGGCACAAGCTCATCTTTTTCACGTCTTCACTTCTCCTCTGGATCTGCCTCAGTTTGTTGGACATCACTCCTTGTAAACCACCCCCCATCCCCACCTCCCTCCCGCCACCAACACTCACACACCACACACTAACCTTCCCCCTTGTCTTTTCAGCCGGGAGAGAGAAAGCAAAAAGCAAGACAGGGGGGCACTGCATAGATTCGCTGCCATTGTGTGTCAATCATTCTGTGTGTGTGTGTGTGTGTGTCAGTGTGTGTGTGTGTGTGTGTGTGTGAGAGAGAGAGAGAGAGAGAGGGAGCCCTTGCCTACAGTGATTAGCTCTGTCAATGCTGGGCTCTTGTTGCTTACAGAATAATACAGTAAGGCCTTGAGGAGCAGGAGGGAGAGGACAGGAAGGTGGTCTGCCTATAGGTCTGTTGGCTCTGTGATCAATGGTTTGTTAATGCGTGTGTGTGAGAGATGAGACTGCGTTTGCTCATCGGTCTGTTGGCGTGGGAGTGTGCATTTTTGGAAGTGAGTTCAAGCCAAGTTATTTGGTTTTGTTTGACGACGCTTGAAATAAAGAGGCAGATGTCTGAGACTTGAAGCACTAAGTCTGAACACATAAAGAAAATATGACAATTAGTGGAGTCGGATCACACACACACATTGGGTATTTCTTCATCTGCTGGTCAGGTAGTTCATGCACCCTTCCCCACTCTCTCTCTCTTTCTTTTTATTCTGTCGTCTCTTGCTCTCCGTCTCCCTCAGACACACATACACGCACATCTTTTTGCTCATGTCATAAGTGGGTGTGCAGAGTATCGCCTTGAGCTGCAGATGAACATGAAATAAACACAAACTAGGGTAGTGACAGTTTTAAATCGGCTTTAGATCACTATGAAAGGTAAAGGATTAGGATGCTTCTTCCAGTCCTGAGGAGATGGGACACAGTCTTGGAGGAGAGCCCACTCCTCTCAGCCCACTGTGGGCCGGGTGTCTATCTTCTAATCTTCTAAAGCACTCTTACACCATTTGCATGAAGCATGGCCTACATAGTTCCCATATGCCCGTCTATATAGGCTATGATAAAAACGGATCTTTTATACAATGATGGGAGAATAATTTCTTCGTGTGATATAGTCACCAATTTCACCCTGTTTTTGTGTTATTTTTATCTCACTATCTAGATTACGAATTACCCACTGGAGGCTGTTTTTAAATTTTGTAATGCAACTTCGGTTCTTAACACAATTCAGCAATTTTCTTTGTTTCAAGTGGGTTTAGACCTTTTACATTTAATATGTTACAGCCAGTTTGTGTGGCCTTCTGATCATGGGAATCCTTCAAATTTATATTTGTGTTATTCATTTATTATTTCAGAAATAATACTTCTAGTCACTTTTACTTTTCTGAACAGTATTTTTCATCAGGGATGCCTTAAAGACACTCATTATTTTCTGTAAATGATAACATTTTTATTTTTACTTTGATCCAATTTTCTTATACAATTAGGTCAAAAAGATAACAAAAGTTTTAGTCATTGCTTTCACAATAAGCCAGGCTATTTAATTTCCTCCATGTTTAGTCAATATGTTTTGCTAATCGCTCTCTAATTGTGAATATACAGGCTACCGTGTGGGCCGTTCACTCGTCTTTTGATTACCTGGGTTTTGTCAGCTTTTTTTCAAACCAAATCAGGCATGAAACCGTCCCGGGAAGATTTTTTTAATATAAATTTGTCCTTATAATGCTTTTCTCTCGTTTTCCTTTTCGAGTGCAGGGAGGGAACTCGCAACAAAATCAAATTAAATTTTCTATTGAAAATGTTGCTCTTGTTATTCAGATGCTGGTTTTAGGGTCTTTTGTGTGAATCTAATTATTCTCCACTATCAGGACGGTCCACAGGGTAATTAGTCACTTCTCACCAAAGTCCTCCCTGCATCCTCAGATTCTTATCACCATAACTCTGACATTTTAAAAGAGACATTTTTGTCTCTTTTATGATAGCCTGGAGTTTTTTGTAATTATTCCTTCGTATACGCTTATTTTTTAAAGCAATTTGGTGATAGTGTATGCGCGTAAATAGCCAGTGCTTACCCGAAAATGAGCATGCCTTTCAATTGTGTGGTGTTGGAGGGGAGAGAGGGAGAGAGAGAGGGAGAGAGTGAGAAAAACCCGACGATGTTGCTGCCAGTGTGGGGATCCTGTTTTGCAGGCAGAATGTTGCGCCATGCCAATCAGAGCAATAATGCCGTGCAGAGTTGGGAGGTGAGGATCAAGCGAAGGAGGAACAGTAGCCTGAAATCAAAAGGCGCAGATGAATAGGTGCTTTAAGGTCCGGCCGTGGCGAGGTCCGGAGCAGGAGGACAATTCAGCGCCTGCATGGCTCTCACTGAATTGCAACACTTGCACTTGGGGGTAAATTTGAGAGGCGGTCACAGTCTCCACTCTCCATAGTCTCATAGGAGAAACGAACTACATGAGCGCAAATTATCTTGTTTATAGCCTATCACAGCGAGAGAGAAAAATAACTACATCTTCGAATATCATAATATAGAAACATCTGTAAAGAACAAGCTGGTCTCTAAATAAATAGACTTGTAGGAAAATTAAAGGAATAAATTGAAGATTTTGTCTTTTAAAAGAGCCAGCAAAATATTTATTCTTGCTTCAGCTCCAACCCTCTGTCCCTGTTTACTGATATTTAATTGCTGAAAATCGACTGATCTACTGCTACTGATTGTTGCACAGCATGAAGTGTTTTTTGTCTGCAAGCATTTTTTTATTTTTGGTGCATGTGTTTCCCTCTGTTGTTTTCAAGAGCATTTAAAAAAATCTTAAATAGTAAAGGCCCTGGAGTGTGGACTAATAATGGCTCTCTGTAGTCAGTGATTAGGACCCACCCCCCCACCCTTGTAAAAAGAAAACTTTTTTATTCTTGTTAATACCATCTGATGCAGCAATCCTTGCAGCACCAAGCACTTTTCACTATGTTATTGCATGTTGTGAATTTTCCTGGGCCATGTATACATTTAAATTTAAAATGTTTTACAGCAGTGCTTTAGTATTGACTACATTGGCAGCTGCAAACCTCTGCTTCTTCAATCCATAATACTCGTTTCTGCCACCTGTAGGCTGTGACCTTTAGGCAGGGAGTGTACACATCATAAAAATGCTTGAAATATTTGTGTGTATAAAATCTAATATCCAGCCAAATAGTCAGAGCCCTGCAGTCTCTGGTGGCTTTAAGGAAGCAGTTAAAATATGAATCATGTCCATTAAATAATAATAATTTTTTAAAAAACAACACACACTGACAGTGAGGCAGGGAAAACAGGACGGGCAGACAGCAGCGGTCACATCAACAGATCACGGCTTGGGCTCAATCACACTGACAGCTGGAGCATTGATGACTTACCAGTAATTAAGATGGGACGATAACAAAGGCAACATAAGTGTGTGTCTGTGATGGGGCAAGTTTTGCGTATCTGTACGTGTGTGCCTGCAAATATCAATTTATTTGTGTTTCTTGCACTATCTGGCAAGTGTTGATAATATGTGATTTTGGTGGTTTGAGAAAGAGAAAGAAAGGGAGGATGGTGGTGGTGGTGGGGGGTGTTTTCTAATCAGAGTCACTGTCGTTTTGTTGTCACCTGCTCCCAGACAGACAAAGTGGCATTTCCTGACTGTTCCCATCCCCGTCTGAGTTATCTGACACCCAAAAATACGGCTAAGGGGAAGCAGGGAGACGAGGCACCACAGCCTTATCCCGGTAAGGAGATGGCTTCTTATCAGATCAGGCTAGGAAGTTTATTTTATGGAGTAAATCTGTATAGAGGGGATAAAGAAATGACACATCCCTTGCGGACACAAAGGGAGAAGGAGATTAGTCCTCCAGCAGCATATATGGCTTTAGTTCAACCTGACAGGCAGCGGATTGAAAGGTCATGAAATAATAATCCCCCTATTCTTCTGCTCTAATCCTACGAGGGTGTGTTTCACTATGGGAACGTATAGGCTGAGGCTATGTGCTGCAGGGTGGATGTTCATTTTGTGTTGTCACTGTATTTAGATAGGCATCCAACACTGATTTAAATTAATTAGACTAATTATGATTGAAGAGGGATTTTTTTCTTTTTGCCATGAATGTCAGTGCCAGTACATCTGTGTCTGATGTTCAGGCGTTCCCTCCTATTTTTGAAATTCATGTTTGTACATAATGCTGGAGGTTATTTTCTGTGTGTCTGGCTTCTTTTTTATCGGACAGGTTGGAGGTTAAAGGAACGTTATAAAAACCTTCCATTGCCAGGAGCCTTTTCCTCCACCACCTCACACACACATCAAGCATCAGGTGTGATGCAAACACACACTTCAACCCAAGTGTGTGTGTTTGTGTGAGTTTGTATGTGTGTACCCGTACATGCACATGAGAAAGAGGGGGAGATTATACCTTTTAGGGAAGTGTGATCTAGCACGGTGGATGTGTGATTTTGTGTGTGCGTGTGTGTGTGCGTGGGCATGTGTTATGTGTTTGGAGTGTGGTGGGTAGAGAGGTGAAGGGAGGGAGCATAGTCTGCCCAACAGCCTGATAATCAAGCATCGAAAATGAGAGAGAAAAATTCAATGCAAACTAATGTGTTCCACACAATTACTCGATTAATAATTCTTATTCCATTACAGTGCCATGGAGACTCAGAGAAAGAAAGTGGGAGAGAGAGATTTTCAGAAACAGGAAAGGAGACGAGAGAGGGAGGCGGGAGGGTGGAGAGAGAGAGAGAGAGAGAGAGAGAGAGAGAGAGCACATCAGGCTAAGAGATCTGCAGTGGCTGTATATTTCCCAATGCCTAGTTAAGGCTGCAAGGCAGGGGTCAGGAAACTTAATTATAGCGTAAGTGGATAGAAACTGCAGAATGATAAAGAGAAACATGCAGACAGATTGGAATGGCAAGGACAGGTTTAATACTATTTTCTCCTGTCTGCTTCCCTCCCACAATACAAGCCAGACCTGCAATCACACAAGGAAACGGCCCATATACCCCGCCTGACAATAACACTAATGCATATCAAAATTACATACTCGACAACTGCAAGGCATTTTGCATGGCCACTATTACTTTCCAATTTTGTGAGTTCAAGAAAATACATATCTCATGTAATGGTGATATCAGAGGAACTTATTTCCATGCTGAGCGTGAAAGAGCTTCAGATAAGCGTTCACCTGTTCGAACAAGAGTTATTAAACCATATCTACCCCGATGGACCAGCTGAATAAATAGTCTATTTTTTAATTTCTAGGTCTGCCATTAATTCCTCATCCACTCCTCTTTATTTATTTTCCTCAATATCTCAAAGTCCACATTTTTTAGGAAGCCACATGTGTGTCTTCCACGTTTCTTGATTTGGATTTCAAATGGGCCTCAATGGGGGCCCCAATACACACCGTCCACCGTGTGAGCGCTGCAATCTATTTGCACTGTATACGATTTGCATATCGGCAGCTCATGAAGCAAGGCTTTAATTTCCTCCTACTGGAGATAAACATCACCTTGTTGGAGCAGATGGGCGGAGGCAGGATGGGGTCAATGAATAAGAAGCAGGACAATGGCATTGGTTCAGGCACTGAATGGCCAGAAGTAATAAAATTGCACAATTTCCATAAGGTGACCAACTTTGGGGGGGGATACATTAGGATCAAATGTGATATAAGGAGATGCTGCAGAATTCTGTGAGGGGCAGAAATATTGGATGGTGATGTGTGAATTATATTCAGTTTGTTACCAAGAGCATCACATTTGTGACTGACAGCATTTCGATGCTAAAGACTTGAAAAGGTGAAAAAACACTTTTGGTTGATTTGATAGATAGGCCCCTAACCTATATGATCTTTAATGTTAAGTGACTATATTTCAAGCAGGTTCCTTTTATACTATCATCTTTATATATAGTGTCTTGGTCAATGTTTATATTGAATAGAATTAAGACTCTCCGTAGAGCTAGATTCTATTTCTTGCTACTGTTGGCATTTTGTACTGATCACACTAGACGAGAGGTGCATATTCTATGAAATAGAGTGTCAACTAAGCACCTTTCTTATGACAATATTAGTCACAATGGAAATGATTAATTAGCTTCAGATAGATGGAATTTAATCAGTGTCTGAGCTGGAATTCGGTTCACATATAAGGAGGTAAATTGGACGTAACATTAGACAAAGTGAACTTTTCTTAATTTTCACTTTAACTGTGCATTGTGGGAGCTCACACATTGTTCTAAACCATTTGTATCAAAGTGGGGAGACAGGGATAGCAAGAATAGTTTCTGAATAATGAGCAGCTCATGAGGGAGTTGTGTAAACCTCTTGTTATTTGGATGTAGGAACCTTGTAATTAAAGTACTTCTACAGGGGATGGTTCCGCTTTCTGCCTCGAGGAGAGCCGGGCCAGGCTGAAGTTACAGAGGGTTAGAGGGGGAGGATGAAGATGAGTGGAGAGAACACTCCCTGCCTTTTATTAGCTCGCATTATCTTTATTTATTTATCAAAGACACCTATGCAAATCAGGATCCCAAGTCATGGATCCTACTAATGAGACTGACAAGAGTAATTAATTAAAAGCAGATGCACATATACACACAAGCGCACACATTATGCATGTGCAAACCCTCGTGTAACAAGTTCATCTGATTTTCAAAGCTGCCACACATTCGGATAAGGCGAGAAGAGAGAGGAAAAGGCAAGAAATCTGCATCACAGTGTTAATTTAATCAGACTTCAGTAATGCCTCTTCTTCTCCTCTCTCCCAGCTTGCGGTTTCTCTGCTAGTTTGAGGAGAAGATGAAGGGAGCTTTCAGCCTCTTAGAAGATGAGGGTTAAAGAACGGAGAGATTAAGGAAGTGAGAGTGCGACTGAAAAGAGGGCTGGGGATTATGTCATCTACAATTGATGTCCTCTCTTAATGTACCTTTTAAACATGTGCCACTGGGTCCTGCTTTTATAATGTCTATTCACTCATGGAGTTGGGGGTGGGGGAGTATTAACCCAGAAATACTTTGCAACATATGTGTGGTTCACGTATTGAGAGTAGTTATCAGGGTTTATGTCACTTTGATACGTATACGGCGCATGGAGAGATCGTCTTTGTCAAAGGAGGTCCATTCCTGCTCGGTTTCCCATACACTGCCATGCATTGTACTGATCTCCATATCAAAAAAGAGATCCTTTATCGAACGATCATAGGGACAAAATGTGCCTTTATTCCACGTCTTCAGCTCCAATGAAAATGTTACCGCAATCTAGTCCAACTTGGACTATGAGCAAAGGATTTATTAAATAGACTGGTTCTCCTCTAACCGCTGAATGAATTGTCTCTCAAATTGCTGCTTGTCTCAACAAAATGACAGCGGAGAGAGTGTGTGGAAGATCTACAGATCTTATCCATAAGAATGTTATGGGGTTAAGTGTACTTGGAGGTGGGTGTGTGCGCGCACATACACTTGTCTCCGTGTCTGAGTGTCTGTAGTGTGTGTGCAACCATTCGATTAAATCCACAGCTATCACTAACAGGATTAGCTGAGTGGACAGCAGAAGTCTATCATTGCTTATTGATTTCCTCTGATTCCCATCAGCCCATCAGGGCAGGACATTCTGTGAGTGGCCCCAGTGGGAATCACTGCTGTGGATCTGGGTTAACGTATTGTGGCTAACGTATCTGAGAGGCTTCAAAGGAGGCTCCCATCTTTCTGTGTCAGGAAAAGTCAAATAAGTCAAAGCTATCAGGGGCAACAGATGCTCCCATCTCTCCTTCCTGTGTGAAAAATACAGTTTGACTCAAGTGAAACACTCAGCAATCAATCTAATCAATGACTCACTACGAGGGTAGCTTTGACTAACAGCAAGTGAGTCTTTCCTGACACTCCGGAGGATGGGGTATTCCTCTCTCTCCTCTGTGGTCAAATTTAACATTGAAATCATTGGGATTTTGTCTTACTCTTGCCCACACCTCTGGTGCTTGTATGTCACAAAGTGTTTTGATGGATTTATACTTGACACAACCGGGGTAACTACTGTTGATTTTGATTTATAGTTCTGATTTCACCATTATATCACCATCGCAACGCTAGACAGGTATATCTTATTTGATTGGGCCATATTGTGTATACTTTAATACACAGTGGCCACTTTATTTGCTACACCCATGCAGTCTAATCCAATCCAATACAACTGCTCTGTCATAAAGTCTACTTATGATGCCTATAATGTTCAGCTTTTGTTGACACTGTCATAGAGGTGTTAATTAAATTATACTGTATGTTTTAGCATTAAGGTCATGTAAATCTCATCTCAAACAGTGTCACCAAAAACTGAATATTATGAGCTTTGTAAAGATGGATGTTATGGCAGGCATTAGATTGGACAGGTCTACCTATTAAAGTGGCCACTGAATGTATATTCAGTATAGTAATGTGTTTGCATTTTGTCCTTTACCTTGTGATAGCAGCGACAGTGGGTAGGTCAGCCTTGTGTCATTACAGAATATATGACTATTCTGCACGAATGCTGAATGTTTCATTTACTCTGATAGTGAGTAGCAGTTACCAGAAGGATTGCAGTGGAAATGATTTTAAAAAGGAGAAGATAACTAGCTTTAGTATTCACTGTTAATGCTCTCTACAGCGTTGCCTGGAGGAGAAAACACAAGCAGCCCACGCTTACCAGTCACACTTCTTTTCAGTCTGAAGCTATGCATGTAGCAGCTGTAGGTATAACTTCTCAACATATGGAAGTATAAATTCAGCTTTAAAGGTTATGCAATGTGGGGAGTGGGGACTAGGTGGGGGCAAATTGCTGTGTGTGTGGGGTTTGCAATATAATAGTATGAGATGACACGACTTGTGTCCAGTTTGAACCTCTGGACGCGTCTGCACCTGCTGGAGCAGCATTCCGTGCAGGTCCAATAGAGGACAGGAGATGTCACATGATGCAATAAAGCTAACATTAGCTATATTGGTTCTCCTTAGCTTAGTAATCAACCATTAATGGACATTTTCAATTCAACTCACTACCAAAAATATTTTGGTATTAGCTTTAGGTATATTCTGGGTGGAAAAGAGTGGATCAGCCAATGTTCTACTTTTTATAATACACTTTAAGTGCTTGAGACTATGAAGTCGCTCCACTGTACACTGGATGAAAACAAACTAACAAAAGGTTTATCTTAACAAGTTCTGAAATTTTGCTGCGTTTCATAAATTGGACGCCATGAGATTCTTCTTCACAGTCTTGGCTATGTTGTCATGGTTGAGGAGGGACCACAGTTTTGGCTGAATGGACCTCTCAATTTTAAGGGGACACAAACAAACTAGTTTTGAACAGCAAAAGCAATTTTTGCACAAAAAATATAGATTATTAGAAAAATTCCCTGTATTAAAATAATATTGTGTACAGTGCAAAATAAATCAGCAGTTCCTTTTTTAAATGAGGTACAAGAGACAAATGAGCAACTCTTCTTATGATCAAATGGCACAGGCAGACTGAGTCAGATTTTAGTGCCCGACAAGATTGCAGTGAGATGACTGTTTGTCCAAAATTCTGTACGCAACATTAAAGCTCATTTGTTAATTGCAACGATCTTCCTATGTCAGAAATGACTGCACCATTGTTTCCTTCCTCCAAGAATAAGAGAAGAAGAAGTGATGGAGCACAGAGGGATAGAGGGCGGAGTACATCTGTGTAAGAGAGAGATACTAAGGGAAGATAATAATCTAGGGGAAGCTGTCAGCAGTTCACCCTCGATGGCTCGGGTGTCAAAGGCTAAAAGAGGTCCACGGGAATTTGTGAAATTAATAACAGTGTTTGTGAAAGGGTGAAAAAGACATGTTCGAGGAGGTTTAAAAGTGTACCTCTGGATGCAGCTGTGACAGGACCAAAAGAATTAGTCCAATTAAAAGTGGTAATTGCATTGCTAATTTCTCCTATTAATTTCTCACAGTGTACGAAAGAGTGGGAGCATAATAGGCGAAATGTTTTAACCCTTCATTGCCGTAATTCCTCCTCTCACCTCTTCCCTACAGATGTCGGCGTTCTATCCTTGTATTTTAATAGCTCATCTCAGCTCTCCACCCCGTATGTTCTCACCTCTGATTTTCTCTCAAGCTTCAAAAACGTCTTTGTCTTTTGCTTTTCTCTACAACCCAAATGATTCCCAAATGAATTTTCTTCGTACTGGCAGTTTGTGAGAAATGATCATTGCAACATAGATAATAGGTTATTTAGATCATGGTTAATCCAGGTTTAATGTTCATTATCATGACAAAATAATAACAGAAATATGTCACCAGTTCATTTGAGTTCTACACATATATTGTTAAAGGTTATATATATATATTCCAGTGTTAAACTACAATGAGTGCAGCTATTGTGAATAATTTTCCAAAAAGGATAAACTCTGCATTCATGTCATTTTGGAGTTAATTACGAGTTTCCATCTTATAAATAGCGTTCATGTCCACTTCCAAGTCACTTAATAATACCCAAGTTCCTGAAAACCAAACAAAAATGGATGCATCAAATCAGCAAAAGAGCGTTGTTAATGGGTACAGTGTTGTATTGTCAATGGACATCATTTTAATCCTCACCCGACCAATTCTGCAATCATACAAATGTATGGATGATGAGCATCTATCCCATATGACATGAACGCAACATCAGTGCTGTGTAGATACAAAGGAGGGGGGTCTAGGTAGTGTTAAGTGTCTATCTTGTCAGTCCAGTCCAGTTGTGGTGATGGCAACAGACTAGACTGTCAAAGCTCACGGCAAAAAGACATTCTGTAACCTCTCTGTAACTCTGTATGATACTCCGTGATTTGAATCATGATATTGCACCAATAAAATTAGGAGAACTGGAAAACAATAAATAATGCTAGTTGCTATCATGGAATAAAAACAAATAAAAGTCTTCTTTTGGAAATTAAGACTTTGAACAACTTTGACACATGTCAAAACAAACACCAAGGATATCTTCTGATTTCTAAGCAAAAATGTTAATTTCAGTTTGACTTTAAACATTTACACCAGTTTAGGAGTTCAGCATTCAACACGGCAGTAGAAACTGTCTCATCATGGTCACATATTTTGAATGCGGGAAGAACAGAAAAGCATTTTGTTTTCTCATTAATCATTGTAACATTCTGTTGTGACTGGACATTACTATTACGGGGTCAGAGAGGAGGATTCCCTTCAGAATACTGTCTTGTCTGACTTGATTATAGTCCATACACGTGTCAAAAAAAATATTCTGGGAACAAATGAATCTTCTCTTCTGCTGAAGCCGACAAGGTGGTCAGCCATATAATTTGTTCTCGTCTAGCTCAAAGTGTGTAGTGTAGGCAGTCCATTGAATTCCCATCCGTCATGGTTAGTTACACGCTTGTCAGCTGCTCTCCCACTGCCCAGCGGTCTAGCCATCACCCCTGACCTGGAAGCATTATATCTAAATCACATTACATGGCCCTGTGTTCTTTATTTCCCCTTTGAAGTCACCAGAGTGAGACATCTGTCCGGCCCTGTTTGAGTTTACGTCCCACTCAGCCGTCACATCTTAATTAGCTGATCAGATTTTTTTTTTGGGTTGGCGTTTGTGTGTGTGCATCTGTGTTTGTGTGTGTCTGACAGTGTGGGTCTATGTTTGTGTCGGCAGATAGGGGTTTGTTTGTGGGCTGAGGGTGATTGACAGACTGATGGGAAGATAATATGCTGAGAACGACAACCAAAAGGACCTGGAATTCATTCACTGTGACGATAATGAATCTGAGAGAAAATCCTTGTGTTTGTTCATTAGCCATTGAGGCTGGATGACACGGCCTTCTAGGCACTGTCAGCCACAGATGTCCCTCACTGAAGGATTCTGCAGCACCTGAGTCCTTCCTGGCTAATAAGGTTGTAATTAGCAAGCAGCAAGAGCTACATGGCCCTGAGCTTCTCCAATAAAAAAAAAGAAAAGTAAAAGTAAAAATGTGTACTCGTTTAGTACATCAAGGCAATTAAAGCTTCACTCAGAACCAATGTAAATCCCCCCCATGTAACCGGTGTATGTGTTTGAACATGTGTGTGTAAGTGTCCACTTGCATGTGTGGTGCAAGCTCTCAACATGAGACCAAATGCTTATGTGCAAGCCCCATCTATTCGTGCCCTTTGCAATCTCTACATGGAATTTAATACGACTGAGTGCTTGCCTAACGTTTGTGCCTATAGCGAAGGGAAATTGGTTTCAGTTCTCTTGTGTCCTTGTCAGTACTGTTATGTGATTATGTCTTAGTGTGTACTGCAGTGTCCCTTTTCATGTCCTTTGACATAGTTTTAACTGAATGGCAAAAGGAGGAAGGTAGGAAAAGTCGATTAAGATTTTTAGCAGTGTGAAAAAGGCCATGGCCCTGAACCTGTAACTATAAAACTTTGTGTTATAAAAAAAACTAATTAGCCTAGCAGTACTTGATCCCTAATATCACACATACAGTAAAGTCTGTATGTATGCAGACTGTGTGTGTGTGGTGTTCAAGGTGTGCTATTAATGCATTAGCAGATGATTCTACGTGGCAACACTAAGACATTTGTGTGATCAGGGCCGTTAGGAAAAAAAAATATTACACAGCTATGTTGTCTGTTAGATTTTGTTGAGAAACTCAAGTTGTGACTATTAACAAAAGGTCACTGTTTCAGACTGAGTTGAGGGCTGTCACTAGCCTAGCTGAAATGGTAAACATAATTAGATGCATTATTTCAGTTTCATTAGTTACCAAGATATTGTGCATGACAGATAAACATATAAATAAAACAAAGAAATACAGAGCCACGTTCTCTATTTCATCAGTGTGCATTCTCTTCTAACAGCTGATATGTGTTCAGCATTTACAACTACTAAGGTAAAATTTAAGTGATATCTCATGTTGTCGGTATATTTTCACATTTTGTTGCACATACAATAATGAATGGTGGAACCATGTTTGTAGACCTCTAGTGTCACCTTTCACTTAACTCGTCTTTGATGGGCTAAATAGCGTCCATTTTTATAAACACAGCAAAGTGGACACAGTTAAAAACCCGTTTTATCTTGTGCTCCCATTCACTGCCCCTGAGGCCCAATGGAAATGTGCAGGCTAGAAAATGAAAAATATCAGTCTTTTAGTCCAGGTAAGAAGAGGGAGCAGCAAAATATAGGATCAGGTTCTTCTAAAGGGCAGGTAAAAGTTAAGTGAATCCAAGGGTAAGCAAATCTTTGGGAAAAGAATCTGCTATTGAGGGAGTAATGTTCAGGCAGTAACTGTGGTTGAAAATTTCACTTTACTATTTTCAGCTGCTTCTCAACTTGCATGAAGCACTTGGTTGGAGAAACACTTCATGCACTGACGCTCTACAGGTAATATAACACTTTCAATGTGCCTCAGTGGAAAGAACACAGTCAGGTAGCTTGCTATGCTCCATGCTGTTTTAAAGCCCTCCCTATTAACACCTGAAAGTGCCATCAGTATGTGCTTTGTTGGATTACCTTACACAACTGCCCTAAATGTGTCTCTGTGTTCACATTGAAATCAGATTGTTCTTTACATAAAAAAACGTTTATTTTCTTGGAATAATTTTGTCCTACTGCAAAAGTGTTGGAAGCAGTGGGCTTTCAGGGGAATTGTCGAGTCCCATAGAGAAGGAGATAAATTGTCCTTTGACAAAATACACATTTTTCAGAACAGGAATCCACCTAAAGACCAGTGACTCTGACTGATATTTTTATTGTGACTTGGACTGCATCATAGCTAAATTGAGAACACTGCTTGCTGTTCATGAGCATGGCAGAGTAACGTAACTTTACTCAAACGATAACTGAATTTTATAAGCCTATTTTATTTTACCAAGAAAGTTGCTTATAGCATTTTATACACTTTTTAGCTTGACTTTGCTGTGTCATAGTCATAATGGCACTTTTAAACAGGGTGACCACATCACAGCTTGTGGATCTAAACTAATAAGGTTTTGTATTCCATATCAAAGGGGTGGCAGGAGTATTTGGCATGCAGGGTGACACCAAGAATGTCCTTTTAAACATTTTGGAACAATATATCAGTCAGTCAAACTGTAAAGGACATTAATGAACTTAATATAGTTTATTAGGTACATTAAAATGAATGCAGTGTATTACAACAGTCCTGCAATAATTACTACCTTCATGAAGGTTATAATTTTCAAGTTTTGTTTAAACTGTTTTAGAAATGTTGATTCAACTGGATGATCATCTGGAAGATTGCCTGGTTTGTGGTGTTGAATTGTATTGCATTATCTTGCAGGTTTATATCAAGGATTTACAATTCTAAATTACAGAAACACATTTCTGTAATACAATTCAACAGCACAAACTACATTCTCCAAATTGACAATAAAATGGAATCAACACCTCTCTAAAAGAGTTTCTTCGAAAACTGAACATTGGTTGATTGATATTGCCAGTATCTACAGTATGTGTGTCTCTGTATGTACATAAATGGAATCTATCTCTTATTCTCTGCTTACAAAAAAAAGAGTGGCCGTATACCCACTAGTTGCAGGAGCACACACGGTTTTAGCTCCTTCTATTATGGTGTTCTCAGCTCAAGGCCGTGTGCCATTCAGGCTGAGCTCTCAGAACTCACATCCAAACCTCTGCTGCCTCAATTAGCATTTAACTCATGAGTGTCAGTCAGTGTCTCCTTGTTCACCAAAATAGCTGGGAATTCAATTTCTCCCTGTCCTTACAATCATCTGCTTCCTCTTTGTCTGCCTCGGTCCTCCGTCTCTCTCTCTCTCTCTGTTACTCTGTTTTTCCTGTGCTGTCTATTTTTATACATACTTTTACTCATTGAGCCATTGAAGCAAATTGTTTTATATCATTAACCTGTGGTGATGAAACGGTGTGATAAATAAACAATGCTGTTCTATTTTCATCTTAAACAAGAACAAGTATGTGTGAAAAAGGGCGGCATTAAGAAAACAGACAGACCTGTGGCCTGTACTACCAAGGGAGTTCAACCTACTCAGAGTTAACTGAGGGTTATCAAGCAAACTCAGGGTTGACAAACTGTGACCACCTACAGTGGTGTTAAATGGTACTATGACTGTGAATAAGATGTTGGTTAGTTGAGTCGGTGTTTATCTGGTGTTAACTTAATTGGAGTTGGTGCGCGTTTGCATCAAAGGGGCGTGTTCGGCTGTGCATGCTCCGTATTTTCCCCAGAAGAATGCTAGTTGATAGTGTCAGGATATGAGGAGTTTAAAAACACATTAACGGCCAAATCTAACACTGTGACATCCGACAAAGCCAGTGAGTCTTGTTGGCATCACATTGAATAAATTTGTAATTATCTTCACAGTGTTCTTATTGTAGGCTAATTCTTTATTATGTATTGTATGGACTTCTTTTATATATCATTATACCTATATCATAATATAATTCAGATATAATGGTACAACTGCACATTATGTCCATTGTAATAAAATAATTGGAGCTAGGGCAGAGGGGGAAAGAGGCTATATTTTCCAAAAAACTTGTATAGGCTATATTCTCTGACATTGTATTCTTACATTTATGAGAGAAACTCTGAAAAATAGTGTGTATTGGGGGGGGGGGGGTTTCAAGGGGCCACATTGCTTCACTTCACACATACACGTCTGCTGTGTATTATGCATGCAGGGGGAAAATTACATTAGACTTCACAATTGGATTTAGCATTGAGGAAATAGGTGAGTTTAGCCCAAACCACTATATTATCATGCACCTTAGAGACTTTGCCGTGGATTGGGCGTAATCAGAAGAAAACACCAGATTTGGATATTTTGCAACTTTAATTTCAGGGAATTTCGAATTTTTGGTCTTGCCACTTTCATCTTGGATTTTTTTTCTCGGCTATTAATCCCCACCCTGGCTCCGAATTTTTTGGAAACTTAAAATAGTCAATCTAAATATGTGAAAACAAGAGAATTCTATTATAGACTACAGATGGACTACATCTCAGAAATTGTCCTGTTATTTAATTAATTTCAGCTGCAACCACAGTGGGACAAGTCAGGATAAAATCTAAACATATTTTATCAAGAGCTGTGTATTAATAGCCTACTTGTCATCATCAACACTGAGTATAGATGCGGTGGGTAGCCCACGAATACAGGGTAACCTCGAGTTAACCACGAACATAACCTGTTCAGAGCAGTTTAGAGATGCGGCGTAAATTGCCATGGCAACAGACTTCAGTTAACACCTATCCACCTTTCGTAGTACAGGTTTATCGGGAGTTACACCTGACGTCACAAAGTTACTCCTGAAGTTACCTGCATAAGCCAGTTAGTCGCTTCACAGGAGAGGCCACTGCTTCCTGATTTGCAAAAAGATTTACACACATCAGCACAACCTGTGTTTTAATAGATTACTGGCTTTAGGTAAAGAAATCAACTAGAGCATTTCACCTTTATTAACAGCTTTAACAGTACAGTTACAGACAACAAAGACGAGTAGAGAACAAGGGCCAGGACATGCAACAAAGGTCCTTGGTCAGGATCGAACCATGTAATTTTTTATGTATATACCGTTAGACTTGCCCTTTAATATCAGTGATTTAGATAATCCATCAGTGAGTTACACTTTCACTTTCTCAGCTAAATCAGCAAATTAATTTCTTAATTTTTAATTCCTGTGTATCATATCGTGGGGAGCAATTCTCAAAATCATTACGAGCAGTTAGGCAGCCTCGCACCAACCGAGGATGCATTGCCCTGTTGCACAGTTACTTACGGCTTCTGTTCATTTCAGCACAATATAAAAAAACAACTAAGAAAAAAGTGTCTTCAGTTACTGTACGTGAGCTGTCACAGTAAACATGATTTATTTTAGTCAAGGTTGCAGTATGTTATTGTTTCATGAGGATCCATTTGAGTGCCTTGCTTTTGTGTGTTGGTCATTCAGGTGCTCGTTAGAATGTGAGGAAAAACACATTTATTAGTCTATTGCATGTTTTGGACATTCACAGTACTTGTATGGTTACCACTTGTTTTACCAGCCAACAAGAGAAACCAATACATTATTTTATGATGTTTTTCTCCTTACTACTTCACAGTGACTTTTTCCCCTGGCGTCAACCAATGATCGTTTTTATTATCTGTGACTTTTTCAAGCACAAGGTGACTTATTTTTAGACTGTCCATCCAACAGTCCAAAACCCAAAGATTCAGTTTATGATGATGTAAGATAAGGAAAAGAAGCAAATTCTTTACATTTGAGAAGTTGGAACCATCAAAATGTTTGCTTGAAAATTGACTTGATTAATCAATTATTTAAAATTGTTGCTGACTGGCTCTGTCAATGGATTAATAGACTAATTGTTTTAGCTCTACTCACATCCCCGCCCAACGGTGAATGACAGGCAGTTGCCCGTACTTTTCCTTACTTATAAAAACTCAGAGGGTTTTCCTTTGTTCCCCAGCAATGTGATGCACTGTTCTGATCGTTTATCGCAAAGCAAGCGTACATTATTATCCACTGATCAATCATTGTCACCTGAACTGAATCAGATCCTGACATGCCTCGGTTTGGGATGTAGCTGCTCTGCTTTCATGACATAAGTAAGTTGACATGTTGTAAAATCGTTAATATTGCGATATGACAATTATTTATTATATAAATCTACAAATGCATGCTGGTATTATATGATATGGCTCTCCAAGCTTCTGCATGCAACAGCATGCAACATAACAACAGTCCATATAACCACCACTACCAAGGTTATACACACAGCTTTTAGTACTTTCTGTTGTTGTTCTCTCTTTCTAAGGCCATGTGCCACTCATGCAGGCTGAACTTGCATCCCATCTGCAACATGCATCTGGATATAGGCACAGTTGTCTTCAACCAAGTCCAGTTGCCCTTGATTTTAACCTTCGTTACACAGTTGTAATATGCTATTACAACAACCGTATGATCGGATATTAAAATCATCTGTCTGAGAATGTATGATCACTTTCTCGGTTTAAACAACAAATAGGCAAGTAAAGCATCACGATCGGTGCAAACTTCTCAAAACATCTGCAAACACCTAACAATGACACACACATAGTACATGACAAAGGCGCACACACACATTGGCACATCAAGCTGCTCTCCATCCGTATATCCAAGGGTCTCTTGCGACCTTTCTCCCAACAAGGCCAAGGGACATTCATACTGATTTATTCAAAGGGATGGTTCTCATTCAATTTTCTCCATATTCATAAGCGTGTTTCGCACCCCCGCTCTCGTTTTCCTTTTCAGCTTTAAATTAAAGGTACAGGAACGAGCCAGGCCTTTCATCTAGGGCTGGGGGTGGAAAGCAAAGGCGTGTGTGTGTGTGTGTGTGTGTGTGTGTGTGTGCTGGGTGAGGGTGCGTAGGGTGGGGGAGGGAGGGGAGGGATTGGTAGTGGAGACTCTCTCCACTCTGTATTTATTAGCCCCTCTCCCTCCCCTTTGCCCCCCTTCCTCCAACCTCTTCTCCCCCTCCTCCCCCAACGACACCTGGCGAAAAATGATTCATTAATTCAAAAAGCAGCATTTTTGAAAGCAGTATTTCAAAGGCTTCGACAGGAAAGAGAGAGGAGCTGAGTGGGGTAGGGTGAGCCCGAGCAAACAGGAGGAGGAGATGGAAGAGGCGAGGGCAGGGGAGGGCAGAGCCAAGGTGTTTGAAGGGGCAGAGTACACTTCAAGTTTCTGTCACGTCAAAGATCAAGCTGGGGCGGTGAAGGGGGGTAGAATGGATACATGGGGGTTTACTTCAAATTTTGTCGGCTCATACTTACTGGATCTCTGTGCAGGTGGCTTTCATTTAGCAGCAACATAACAGACAACAGTATGATCAGATTGGCTGCAAACTTGACTCAAATACAATGTGGTGACATAAATTACAGTTTTGGGGTTAAATGCACACATGTGAATTTGCGATAAATAGAGTACAATAGAATTGTATTGCATTAACGCTTATTATTAAATACCTTAATACATGAACACCGGTTGGCAAAATCAGAAGAGTCTTCTAAGCTACTGTGGGTACAAGGCATTAACTAACACACACACATTTATACACACGAGCAGTAAACACCAACAGCGGGATCATGTGTCGGACACTCCCAGTCCAGCTGAATCTTTCATACGGCTGCAGATGATGTGGTTAATTATAGATGGCAGGACAAGCCGGGATCCTTAGCCTCAATTAGACAGGGCCACAGGGTTACTGACCTGCACAGCGACTGTCAGTGCCTATTACACACTACACATGGCCAGTGACAGCGAGAGGGGCTGGGGGTGGAGGGCAAGGCTGGGTTACAAGGGCTACTACTGTATTCTTTTCTTTCCTGGTAAAAAACGACATAGACGCACACACACGCACACACAATCAGGAAATCCACAAATGAAAACACAGTTGTCTCAAGCAGGCTGATTTTGCAATCAGTGGAATTAATCACATTATTAGCTTATTACTCTTGCCTGATTTTGTGTGTGTGTGTCTGTGTGTGTGCGCTCATGGCTGTGGAGGTTTGTAGCTTTATTCTTGGTCTGAAAATAGGGAGGTTTTTATAATTATTAGTTTCTGTATGATCATCCGGGTCAAAGTTGTAATTTCAAACAAATTCTTTAACCTGATGAGACAAAAAAGCAGAGTTGGATCTTATTTCTGTAATTTTTTCCATTATTTCTTTTGATTATGATAACATTGTACATCACAAGTTCATTCCAGAGATCTGGGAACCCGGCAACATCCTTAAAAAGATGCCAGACAGGGAAAGAAACACACATGAAACTTATTTTAAATTGAAAATGAATGTGAACAGTAAAATTATGTATATCATATGTATATGTATATCAAGTTTGCCCTCCCATGCTTACCGTTGTTCTGCACACGCAGTTTTCCAACAAATCCTCCAAATTCAAAAAATAAAGCATGTTGCTTGTAAGTGGCCTACAAAATGACACATAAAGGTATTTCCTGATCTGACATCGCTATCGTCAGGATGACATAGATTTTCTGTACCTTACAAAACTGTGAAAAATCACTGCTGGGTGGTTAAGGGTTAGGAACTAAAATGACTTTAGGGTTAGGAAAAGAGCCACATGGTTTGGGTTAAAATGAGTACTTAGTTAAGGTTTGAGAACCTTTGTTGTCATAGTTAACATAATAACCACTTAGGAAAGGTTCAGGGCTTTCGTGGTCATGGTTAAAAGATACCAACATTGACCACCTCCACCACGGCCACCTCCCTTTGTAGACTTTGTGGCTCTGTTATAACGCCGACCCGACTTCAACCTTTGCTCCTGGCTGTCATAATGAGCAATGAAGCTCAAAGTTTTATAACTAAAACAAAACAAAAGCTACAAATATTATACCCGAGTTGTAAAAAAAAAAGTACCTTTTAATAATGTGCATGGAGTAAAAGGCTCTAACAAGGTAAAAGGAACAGAAAAATGACACACACTACCAAGAAAAGACAAAACCTTTAAACAATTAGTGCTGCTGTATACACTTTCTTTTGCAGTATTAACCTGTGTTGTGATCTGGTACAAAAGCAAGCATGTAAAAACATCAGCATCACCTACAGCACGGCACAGAGCATTGATGTTTGCTGTGTTTTTCTCACGGAGGTAGTTATTGGTGTAGTATGTCCCATTCCCAGGGTGTCTCGCGTAATACTGTCTCTGGGAACAAAACCAGGCAAATAGCCCTGAAATCTATCATATAATGATCCAGCCCTAATGACTATGGCTTCAGGAATAGGACAGTCCTTGAGTTAATCACTGCTGTCTACCTTAAACTCCGTATCTTGTAATTACCATGTCCTCCCTGCCTCCTTTCTCTTCTCTATTCTGCCTATCTACTATACAGGAAGTATGCAAAAATATATTTCTTTGAAACTGAGGCTGTGTGTGGATAACTTTCCAGCCAATGGCAATTATTTTGCTAGAGGATGAAGGGAACCGCCATGAGCAAGCCATGTTTGTATTTGTTGATCAAAACTCCAGGTCGAACCACTGCCTCTCACATTCAGCATGCCTCGTCCTGCCTCTCTGCTCCCCATCCTCCTCCTCTTCTCTCCTTGCTGCCTTACCTGTACTCACCTGTGTCTGTCTGTGCGGGTGAGTTAGAGCCAAGGTCCCTTTGGGACCTGCTGATTAGGGTATTAAAAATAAATGGGCTCAGTTTAGGGGGAGGGTTTGGTGGCACGGTGGTATATATTTCTGTTAATTTTTCTCCCCCCCCCCCCTTCTATGTAGTGACTGATCTAGCAGAATATGATAGCATGGGCTGTCACTGCAATAATTAGGCCTATTTTCCGTTGAGGTCACCTTACAGGGACGCTGGGCGGCTGTGGTTCACACACAGGGTGCTCTGTGCTGCTCCTACCCCACAGCCCCCAGGATATGATCGTCCACACAGGGCAACAAAGAATCACTCCGCAGCAAATGAACGAAACATAAAACACCTACAATCTGATATGGACTGTGGTTCCCAGCGCTTAATATGCTGGGAGAGTTTACCTCACTGGGCTTTCACAGCTCAGCATTTTATTGAACTGTGTCCAGTCTAAAATATTAAACAAGATCTGAAGGAGGATTAAGTTGTCAAGGGAATTGCATGTGATGAATTTCAAAGGGAGAGCCCAGAGCCCAGTTTTGTTTGTCTGTACACCAAAGTCAAGTAATTAAATGTGAAAAACTTCATGTCTAAATAAAACCTTACAATGTGAGGTAGACATGTATTTGGTATTGGTTCTGCTACCAGAAAACCAACAGTGCCAAGTCAGAGCGCAACATATTTCAGCTCCATTCAAAACACTCCCTGGTTGGGTCAACAGCTGCAGGCTAGAATTAGAAATCAATTATTCAGCTTCGACAAGCTCATTAAGTCTTTGAATAGGATTTTCTGTTCTGAGTCTGCCTGCTCATTTCTCCTAGCTTGCAGTTTCTAATTAGTATTTCTTTTCTCTTTAAAGTTTGATGGGAGTTTGGGTAAAAAACGTGGGCACTGACTTAACACTCACAGGCCCGCCCGGCTTCTCTGAACAGTATCATTATCTGTAGAGGAGGCTGTATCGGTACATTGGAAGACCACTAAGGTTGTTTGCTTTCAGTTTGGGCACCGTCTAATGATTGGAGTCAGCAGGCTAAATTAGGCATTAATAATCAAAGGAGTGTAATCTGGGTAAATTAAGCATTAATAATGAAAGGATGACTGGAAATTATCATACACATAGTAAATGATGCAGCACTAATCAGCAGGAAGAAAAGGGGGCACGAGGCCGACAAAGTATTTTGAGACAGAAAATAGAAGGATGTGTATGGGAAAATGCATTTATAATCAGTTCCCGCTGAAGGACTACTCTGTGCCAAAATGATTGATGTTGTCATAGAAACTTCCATCCACCCTTCTCAATGGCACCCTTCAAGTGAATCCAGGCATAAGCTTGCATTTCATAATGTCGCCTACTGTTGCCTACATCACCTACAGTGTAAGGAGGCTTATTAGCAAACCCATTCCATCCCTCTCTCCCTCTCTCCCTCTTTCTCTCCCCGCTCTGCCTCCTCCCATCCCTCCCTCTGTCTCCCTCTCTCTTCTCTCTCCCTCTCTTCCTTTCCTCTCCACATTGTGTCTGTCTATCTGATCCCGTGGCCTTTTGTTGCGCTATGAAAGGCCTGATGCCACACTCATTATTTTCTCCTTTATCTCTCTCCCCACTGCTCTGATTAGAACAGTCGCCCCTGACAGACGCCCTCAGCCGGCTCCTATCCATTACACTGTTTGTGTGTGTGTGTGTGTGTGTGTGTGTGTGTGTGTGTGTGTGTGTGTTAGAGAGAGACATGTGAAGCTACCTACCAAAATAAATCAAGTGTTTTCAGCACAGTAAATATAAGGCAATATATGAAAACATACAGCCCATATTACATAAAGGGTAAATTTAATAAGTAAATTTAGGTGCGTTTTGCAGCTTGTTTATGTGAAGTAAAATTGCTCTCACTCCCACACATGCACACGATACACACCCTCTCTTGCACTCAGACTCAGTCACACACACACACACACACACACACACATTTGCACACCATGGGAAAACTGACTTGCTCTAGCCAAGTTTTCTGTTTGGGCTGTTGTGTTTTGGTGCAGCAAAGTTGGAAGGCTCTGAAATTTGGATGTTGTTAAATTATTCCTAGTGTGGGGAAAAAAAAAACAGACGTCCATTGCTCAGCTTTTATGCGTACATGCATTTGCCCGTGTGTTCATGTATGTGGATCAATAGATCTTCACATCCACAATCCCTCCCTTCCTCTTGTAGTGCAAACACAACTGCGTCACTGAGCAAATGGAAGCTTAATGTGGTTGTCTGCTATTTCACTACTGACTTGGGGGTTTCTCTGTAGATGTTTTTCCCTTCTAATGAGGGAAATTCACATAGTGTCAACCTTACAGCGTCATGGTGATATTGTAATATAAGGTGTCAGATACAAAGTGTGCAGAAAACCAGCAGGGAGCATTTAATACATCTGTCGCTAATCTCCAATAAGCTGCTAAAGATTTAATTTATGCATAAATCAGTCACACTGAATTATGGCAAACACTTTTAAATATTTACAGATAAATGTAAAATAGAACAAAAAGCCTTTTTCACATATATTATTTTCTCATAGGTGCTCTTCCTCCCCGAGTCGTCTGAATATGTCATTTGCTTTTAAATTGCATTATCATGCAAAATGAAGTAGAAATTTGATGAAACTTGATGGATTCACCTGAGTTAATGGAATATGGGTTTAAGAGGGAACTAATTATCCCAGTTTAGCAGAGAGTGAATGTGTTTTTTTGGAAGGCCTGATTTTGAATGTAAACATTAATGGCCTCCTTGATTAGCATAAGAATCGCGTGTTATTGTCCTGCTCACTCTGCGTCCTATTGGATATGCATCTGTGCTGCTCCAGACACACGCACACACATAAAAACACACACACACACACACACAAGACCACCAGCTTTAATATACTTATTACCTGCCCTGCCTTATCTACTAATGATGCCATTTCTGTTTTTATTGTTTTGCTAATCCATAAAATTCATTTCTACAATCAAATTACAGTTTTAAGGCCCAATAGCATTACTGGACTACTTGTTTTTTGTTGTTGTTTTTATTGTAGAGGTCAAGACAAACAACAACAAAAAAAGAGCTCCAGCTGTTGAGGTAAAGGACAATATTTAATATAACGGACGACTAACAAAACTGAAGAGGCTGAGTCATTGTGATGTTCCTCTTCTTTGGTGTTCATGCTCTCTTCGGGAAGTGTTTATCTGTGAAACATACCAGAGGAATAAGCCATTACAGTATAAACAAAGGAGAAATAGAAGGAAAAATAAAGAAGTAAAAGCAAAGAAGGAATCATGGGACCCAGGTGAAGAGTTAAATTAAGAAAAGGAGGCGATGAGGAGAGTTAAAGGGCAGGTGAAGAAGGGAGGCTTTGACTCAAGGCCTCCCGGGGACGATGACCTTATTTCAAATTCTGGGTGAGGGACTATAGTTAGGCAACTGAGGAGGCTCCCCACCCACCTCGCCACCCGCCACCCTAAGTTTCAGATACACACACACACTCACACACACTTAAGCACACTTTCAAGGCTGAGTTGAGGAATAGAGAGCCCCCCTGAAGTCCTGCAGCTTCCTCAAAGGCCAAGCTGCAGCCATTGTCGTTAGTAAAGCTACGCAATAGGTTACAGTGTACAATATTCCTCCAAGGTCCAGCTCCATAGCCTTGGTGGAATAATAGCAAACTATGAACTAAATCCATCTGTCACCACTATGGGAGAATGAATGCATAAGTGGTCGCATTTTGTGCTTGAAGGCTGATTCGCTTAGCTTGTGTAAAGCTTATGTGTAAAGTCTAGATTTACTCTATAAGGTCTTTGCCGTAGTATGTTTTCATTCAAACAATGAATCTATTGAAACAAATCAGAAAGAAGCAACTGTTTGCACAAATGTACTGCTGTCCAGATGTCAGTTTACATTTGAAAGACTGTAGACTATTCTGTTTCCTTGTAGACCCGTCCATCTGATTCCAGATAGTGGCACCACCTTCCTTCTGAATGCAGCATTTTTGACTGCAGGGATTTTCAGGAGATGTTGATGCCACCTTTCAGAATCCTCTAACACAAGCCAACTTGTACCGTTGTAAAATTAAAAGTGCTTTGTTGTCACCCTCAAACAGGTTTTGCTGAGATGTATTTGAAAGTTTGACTAATAATCCTACTTTTTTAATCAAGTTTTGCTTTCTTTGATAATGACCTTAGGGTGGTCAAAACTTCAGCAACATTTGTACTATGAAGTACAACTTTATTGTGGGACATCCAATCATCAACGTGTGTGTGTGTGTGTGTTGTGTGTGTGTGTGTGTGTGTGTGTGATAAGATATTTTTTTACTTTTACTAAAAAAGTTTTATACCCTTCTTATTTGAATGTACCTTGTAATGGGTATTATGATGACCCCGATGAAGGCCACAAGCTGAAATGTGTTGACCTGACAATAAAGTTGTCTTTTATTCTACAAGTCTTTCTGGAGTTTTGACCTCTTCAGACTTCATCCCTTAAACCTTACCCCCCACCTTAAAAGTAGTTGTTCCAGAAATCCCAACTCTGATCATGACGTTAAAGAGAATAAGTTGTTTTGATTACAGCTGTAAATAATAATTATAACCAAAGTAGTGCTTTACTCTCATATTTCATCCACATTGGCTTTTAAGACAACATAGATCCTAAAAAAATAGAAATATGAAAATGAGAACTGGGCAAACTATCTGCGGATGAAAATCATGCAATTACATCAAAAGCTCTAGGACAGCTACTAAATGGACCTTGCAGTGAGATTGTTTTCTCAAATGGCTCATTAGTGGTCAAGTAAATGCTATTGTTAGCCACATAACTGCTGTTTGGAAGGGTGTGAAAACTAATACACCAATTTACACCACCGCTAGCAATGATGCAGCTAACATAATTTAACCCTACACAAACGGTGATTAAATCATTAATGCCCCTTTACAGTACACCGCATTTACACTGACAACCCGACAACACCAGGGTTGGCATATAAGATAGCATATTGTAACATTGGTTACTCTCACGGTTAACTGTCAACTAGATGGTTGCTACATAACTATTTTTGGGGTCATAGGTAAAGTAAATGCATAGGGACGGCTTCACTATGTATTGTGTTAGGGGTTCCCCATCTACACACAAATAAGGACATTTTAAACTACAAAATATATATCTTAAATAAAATGTCATCTATCCCAATAAACATTAAAATAATCTGCAAATCTAATTATACAAAAGCTACCCAGACTTTAGTTCTTCCCCTGAGACAGAGGCAGTGAGGAGAATTCGAAGCTCTCATAACAAGGCTCCCACTTTTCATTTCTCCCTACATTGGTTTCCCGTCATCCACCTTCCTTATCTTTACCTATGTTGCTCTGATTTGATACGGCCGCTGCTATTTGGTGCTTAAAAGTGTAAAAACATGCATCACTAGCTGAATAGCCTGCAGAGTGCATCAATACTAACAAGGACTGAGGGCCAAAGTGGTTAACTAGGAGTCCGTCTCACCTCTTTCCTCCCTCATAGTCATTCTGGTATGTCTGTCTGTCGGCTGCTCATACTGCCTTAGTTCTTATCCAGTTTTTGTCTTGTCCATCTCTATATGTGGGCAGTGTCCAACATGACAGATTTCGCCATCAAAGAAAGATTTTCCATTAATGGGCCCTGACCTTGTCTGACTACTGTACTTAAAAACAGTCTCTGCTGCTAGACGTACTTTCCTCTATTCACTCCCTTCACTTCTTGACCCCCCCACCCTCCACCTTTCCATTTCACCTCGTCTCCTCACTATAATCTCTTGATTTTTCCCCCTCCTCCATAAATTTTCTGCTCCTCTCACCTTACAAGAACCCCCCTCTGTTGCTTGTGGAGGCTTGCCTGATAGCCATTAGTGTTACACCCTATTACATCAGTAATGACTGACTGTGAGCTCTAATTAGAGATGTGTTAGGGAGAGCTGACTTGCCCCCCCCCCGCCCGCCTCTCTTCCTGCTTTTCCGCAGAGCTGTTACTGTGACTCCATCGCCGTGGCGACACCATTAGCACAACACCTCTAAGAGTTGCAACTCCTGACTGTTAAAACCATTACGTTCATTACAGACCAATCAGAGGGGAAGGTGTTATGGCTAATTGATAAGGTGAACAATGCATAAAATCTTGTCTCTAATTGCCCTGCGGGAAAAGGAGAAAGTGCCCTGGGAGAAAGAGACAGTGAGAGAATGAAAGAGAGAGCGAGAGAGAGAGACTGCACAGGGAAGCGACGGGCGTGCTAATTTCAAAATCTGATATTTTTCCACTCGAATAATTTAGGCTTACAATATGTCTTCATCCAAACATGCTGTAGATTTTTCCCCCTTCTTGAATAATGGGATGTTTCTTCTGGGTTTGTCATCTGTGATAAGATGATTATCTGAAAGGTCTGTGGCACATTGTGAAGAGAGTCTCGCCTTCTCTGCTGGAGTAGGTAATCCTGGGTAATAGCATTATGGACACAGTGTTTTCCTAAAGCCCATGATTATCCACTGCGGTTTGCTGTGGGATTGACATTGGCCTCCCTGGTCTCTCTCACTCTCTCTCTCTCTCTTTCTCTCTCTCCTTCTCTCTCTTTTTTTTCTTACTCTCTTTCTCACTTGTTCATGTCATCCTGTCTCTGACTCACCACTCCATCAAGCCCTTATATGCTCTTCTCTTACAATTCTACCAAGAGAAGAAGATGAAAATAGAGCACATGGAGCAACAAAAGAACAAATTGCTTGTAGTCAAGAGTGCCCCAGATTTGAATGGCATGTTATGTTCTCCCTGTCAAAAAATCGCACTTTCAGTTTGTCAGTTTGGGGTTAGCATCCCGCTCTAAAACTCAATAAGGACACGATGCATAATGCTATTTACTTAAATATGTTAAGTCCTACATATAAACCGGATTTAGCCATTACTAACTTTACATTTTCAACACTGAATCTCATTTTACTCCAAAGTATTTTATGTTGTAACAACTTACAATCTGTTTTATCATTATATTATATTCTGTTGGTGCCCTGTTACTGTATTTGTCTTACAACATACATTATATGTTCTTCTACTGATTTCATGTTGTGAGCTAAAGACAATTTTCCACTTTGGTGGACACAAAAGTCATCTTCTTTTCTTTTAATTTTGTTCAAATTGTGGAAATAGGCATAAAAAATACCTTTTTTCTTCAAGTATGTATACCTCAGTGTTTTCAGTTCTACATTGTCTCCATAAAATGTCAAATCATTGTTTAAGAGTGAGTTTAAAAGCAGATACAATACTGATTCTAGGTTTTAAAAAATTTGTTGGAGTATCTATCCCTCAACTTTTTATGATGGGTGCTGTTGCTGCTCATTGTTTCTGAGGTCTTTAGGTCTTGAGTGTAGTGTTATGGAGATTTGTGTGATCCAGAGAGACTGTATGAAACTTCTGCTTTTAGCCAATTAGCTTCCTTTTCTTTTCAGTGTTTTAGGCCTGAACCTGGCCTGATCTCTCGCTATCTTCCTTTCTCTTGCTGTCTTTCTTGCCCCCCACCCACCTTAATAGTTTCACCATTGCCTTTTACTTAGCTTTACCACTTTGTGTCCATCTCCTGCTGGCCTGGTTTATGTGTAGCACTTATTTGATGTGGTAAATCAAAGTGGCAAAGTAATCT
Source organism: Micropterus salmoides (assembly GCF_014851395.1). Taxonomy (NCBI): domain Eukaryota; kingdom Metazoa; phylum Chordata; class Actinopteri; order Centrarchiformes; family Centrarchidae; genus Micropterus; species Micropterus salmoides. The sequence continues at coordinate 19,172,264 of NW_024040596.1, forward strand.
CTGGCAAATCAGTAAAAAATGGACAAGAGGTAGAAGTTGTATTAATCTGCAAGGAGGTGGGCAGAAAGTAAATGAAAAGGTTGAAAGGTTGGTTAGCAGTGTTGGACAAGTTACTTCCAAAATGTAATACATTAGAGATTATTAGTTACTGTCATTTGAGAGTAATTACTGTCTCTGAATTGTAATGATTTACACAACTTTTGCGTTACTTTTACTGCTATTTAATAGGCCCATTATTCTGATAGGAAGATGTGCTGCAGGACAGTTGGGTTCTAGTGATGTGCAGTTATATCTACGGATCGTGTGGGTCTATGTCATAAAAATTACTGCAGCATAAAGTCACTGAAGTCACTGATTATTTGAATCTCCCCTCACGCCGACAGGATCGGTCAGCAGCCTCTCTAATCATAAAAGTAATTCGTTAAAGCACAAACACATAGCCTATAGAAATCTGTTTACGCATGATCCATCAGGGAAGCTACCATCTTGTTAAGAAGAGCCGAGCTCCCCCGTAGTTTGCTCTGACAACAATCTCAACCATCGGGTTCCCGCAACAGGAAATCATGTTACTCTTTTACTCGTGGATTTGTTTTTCTGATGCCTTAATGGTTCGCGGTGTTGGTTAATTATTAAAAAAACAAAACACTGCTTAATTTCGGGTTAAAATGCGTTGTAACACACGTTACTGAGATTGTAACGGGTATAATATAAACCTTTTTTAGCAATACGTTATATTACTGCGTTATAGCAAGAAGCAATACGTTACTGTAATTGATTACTTTTGTTACGCGTTACTCCAAACACTGTTTAGCCACCATCGGCTTCCTGAGTCTAAGTCAAGAAATAGCAGGGGTTATGGTGACATTTTATGACAGTGAATAATTGTTGTGAATTGAAAAGGGGTGGACATCCGCCTGTGTTACGAAATGTATTCTCACTTTAAGATGAGAGATTTTTGGAGGGAATGTTGGAAGCGGACAATCCAATTCTTGCCCGCTGTCCGTCCAGTTTAGCTCATCAAGTCATTATACAACAACGAATTTGTCGTAAAGCATCTCCAGGCGTCTGATTTGTTGCCACCCCTTGTTCCTAAACAATAGAAAGCTGGGAATATAGTCCTTTTATAGGACCCACAAATGTTTCACCCTGGCTCCACCAGTAAGCAGATGCATGTGTGAAGCAGCAAAGACACCTGCCAGCTACATCAGCTAAGTCAGGCAGTCTGTCAGCCCTGAAGCCAGGAGGCTGCAACAGGAAGGGAGGGGAATTAGCAGCAGTGTGCCCGATTCATTAGCAGTGAAGGAGCTGCTCAACCAGGCTCTGCTCCTGTGTTTGCAAAACAAACGGGACATGTGAGGGTTAGACTGAGAAGAAATTAATCTGTGAGGTAATCAACACTGAGTTTCCAGTGGAGAGGAGTAGATTGAACAGACCTGTGTGTGTGTGTGTGTGTCTGAAACAGATGCTGACAGTGCTGTGTCTCAAAACTGTGAACCTGTGTGTAAATAAGAAACCGTCAATGAGCCCAGCTGTGTCTTATACTGTGTATACTGTGTGTGTGTGTGTGTGTGTGTGTGTGTGTGTGTGTGTGTGTGTGTGTTGTGTAAAGTGTAGAAGCTGTCTGTGACACATGCTTGCAAGCTGTGCAGGTTCATATAAACTAAATCTAATTTAGTAGTAATGGACGCTGTGAACTTCACAGTATGAAGCAGTATTTTAGGATTTTAGGATCACATTGTTGAACACAGTGTATGTCCTGAGTAAAAAAAAAAAACTGCCTCCAAAGTCATTACCCCCCTCCACACACGTGCGCGCACCTCCCTTCCTTCTTCCCCTTCTCTTTGCATCCTTTTCTGTTCCCGGATCAGTAATGGGAGTCAGTATCCAGGATGAGGCGAAGGGGGTGCTGGGCTCCTCCTCAAGTCCTCGCCCCTCCTCTTCGAATGCGGCACAGCTGCCTTTCAGAACCCCGCCGCTCCAGCCCATTCATCCTGGAGAGCCAAAAAAAGAAAAAAAAAGAAAAGAAGTGGCTATTTATTAGAATACTTGTTTTGTATTGTTCTGTACCACACAAAAGACGCTTCATTATGTTAGAAGCAAGCCCCTTTCGCAGAGAGAAACAATAACTTGGAATTGTCTTTTTAGGGTGTATAATAAATGTCATTTCTTCTTGTCTCTGCCCCTCAGTGTGTGTTGAGTGGTGGGTTTGGGCACCGGGCATGGATGGCCTTGGCACTGGAGCGGCCAGATTGTAGTGGGAGTAGCGTCTTACATGAGGCTTTGGAGGGTTTAGGACGGCTTTAGGAGTATGGAGGGAGAAATCTGCCCACTTGGTCTGGAGTAGAGTGAACGAGGGGAACATGCGTAAGTTTGCACATGACTATTCCGTACGCAAGAAAAGGCATTTAATATAAGTCTTGAACCTGTAGATACAATATTAGTTAACCTATCTGTTGTGCGTAAATGTATTTTTGTCTAACCGCCAGGAGGAATTAATGCCGAAAGAATAGGAAGGTAACTTGAACCCTTTCAGCTTTGAGCATAATGATATAAGTGCCTTTATCGGCAACCTTAAATTTGGTACGTTTGCGCTCTACTGTGCTCAATTCAGTACAGATAACATGTGTTTCTAGCTGCAGGCTGTCGTTTTATTGTGGTGCATGTGCACAGAGCGCACAGCTCTGAAGCTCATGGTGCTGCTACCAGTTGCTCTCTAACCGACTCAGTTTGATTTTCCAAGCAGACAGTATCGGCGACTATCTGTTCGGGAGTGAATGGTTATCATATGTGGCCCCTTTATCTGTCCGGATTAACGAGAAAATACGTTGCATGCGCTAAAATATCCAGCTGTATTTTTAAAGGGTGTATTGTTTTACACGGCTTGGTGGCTGCAATATTTATGTTACATGATTCTCTCGGCGTTTTTTTTTTACTTTTCGGGAGGCGGGGGAGGCAAGTGGAAGGTGTTGGGGGCTGTTCATCACATCTTTAGATTTTAGGGTGTGTATCTTGAAGCACGAACACTATTTCTTTCTCTTGCTTAACCCAGTTTATGTCCAGGTAATCAGCAGGTGATCACGACTCCTTTTTCTTTCCCCGAAGCCAACATCACCTATAGTTCCACGCGCGCTGGCTTGTCCAGGCGCACCACACGTGGAAAGTGTTGTTCTGGTTTAGGTAAACTGCTTTAGGAAGAAAGATTACTGATGAAAGGGGGTTAACCCAGATACCATCCATCCTTTTGACTTATTTGTGCGAGGGATGCAGGAGTTGGAAAGCGCAATGAAACCCGCTGTGCGTAACTTGTGAGACCTGTTCTATTTATTCACAATCCTTCACTTATTTATTTATTCATTTGTAGGGGAGTGGGGCGGGGCGTTGGATAACTGCTTTGACCCTTGGCCCCAGTCGTGCACCACGATCGCGGTGGCACATCCTGTTGCAGAGGCCGCGCACAAAGGGGCGAGGAGGTTTGAAAAGAGGTTTGTTAAAAGAGAAGTGACTGATGGGGGATGACAGAGAACGTAAACAGGGGCCACCGGGGTCCCAGTGTCACTGTAAAGACTAATCCTGTACTATCCTTAATCCACTCAACAACGAGAAGAACAAATAATAATAATAATAATAATAATAATTCCATGATTTTTCCCGATCGATGCTTAAAAATCTACACGGTGTCAACAGGTCTTTTAAAATGGGCTTTATTAATGTACTTCATCAGATTTAACTATAACATTTTGGATGCATAGTGACATCTGTTTGAATTAATTTAGACCTATTAAGGAAGGATAAATGCTTTATTTTTTGTCTGAAGATGTATTTTGAAATAACAAAGATGACAACATCCTAATCACTTATATTGGTTTTTATTTTGGGGGTTAGGCCTATATGACTACCTGGTTAGTGTGAATAAAATATTAATCATAAAAATGTTGACTGTCATGTGATAAGTATTATTGTTAATAATAAGCCAGACTCAGATATCAGTGTTATTTCCATTTCTTTGCTACAAGAACCCAGTATACTACATTGTTTTATTTATTTTGTTTGTTTATTTGTTTTCTGGTGCGATAGCTTCACTGACACTCACCGGCCCCAGAGCTCCCTGGGTGCCATCATCATATTGTCGTCTTCCTCGGGCCTTAAACCACATGGCCTGAACCACTGGACACGTTTATTGACTATTGTGATATCCCGTTAACCCCCATTACCAAAGACGCATGGCTCCGCCCGAGTGATCCCGCTCCCTCAGGCCCAAAACAGAGAGCTATATCAAGCTAAGCTCCAATTAAAATAAAAACAGCAAAGAACGATAGAATGATTAAATCGTTAGTCTCGCCGCGGGAAGTGGTATTTCGTTTTCCCTTTCAATTAGAGGTTGATTGGGCTTTTCAGGGGAGGTCAACTGTGAAATCTGGATTATATATGCGCGGACTCAAAGACACATAGACCGTTTCCCCCTCGTGGTTTACAAACGGGTTATGTGGCCGGATGTTAAATAAGGCGTAGGCCTATAAGATGTATCAGACAAATAAAAAAATCTACTAAAAAACTGACGACAACAACAGAGCGGTGTACATGTGGCCTTGCTTTTCATCTTCAGCGGCACACACGACCATGACCAGGACTCATTCACCATCACCAGCAGACGGCGGTAACGGCGCTTTGCCCCGGCAATTTCAATTTCACGTCACTATCCATCCTCAGGGGCTTCTGCTCTTAGACCAGTAGTTTTTTTTCAAAACCAAATCCCTTTCACATTATCTTCTGTGTGTAATTTCTCCATCTCTGACACCTACTATTATTACATACCTTAATTACATACCTGGAGGGGAGCGCGAGAGAGAGATGGTCTGAAAAATGGATTTTCTGGCGCTGGTTGAGCATCAAGTCGTCTGAGATTGAATTGGTGTGGAGAGACTGTAATTCCAGTACATAAAAATACAGTTGGGCCGAGACTTCTAGGACGCACAGTGTGTGTGTGTGTGTGCGTGTGTGTGTGTGTGTGTGTGTGTGTGTGTATGTGAGAGAGAGAGAGAGAGAGAGAGAGAGAGAGAGAGAGAGAGAGAGAGAGAAAGAAAAATAAATGTTTAACCCAAACTTTCATTGAACCCTGTGAATATGGAAGCTGTATTTTACATTCGTTAAAATTCAGCGACCATAGCTTTCTTTTAAAATATCTTGAGATGTTTGACTCCCACATTTTGGCCGCTACATCACTGCTAACAAATCTTAGTTATTTTTGTTTAGCTGAAGTCTCTGAGAGCATGTTTGGTAATTTCAAATGTCTTGTGCTATTTGTGGGATTGACCCTCCTTTCTGCCTCCTCCTTCTCCTCCTCCTCCTCCTCCGGTGTGTTCTTCCTATGGTCCTCTAGTCACCTGACCAAACGCCATGCAAATCATTCTGCTGCTACAGCCCCATTGGCCGCTTGTGGCTCATTTAACCGCTGTCAGTGCGCATCATATGGCCGCCGCTTTAACCAACTTCTCAACTCCGACTGGGAAAGTGGCTCAAATGCGCATTCTATCACAGTGGATGTGAACCAACCCAGGCGAAGACAGGGTGAAATACTGGTTGGAGAACATTTTATATCCCTTTTCGGATTAATTTTTATCTCGTATTTGATTAATTTGGGGTTAGACTATTCACTTTGTAACCCAGTCATCCTGTGCGCACCCGATCTTGTGCGCGCCTGACCTATCTTGAAAAAGACTTTTTCTCTGTTGGTGGCGAAGTTTAAAACCAGGTGAATGTATAGCATGATGATGGAAACTGACCTCCATTCCCCCGGCCCCCAAACGAATACGACCACGGGTCAAACGGGGCCGAACGGCGGGTCCAAAGCGAATCAGGAACGGGTGAAGAGACCGATGAACGCGTTCATGGTGTGGTCCCGTGGGCAGCGGAGGAAGATGGCACAGGAGAACCCCAAAATGCACAACTCTGAGATCAGCAAACGGCTGGGGGCCGAGTGGAAGGTGATGTCCGAGGCTGAGAAGCGCCCTTTCATCGACGAGGCGAAGCGGTTGCGAGCCATGCACATGAAGGAGCATCCGGATTACAAGTACCGGCCAAGACGGAAGACCAAGACGCTGCTGAAAAAGGACAAATATTCACTTGCCGGTGGACTGCTTTCTGGGCCCAGTGGGGGCAGTGGAGTTGGTTTAGGGGTCGGGATGAGTTCTTCCGGTGTTGGGCAGAGGTTAGAGAGCCCCGGGGGTCATGGAGGCTCTGCAAGCTCCGGCTACGCGCACATGAACGGCTGGGCAAACGGTGCGTACTCGGGGCAGGTGGCTGCAGCCGCGGCGGCGGCAGCGATGATGCAGGAGGCTCAGCTAGCCTACAGCCAGCACCCGGGGAGCGGAGCGCACCACCACCACCACTCACACCACCATCACTCACACAACCCCCAAGCCATGCACCGCTACGACATGACAGCCCTGCAGTACAGTCCCATCTCGAACTCTCAGAGCTACATGAACGCTTCTCCATCCGGCTACGGCGGGATCACCTACACACAGCACCAGGGCTCCGGCGTCTCCTCCTCAGCTGCCATGGGGACGTTAGGGTCGCTAGTGAAGTCGGAGCCGAGTGTAAGCCCTCCCGTCAGCAGCACACACTCACGGGGTCCTTGCCCCGGAGACTTGAGAGAGATGATAAGCATGTATTTACCGACCGGAGAGCCGGGGGACCCGTCAATGCAAAGTAGACTCCATGCCTTGCCGCAGCATTACCAGAGCGCCACGGCTGGAGTGAACGGGACGGTCCCTCTAACACACATTTAGAACTCACAGAATAATTGAAAACTGCAAACGAACACATAACCAAATATTTACCTCTTTTCTAAATAACCCCGGTCCCGAGAACTACCTGCATTTTGTACAGAATGTTTATGATATTGTAAATGAAGGGTAAATAGCATATTCATCTCGGCTTTTTGGAATAGCCACCAGTGGAATTATATAACGAACATGATGCTGAGATAATGGTTATTGTGCTACCATCTTTTTGTCCATTACTTCACAGTCTTAGTTGAGGGTTATGCCAGGTTCACATGGGGGTATTTGGTTCAATTGTCTCATAATTTTGGGGGTTCTTGTAAGTTATTGAATATGAGATAACGTGTCATAATCTTAAGAAAGTGCTTTAAAAGATATGGGAAACTCACATTCTTTAAACATTTGTGTTTATTTGCAGAAGCCTGTGTCTTAATTCTTGGAGATCATCTCTTTTTATTGTAACACTCTAATTATTGTAAATTGTGAATAATTTTAATATTTCAAAGGATGACGGCAACTGCTGTTGTAATTTAAGTGCTTTTCTGCAAGTGAAAAGCTCTGATATTGCAATGAAGAAGAATTGAATAAATTTCACAAGATGTTGCTTTGATTCTTAAGACAACGGTCTTAGATTGATTATTTTCACAATGTTCTTACTAGAGTGTTTTCACGTTTTAGGACACGAGCATGTCATCAAGCCCCCTCTCCAGATAAAAAATAGCCACCTATTTAAATTTTGACACCACACAGATCCCACAAGCTTTTAAATAGCCTAATTGTTTGTGCGTAATTGTGCGGAAAAGCTACAGTCTGTAGGTCAATGAGGAAACAAATTTAGTAGGATTGAAGTTGTTTCATGGACTGCACGTTTATGTGGATAATGAAACATTTATCTATAAATTATAATAGAAAAAAATTAATTGTGCAGGCCAAACTATATCCTAAGTGTCATTATGAATATTTAAGACAGGCCGAGTTGATGGTCCACATTATCCTTTCATATAAAAATGATTCCTTACACGTTCGTTTTTGTAATGTTTCTAAAAACAAACCTAATTATATAGAGTACGTGAAGGCCTCATATGACAACCTACCTGTTAGTGTTATCAACGAAACGTCCTCATTAACTGATATAAGATGGTTTACTTAAATTATGCTATTATCAAATGCCATTTTCCCCTTGTAATTAAATAATTTAAGCAGCATTTTTTAAATCAGTTTTTAATTTTAAGCTCTCCATAGTCATTTTATTAATCAATTAGTAGATTTATATTTTGCAAACGAATTGCAAAGTTGTGTCAGACTTACACTGATTATCAAATTTTAAATAAAGAATTTCTCTCAGCAAAAATGTAATATAGCCTATCAAAAGGAAATATTACTCATTTGCTACGTTATTGAATTTTTTAAGCACACCTTGTTTTAAAAACGAATATGACTTTCAGTTTATTCAATACATCATTAAAATAGATTTATATATTTTTGATGCACTGAGAGACATTTTGTGAATTTCAGTGTGAATTTTGAGATAATTCCACTGCTTCTGTTCTGAACACTTGACATAACTCATAAGTCAAAAAGTAATGAACTGTTAAAGATAATGAACAGTTCAGCCATAATTATTTTTCTTTTTTCATGTAAAGACTTGGTTTTCACTGATTTTTCACCTGAAGTGGTTTATTGTACATGCGCTGCCCTTTGGACATGTTTTTTAAAAACCATCCACCTTTTCTGTGTGGCATTCAATTTAAAAGTTGATAGCTTAATTGATAATGGCCCATTGATAGTTAGGGGTTGATCAATAATAGCCTTCAACAGACCTGAGAGAAAAAATACGTGCACCCTCACAAAAATCTAAATTTCTTTAGCTGTATTTTGGTTATCTTGCTGATCAAATTAATGGTGTTCAAATATAACAGTTTGACACACATCTGTAATAACTGCTTTATATTTGGAGTTATAGCTGCATGGTCCATTCATATTTTAGCTCTGAGGCGGGAGAAATCATTTTTGGGGTTTTTTTTTGCTCTTGACACTTGATAAAGCCAGGGACGTAAATGGAACTGGGGAAACTGCATGAGGCACAAGTAGAGATTTGAACAATGAATTCTTGTTTGATATCAGCACTACAAGAAATTTGGGGGAATAAACCGTTATGTCGTTGTAAATGAAGGGGGGATCTTAATGCCAATTCGTCAAAATGTAAGCCCAAAGCAGATCATGAAATGATTCAAGATGCTTAACTTGTTATCAACGTGCACAACCAAAACCATACAGCCTAACTGTTGCACAGACTGGACTTCAACTTTCCAAACGGCCAAACACCATCGACAAGTATCTTATGGATTTACTGATGACTCATCACAATTTCAAAGCTGCAGATGTTTGTATTTTTAAATGACTGTGAGTTTTGGTACCTTTTAACAGAAACGCCTTCGTTGTGGATCAGACATGTTTAATGTCATTCAGATTATTAATCCTCTTTAAATAATGAAATATCACTCTGAAAATGATGTCATTTTGACAGGCCACAACTGTTTTTGACATGTACATTTTCTGTTGCCTGTAGGCCTCATATGTAGACACAGGCTAATAGCCATACACATGCAAATGAGGGAAATGTATGAATACTTAGGCATTTTTAAAAAATCAATTAATCTCAAATACATAGTTAAAGGGCCTATTTCACACTGATGAAGACTTGCATGGCATGTCAATTAAACCTGTTAGGCCTCATTGCAAAGCCTATAACGTCTGGCTGCGCATTAATCTGTTGAGAAAAATCAGAGGAACGATGTCTGGAAATGAGTTTAAATTCCAAAAGCCAAAAGAAACTGCATCTATGGAGACATCTTCCGCTGCTGCGGCGTATGGCACGGGATGGCCTCCTCCGTGTGTTTTGCATCTGTTTCTGTCTTATCTGTTGATGTGAAGAGATGCGGATTAACACTGAAAGCCCGGAGAGGCGGAGCGCGTCACGGCGCATCACCAGGCTAAAAGAGGAGTGTTCTGGCAAATTTAACCCGAATAAATTACACCTTGAGGTGGAAGAGGGGTAAGTGGAGGGTGCAAGGTATATGGGCTGTGTGGCAGCGATGCTTTCAGTGTGTGTGTGTGTGTGTGTGCGTGTGCGTGCGTGTGTGTGTGTTGTCTGTGTGTGCGCGCGCGCGTGTGTGTTTAGCTGACCGGCCAATAAATCTCTCCACCACGCGATACTCTTATCTTGTAGCCACCGATATATTCCATGCTAGGAGGCCATCAGCTCCAGCGCACACTCGGTTGCTCGTAAAGCCCCGATCCCTTGCACTCCCTGTCCTAAATGGGGATAATTAGCGTCACTTTATCACGCCTCTGCATATTTTCTCCACGTCTCCCCCCACCCTTTCCTAAAAAAAAAATTACCAAGCAGGCTGCTCTCTTCGCCCGCTCTGTCACAGAAGATTATGGAGACAGATTGCACAGAGCGAATGTGCCGGGCGAGATTAGCGCGGAATAGAGAAAGCAACGGGGCCAATGAATTCCTCGGAAGGGCCTTATCGTGCAATTACACGTTGACATGTTTAACAATCTTGCTGCCTCTTAATCCTGCAGTGCTGCTCTATCTACCCACAGCTACCACGCTATATGCCGGCACACAGACCTAATGCACGAAACGCAGCACAAACGTCCTGAAAGTTATGAGAAATTGCTTTATTTTCAAACTTTGTCCAGCATTCAAACGTTTTTTTTCCTTTTCTTTTTTTATTTTTCAGATTTCTCCATTCATGGAATAGCATCTGCAGTGGGACTTTTTGACAAGAGGTGAGATATTAAAATGAAAAAAAAGAAAAGATATTTGATTCATTGTTACCCCCAAATCACGTTAAAAGTGATTTGTAAAAAATGACAAATGCTCATGCCATGTAGTCCAACCTAACAAAAAAAGTGGCCGTCTTGTTAGGAGTTAAATGTAGACTTACCATCTCTCTGCCCAGCACACATACTCACACTCCACCACCACCACATCTCGACCCCCCCTCCCTCCCGTCCCTCCTGCCTGGCGGTATATCGGGGCCTGTGTGGGAGTGATTGTGGAGCGCCACTGTAGGAATTTGGCAGCGGCTGTGGTTTGGAGAGCCGCCCCACGCTGAGCCCCATTCAGCGGCCAGCGCGCTGTGAGGTTGGGAAGTTTCAGTCAGCCGTACAACTCAATGGCCCCCACAAAGGCGATTACAAGCCCCAGCGCATTCCTGTAGGGACCTGGGAGCGGCGCAGGTGCGAGGGGGACCGGGGTAACCCGTCAGAGGAGTGATAAAAACGGGACAGTGCTGGGGCCACACAAAACCAGCCGCACCACAGGAACCGGGGAGTTTTTGGAGGAAGGAGGAGAAAGGGAAGAATAAGTTTGAAGACGATGGAAGTTTGTGGGGAAGGGGGTGTAGCATACTGAGTGGCCTCACTGTCCATCACTGAATCAAAGGAGGAGGGACTTCCAATCAGGGCTGTAGCCAGGATTTTACTGAGGTCATGAGCCCAAAGTCCCCCAAAACCCCACCCACTTAAGTTTAGACTAGCCATTAAATATATCCATTAAAATAAAAACCCGCAGAAATTAAAATTGTATTAATTAATATAATTTACTTCACAAAGCTTTCTCTACACTGCCAGGTAATTCTGGTAGAAAATACTGCATCCCTTTAAAAATATTTATTGTTTTGATTTTAAGACATTTTAGTCTCTAAAACTCTTCAAAACTTGACATGTATATGTGTTTAATGTTAATTCCTCCTGTGATAAAACTCCCCAAAATATTACAGAGGATATGGCGTCCTCAGTGATAGCTACCGCCATGCCACCAGGATGGAATAGAAAAATGCTCTAGCTGAAAAATCTGCTGAAAATTGGCAGCCTTTATTCTTTTCAATTCTATTCTAAGTGAAATAAGTTCAAGCAGTACAGTTGGTATACATTTAGACCCAAGTAAAGGGTCTTTGTGAAGAAGACTATGAAACTCTTCCCATTCCCGCTGTGAAAGAACCAAACAGGGTCAATCAGTATGCTTTATTCAACTAAATGTATATTGTAGAAAAAGTTTTGCCTGGAAAACGCTTTTATCAATATATAATAAGGGAACATTCATATTCAACAAATATCTACAAGTTGTTCACTGCCAACACAAAGTCTTCTTACTGAATGTATCTATGACTTTCATTGTTCATATATATTTAATTTGCTTTCCCCACAGTATTTAATACTGGCAGCTAAAGAAGGTTAACGTTTTTATCCACTTAGTCAAGGTTCAACAAGTCAACCTGAACAATATAACAGATCCACATCCAAAACAAGCCTTATGACAAAATAATAATAATAGAATAATTTTTATTTTTTTTTAAATCTGCCCCCCCTGTGCTTAAGAATGGTTAAAGTTGCACTAATCAATCATTGCCAGCCACAGCAGGCAGTTGTTGTCAGCGCAAACAAGTTGGGATAAACCCACTACATGTACACTACCTGCCCAGCACCTGACAGCAGACAAAGTTGGCACCTAACTGGTGAACAGATTGGAGTATTTAACATCTAAGTAGCCAAATGTTTCCCTTGGACAACAAGTAACAGTTTGCTAAAATGTTCGCTAATGTTATAAGGAGATAATATGTTAGTGTTGCGTTTTCAGCTCCGCCAGAACACTCTATTGTGCAGCTTTATGGCAACTAAAGCTTCTTGGTTTTTGTACAGATCACGTGTAAAAGAAACCAATTTTGACAGCTGCAAAGAGATAGGTCACGAACAGCAGTCTCCCATGTCAGTCAGATGCTTTTTATGGGTTTCAGTAACAAAGTTGTGTTTTATATGTGGAAGCATTCAGGGTTTGAAATTAGCACTGGAATTGCATTTTAAACCACCTCAAAATATGGCTTGGATCGAGTTCACATGCGTTTTGTTTTCTTGCTGTACAGCCTTTTTAAAATCAATCTCGAAACAATCTAGATATGCCAAAAAACCTAATTGTTTTGGCCTGGCAGTCTGAACAAAGCTTAAAAGTAGTGTAACAGAACTTTTTGTGACATTTTACAACACAGGTTGAATTGCGAGTCTGCTTGTTTGACTCGGACACCTAAATGAGGAGACACAGAAAAACAATGTGGTGTTTTGTATACAACCTTCTTGTGTAATTGTGTAGGAGACAGGTTTATAACTACAGAGACAGGCGGTAGCTAGCTATTAAAGTTGCGCTTAACATAAGTGAGCGCAAGCAGTACTATGACAAGTTGTGCTTTGCCCATCTGTTTGGTATTTTTGTTCAGTTCAGAGATGGCACATGGCATCCAGGTGGGAGAAGAGGTGTAAACAAGCGGGCGTTTCATTCAAATTAAGCAGCCCAAAGCGAGTTGTTGTTGTTTTTGGTTGAAATTGAGTCTTAGACATTGCACTGACAAAAGGTGTCTTTCAGCTTGAAAAAGGTGATTTTGTGAACAGGGAAATGACAGGGAATGACAACAAGGGAAAGCTAAATGAATTGTGTCACAGAAAAATGCTGAAAAATATAAACAATTTAGAACAATTACAATCCAGTAGATGCATTTACGGTAGCATCAAATGTAAAACTTTAAATGTGGTTTAAGCAAGATTGTCAGTAAAGCAGTCTGATCTGTGAAAAGCTCTTTCAGTTACTTAAATCCCTGCTGCCATCTGAGGGTATTTATATTATATATATATATATATATAATAAACCTGCAGCCCCCTGTCTGAGAAGTGCCATCATCATGTGGAAACAACACCAGGCTGATACAAAATAACACCACCTCACCTTTACACTTTAACCAGGAGTTGCTGGACTTATTAACCCTATGTGTCATGGCCCCTTTCCAACCTTTATTGCAAAATGATGTTTCATGTTTTATTCTTAAAATGCCATTTTAATTACTGATATGTGATACAAAATGATGACTGTGCCAAGACTGGATTGATGTCATATAACCGGCTTAAACATATTGTTACTATTATTTATTCCTGTTTTTACTGTGGTGCTCCTCATTTTCTCGAAGCCCAGAGTCATCAACTGCATATAACAATAATTCCATAGAAATATTTTTAGATCACTGTGCTGCAAATAAAGCCGGCAACATAGGTGGAATGACATGATCGAACTTTCATATCTCTACGAACACAAACTCATTTGTATGAGCTACCATCGGCCTTTGGCTGCAGATTTGTTGTGCCATGCTTTCAGGTCTTACCGCTCTGTACACAACAATAGTACTTTCTCGAGAAGAAGTCTCTCCATTTGGTTTGCCATTTTAGCCATGTCCCCTGTGATTTGCACAACTGATTTAGTAGTATGAGACCGGTAATGTGACTGGCTAAGAGGATAATCGTTAGTCACCATATTCTTTAAGTTATATTTACCCAGACCTTTTGAATACATTGCTGCAGCTCCAAGCAGGTGTGCTTGGAAAACTGAGGTTTATTACAACTCGGATTTTTCATTTGTATCTCTGGCTATCAGTTCTATTAACATCAAAGTCATTGCTGAGATCTAAACACTAGTAGCCAGACAATCAGACAAGACCCCAAGGACAAATAATCTGTCAAATTATATAAAATCAATCATTTGCCATTTTAAAAAAGTTTATACTGTAAATCAAAAGGATAAATACAGAAGGGTGGATCTTTTAAAGTTAAACCCAGTTATCAGGGGGTCTATCTGCTTTTTTAGGTCAGACAAACACTTGACTACCAGTTTCCCAATCATCTTAGGCAAACAGAACAACGAGGAAGGGTCACACGATAAATTTGAGGTATCCTCAAAAAACCTTCTCTTCTGTTTTGTGCACTTGAAGGCCCAGTATTCACTGTTAGGTTGTTCTTTTTTCTCTCTCTCTTCCAACATAAGTGGTTCCACAAAGAGTTTCTTTCATGGAGTCAGACAAACTTAGGGTTGTTTGATAGCACTGGTCAGCTTTTTACAGGTGGATTTGGCTATTAGAGAATTTTACAACTTTCAGGACATAATGATTTAATTAAGTGCTATTTAAGTGTTTGTACTGGGAAGTTGATGTACTGTCTTCAAAGAATTTTTGCTGAATTACAGACATCTCTTTCACAATGTGGGTACATGAAGGAAAGTCTTTTTGGGTCAGTGTACATCACATGACGGACCTGCGTGTGCTTTATATAATGTGAATGAAAAGGCCATAAACCATAGTCAGTCGCCAGGATTTTTCCTCTAGTGCCACCTTGAAGTTGACATTTGTGCTTTTTAGAGATATGTCTCAACAGCTATTGGATGGATTGCAATGAAATTTGGTAGACAATCCACATTCACCTCAGAAAGAACTATAGCTTTTGTGAATGTTTGACTTTTCATCCATCCCCATCGTGAGATCAAGTTTTTAATTTGTCCATTATTTGGTTTATGACTAAATATTGTACTTGCCATTCATTACGTAACATTCCCATAACCCTCAGCTATACCTTGTGTTTGGCACTACTTAGCAAATCTTGGTAACACGCTAAACTAATATTGCGAACATGGTGAACATTATACCTGCTGAACATTGTGACAAATTGTAAATAGCATCATTATTTTGTAATTACACTTAAGTCTGAATCGTCTGATATATCTGACTTGAGACTTAAAAATACAGAAGTGGCTAAAAAACTAGGAACTCGCGCAAGTTTTATTTTTGCAAAGTTTTGCACATTTGCTCCACTTCTAATCTAACAACGTCCTTGATGTTTCCGTTTCCCTTCCAGTCAGCAGTCAACATGGGAACATCGCTCATAGCAGCCTACATGCGGACAATTTTTTGCGCTCCATCTGCTAGAGTTCGCTCACTCGTCCTATGTTAGGAAGCTGTTAGTCTTGTAGTCTTGTTCAATTCACTCAATTTAGTATGGTGTACAACACACCTGCAGTGTTCCTCTATCACTGGCTCACACACATACGAACCCACCAGATGCTGTAAAGGATTTCTACTTCTGTGTGGCAGGTGATAATTCTCATTGCAGAAGAGAAGGGTTTAATGAGGGGTCAAAGGGTTGAAATAAGAAACAGCAGTTTTATGGTGCCTGTTGTATGCTGATAGCTGTTTGCACTGGCTGACCTTTGAACTCTTCCGGGTCAAGTGATCAACAAACCGGGTTGTTTAGATAGGTCAGATTGTAACAAGTGAAGGATGTGTATGTCACAGCAATATGTCCAAGAGGTACCGATAAATTGTTCTTAATGATTATAAACCTACAATTTGTTTCCAGAGCCATTAGATTGTTGTCAGCTATCAGACTGTTTAAAGTATGGGATACATTTGGTTCATTTGTAATTTAATTGATAACCTGCTAGCTATTAAGTAGTCAGCCCACTGAACCATGTACTTGTGTGTGTGTGTCTGTATGTGTGTGTGTGTGTGTCTCTCTCTCTTTCTATCTATATACATGTACACACTGTGCACAGGATGTAGTTGTTATATTATAAACCTATATATGAAACTACTATGCTCTATTTGCTCTGTCTTGCTGTCTTTATTTATGGACTTCTGACATTTGTTATCCCTACAAATCAATATCCTCTCTTTGTCCATCTCCCTCTTTCTCTGTCTGTCTCTCTCTTCCAGCAAAGTGTCCATCATGGCTATCACCAGCGGACATGGATCACTGTGGGGACCTGTGATTAACAGATAGCACCTCGTCTCCTCTGCTGGCAGGCCATCATTACAACGAGCACTAGAAGATAGGCGCTTTGGGCGAAAAGACCTTTTGGAAAATGCCAGTGACAGTCAGAGTCCCAAATTTTCTCCATTCACGATTTCCCATGTGACGCTACCTACTCTAAACCCCTTAATTACACAACCCCTTTCTCCTATTGCCCTAGTATCAAAGTACAGTGTCTGATTTCAGAGCATGTGGAGATTTTATTTTATTTAATTTTATGTGGCTTACTTGAATAAAAAAAAACAACCCCAGCCCTATATCTCACCAATCTCAGCAAAAACAAACACTAACCAATGAGCAAAAAAACAGCAGTGTTTGCAACAGCTCCTTTTTCCTGTTCCCTTTCAGTGCAGCCAGCTTCGCTGTCTTAATACTCTTAGTCCCTGGGTTGGCATGTTTTCCAAGAACCCGCTGCAGTTTCAGATTTGTAAAATCCATCAAAATGCCTGTAATGAATATTTCCACAGCCTTGAGTGTATTTAATGTGCAGTTTGACCAGCCCAATGAGAAACATGTACTGATCTGGCACTAGAACATCAGTAGAGGGTTCATTGTCTGTCCCTGTTCAGACAGATAAAGAGAAGCAGAATGGAAAATATTTATTAAACAATTATTATTCACACATGCTCTTAATTTATAATCAACATCTTTCCTGTGCATGAATCAACATGTCATGTATATTTGCATTTAAAATAAAAAAAGTAACTGCTATTTGTACAGTTGTCTTTAAGGCAAGGCTTTGTTATGTACTCAACACTTACATTGTACTGTTACATTGTGTCTGTTTTGCTGTTGTCTTAGCTTTTGCTTAAAAAAAGAATACATATTAAATAAAGTCTTGCATCTTATTGCTGCCTAAGAATAAAAAAAGTGTGCTTCCCATATTTTTTTTTCCACATTCAATTTGGAGGGTAAATTAATGCTTCAAAGTGAGAAGTTATGGAAAACTTTTAACATTTAAACTATGTATTAATTTCAAGGCCTAAATGTGCCCTCAATTATTTTACCATTGCCCCTAAGTAATTGATTTTAGGTAAAGAAAGAGAGAGGCGGGGAGGGTGATCCGTGTTGATGTGCGAAAACTGCAAAGCCAACAAATGAAAAATAACTAACGGCGTAATTGCCATGAGCGTTGTAACCTTGTTTTATTGATTTTTTTCCCCCCATCAAGGCTAACATCAAAGTTAGGCCCATAATAACACAAGTTGTTTCACTGCTTTCTGTGATAATTTATATTTTGTTCACTAGCTCAGGCTCTCGGTCTATCATTGACTCATTCAGGTATGTGCAGCCAACCTCACAAAGACAAACACTTGTGAGACTCAAGTCCAGCAGTGTGTGGTGTGTGCTGAAGTACACACTCAGTGAACAGACACAGACGGAACGTGTACAGGGACTAGATAATGAGCATCTCAGGTGACTACATGCAATGATTACCAGGTTGCTGGTGTTATAGGAACTATATCACATAAACATACACTCCCACTCTGTGTGCACACACACACACACACACACACACACACACACATTCAGACATACACTCATGCGCACACACGCACTCTGGAGAGATCCTTGGTTATCACACCCTTCCAGATTGTTCTGAACTACTTATGGAAAACACGCACACATCTCAAGATGTGGCCACTCTTGCCAATATGAGCCCAGTGTTAAGAACAGTTGTTGTCGTTGTCGTCGTGTGTTTTTTTTAGCATCTCTAAATTCCTAGCGTTGCTAAGGTGCTTTGGGAGGGGATTAACAGAGGCTGGCGCCGATGAGCAAGCCTTGCAGATTTCCAACCAGCAGGAAAAAGACAAAGAAAGAGGGGAAAGAAGGAGGAAAACAGCAGAGGGTTAGACAACAGGGAAATGGCAGTAACAGCTTGTGTAAACATGATGACTTGAGAGAGGTAAAGAGGTAGAAATGAATGAGGGTTGAGCGACAGAAAGTGAGACTAAATCATAAGAATCCTAAAGATGAGGCCTCAACTTTCGCAGAGACGAGAGGCAGAAGAGACTCTACCTTTCACTCTTTCTCTCTGTCCTCTTTCCTTCTCCTCAATCGAAATTTTTCTTTACCCCGTATATTCACATATCCGTCCTCTATATTTCCTCCTATCTCTTTATTCCCCCAAGGGCAACAGTTTCAGATCCAGACACTTTTGTCTCTCTCTCTCTCTCTCTCCCTCCCTCCCTGTCACTACTTCAAACAGCGCCGGCGTTCAGGTCATACTGATGTGCCCGGAGCATCAGTGACTGTGCCGTCTCAGGTGTACGTCTCCCAGCGTGTCCTTGCTGACACTCTCTCCCTTTCGCCCTATCTCGCTGCTTTTAATTAGTGTAGTGGAGGCAGCAAAGACAGCTGAGCAACGTTTACCAATTATCAACCTGCTCATAGGTACCTCTGCGATGGCAATGCAATGCTTTTAATACTTCTGCAGCTGGGGAAAATAAAGCAACACAATTACACATGAACTGACTCAGAAGAATGGAGCAGGTCTTGATTTTCACTAAATCCCTGGATACCTGCTCAGAGAAGAAATCAGAAGGTGTTTTCTGAGAGGAAAATCTCCATTTGCCAAAGAAGGCACACCAAAGGGAGGGAGGTCCACATGCTTTCTTTGAATCCTCTCCTCAGGCTCTGCGTCTCAGGTAGAGTGTAACTGGATGAGGCCTGTTTGTGGAATACAAGGCACTTGACCAAGGGCCAGCACTTCTCCTCCCTCCCCTATCCTTCCCCTACCTGGGTCAGGTTACCCCTCAGCCCCCCTTCTCCTCCTCCTTTCCATGGGTGGTGGCAGGTAGTGTGTTTTGCAGCCGCATCGGTGTCTGTGGATGTTGAAAAGCATGTGTCTGTATGTTTGTACTCTACCCAGACAGGTGTTTGTGACTCTGTTTGGGCTCGGCAGCTGGGCCCCTGTAACTGTGCCTGTCTCGGCCACGCTGGCTAATGTGAATGGGTTGGCTGAGACACGGAGGCGGCTGTCTTTCAACCACTGATCCCTCAGAACTACTCATCTGATCAGGGTAGCTCTGCGCTTCGCGGCTGCCGGGGTCACACAACCCAACCCCGGGGTCAACCAGCTAATTACAGACCCTTGTGCCCTCCATCTCTGTCACCACCGGGGAGATGAGGAAGGTTGGGCATAAAGGGAAAAAGCCTGAGAGGGGAAAAAAAAGAGAGAATATTGACTTAGATATCAAAAGGTCAACAGTGGGTATAACCAAGTGGTACACTTTATCCCCCTTCAGTTCTGTGAACAGAGGAAGAGTGGGAAGCTCTGGTTTGCAGCATCTTTGTCGTACCCTTTCCAGCCCTCAGGCAGAGATAGAAGCTTAGACCCATGGGACCAGAGCCGTGTCAGTGTATGTGGATTTATATATCAGTTTGCCACTAACTTTACATACAAGGGCTATGCCAGTTTCTGTGTCTGCTTTCTTTTCTTTGTCTCCAAGATTTATTGTAGCAGGAAAGCCCAATGTATTATCCCTATCGTGACTCCACAGTGAGTAAGACTCTGCTTTTAAGACACGGAAAGGCCACATGTTGTGTGTGATGTCCTCCAGCCTGACCTTTGGCTGTTGCCATCGACTCAACTGGGATTTAAGGATGCTGCACGCTAGCACCAGTCAGAGAGAGAACACACACGCACATACACACACAAAATATGTACCAAACCACCATCATATTAGGCTGCGAGTTCATTAATCACAAATGCGAGGGCTTCTCAGCCAACGTCGGAAATTAATCAAAAAAGGGGACATTAATCATATGCATGAACAGCAGTAGTTACACCTGTGACAATGCCATCTGATTTAAACGTGTTACTTCAGACTGTGTTAATGATGCCACCCAGGGCCAGGCAAAGCTACCTCTCTGCGATCACTGAAACAATAATGCGCTAACTATGAAGCAATTTTCTTACATGTAGTCATGGGGTATGCTGATGCACATTGCGGAGGGGTCAGTGGGTGTTGCAGCAATTACCAGGTGCAGCTTTTTCCTCACAGCTTGACCACTGAGGTTTTCACTCTGACTGCTGAAATGTCTGTTGAAATCCTATATTAGGCGTACTCTTTTTAGGCATTTTCTTTTCTCCAGTTATTTTGCCCTGACACATAGATTTGATCAGTTTGAAACAAAAAATACAAGTTGCTGCTGGAAAGATTTGATTTGCAGAAATGCGTAGTTAAACAAAAATAGATATACATGTGGTATGTAGATATAGGTTACTAATATTGTTTATGTGAGAGATAGACACTTAAATAGAGGAGCGCATTAAGGAAACCCGGCATGTGTGGTTACACTGCCCTCTTTTGAATGCACTGCAGAGTATCCCTGAAGTGACGTGCTGCAGCGGTGAAAAATACTGAAAATAGAAACACAGATGTAAAATTCATCAGAAATCCAAGACAATTGACATTAACTTTAAATGAGACAGAATGAAAAAACCTTTAAGGACAGATATAGCAAATGTTCACAATGTAATTCAATTCAAATTGAAGTTGTAAAACAGTAATGCTCATATAAACACATTTTAATTCCATGGGTTTTCTCTTTGTCCCTGAACCGCAGGATCTTATGTCTTGTTCCGCTCGGAAGAAAAAGAAAGAAAGATATCCTTTATTTCTCCAGATGGGGCTCAAATTTATCTTGGGTGAAAGACGTGCAGTACCGGAGGGTGACTTGTTTTTGTCCTCCTACACAATGGAGCAAAATTGTAACAAATGTAATATTGTGACTAACTAAGTCAGATTTCATTAATTTATGGGTTCTATGCAGTAATGTTCAGACTAATTTTGAAACTCCTGATATCGTTTGACCATACATTGGCCATACATTTAAAACAGTTGTTGTGTTATTCCTAAACACATTTGAAGAGCTCCTAAAAAGACGGACATTATGTTAAGCCAAGTGTGAATATTGTAATTTTCAAAATTACAAAACTTTTGTACATAATTATGTAAAATGTCAGATTTTGGGAAAATTTTTAATTGCCTATGATATTTGGTGCACACACACGCTTATCTTTTATTTAATTTAGCCACAACAATCCACTAAAATACATATATTTCAAGCTTCCTCAGTGTGTGTAATATTATCAATGATTAGAACTTAATTTACTCCACCAATAATACATGGTGTGGCTATAGCTGCTTAAGTATTTACATTACACTTCATAAACTATTTACATTAACAAATCAGTCACAAGTATTTGAATAGAAAATGTAAAATATGTCCCTAGAAAGAAAGAAAAAGTTGAGAAGACTTGTTTAATCTGTGTTCCTCCAAAAAGGCCTATCTCCAAGTGTCTATTCACATAAATCTTTCTGAGATTGGATAATAAAATCAACTAATTAAAACAGAAAGAAACCGAAGTGCAAGTGATGTTCAGACTGTCAACTTCTTGACCAACAAAGGACAGGGTAAAATAAAGACAGACTTTATTTACTATATGTTGCACGTTTTGTGTCACATTTCAATACAAAGTGCTTCAAAAAGAAATAACAAAGAAATTATAAAAATCCTCTGAGAGATACAACACAGTTATCTTCACATCTTCCCTTTTTAAAGACTAGTCCTCACAAAAAGGGTTCAGCAGCGGCACTTTTCTATATGTCACATGTCTATATGTCACATCAACCTTTAGCTTTATTCAGTAGGCCCTGTGGTACTTGTTCACAGCTATAGTAGTGGTAATAATGAAACAGTTACATACTATACAGACAGTGGCTGTAATATCATTTTGTGGTCCCATAATGAATTCTTGTCTTCTGCTGAGCCTCTTAGCAGCGTCTCTAACGCCTCTGAAAGGATCTCTTTTAGTTCTGATTCGATAGCTGTAGTTTGCGTCTCTCTTATAGATGAGTTTGTGCCGTGGCTCAGGCTGCAGTCTGCACCGTTCTTTGACCCCTGCAGCCTGACAGGCAGCTCTGATAAACTCATATCACACATGACAGGGAAACCGAAGACCTGGCCTAATTAGCAGGCGGGACAAAAAAGATGGAGAGGGGGGGGGGGGGGGGGGAGGACGGAGAGAAGATTGAAAATCAAAACGAGGAAGACTTTATTAACAGAGCAGGTGACCCCTGGTTATTTATTCATGACATTACTAAAGAGGACTTTGGTACAGAGTTCCCTGCCAAGTTCTCAACAACATAATGGGCCTGTTTGCTGTTTTGCTCCTCGTAGGTTGCTAAGCATCACAAACTACCTCTCTCTTTCTGTGCCTCACATGCTCACATGCAAACACATACAATCACTTGACACCTTCCTCCGTAGACTAACCTGTCCAGGTATTCCAGTAATCCAGGCCAAGCCTTGTCAGGTGGAAGAAAGTCTATCCTAGGGCGGAGACAGGGGAATGGGGGGTGGGAAGAGGTGGAGGGAGTTGCAGTAAGTCTAGCTGGTGGTGGGGTGGAGGAGGGAGGGAGAGGACCAGAGACAGGGGCCAGGTAAAGGGGATCATATTCAGGCTCCTGGGGACAGGAGGCTTGGCGTGGCACCGCACTGCCCACCCAACATCAACACTCTCAGGTTCCCTGGCTCAGATGGGCCAGATAATCACCCTCTCTCCACAGGGACCATCTGGAGGCAAGGGGGGGTGGGGGTGAAGGCCATATTTTATTTCCATAAAACATAAATTCACTCATCTGCTGGCGGGTTAAAAAGGCAACACTCCCCCCCCCCCCCCCCCCCCCCCCCCCCCCCCCCCACCCCCACCCCACCCCCTCTACCTGACAGCTGATTCACACAAAACATTCTCACATGAGCGCAACACATAACGCGTGGTCCGGAGAAAACATCACATCCACGTGTTCATGCTCGCAGCAGTGTTCCCTCTCGTCTCTGAGTGTCTCCAGTTTGATTGACGCTCCTATCCTTGTAGAGATCAGAGGACAGCCACTGTGATTATTATCTCACCGTGGTAACCGAGACACCCCTAATCCCATAATAATCCTTCACAGTCAGCCAGCGCAGTAGTGTTCTGACCTCCTGCAGGAAAATAAAAGTGCACACACAGACACTTTTTTAAACACATTTTTAAAGAATACAAATACTACGGTACACAAACTCTGTCTGATAATGTTTTGTTTTGTGTCCATTTTACTCTATAGCTGCCAACAGACGTTGCAGCACCTCACAAGTACTTTTTTCTCATACTTCTCTGACAAATGCAAACCACTCATTATGATTACTGTGAAAAACACCACCTCCAAACTTTGGCCAATTCTGAAATAGACACTTGCCTTGCTGCCTCTCATTTTTAATGAACATCTGCTGTATTAGCTTTAAGGTTTGAAAACATGTCAGAGATACTGTTGCACAGTTTTGAACATAAACACCACACACCTGGTAAAGTCTGTACATTCTCGCAGGATGAAAGAAGAAGCTTCTAACGTTAACAAACACTTAATTTCTGGCTCGAAAGAAGAGCATCTAACGTCAAACTGATATTATGAAACTTCCTGTTGAATTGAACTTGGAGAAATCTCATAAATACGACAATAGTAAAAGGACAAAAGACAAAAACACAGAAGTAAGTAGGGTAAATACTGCGAAATCCTTCTTCCAAAAAGAAGTATTTCCCATTAGCAGATATAAACCTTCGTTAAACAGTGCTCTAAAAGCTTCTAAGAAACTGAAGTTGTTTATATGATGTTAAGAGCTTTTTGTGTGTTGATTTGTATGTAACATCATCAGTCAAATTGACGCCATCAATTGGCACATCTGATATTTATTAGCTGCTGTTTCCTGACACCTCTACACATGGCCTCAACATGGGACAAACCCTGTGAATTACTTTTTACATTACTATGTAAACTATTACTGTTGGCTGAATAAATCTGACTATTTCTTGTATCTGAAACAAGAACAAGAGCCTCTCCTCTTGTATATGTTTTATACAATATAGAGTTGATTCAGTTGTTTGTCGCGGTGTGACAATGCATTTGTTAAAGGGGTGAGGAGGCCCGCTGTGGCTGAATATGTATGGGCTCCTCATTTTTGTGCTTACCACTGCTGAGGTTATATGCATAGAAACCATTCAGGATATGTGTGACAGAGATTTGGTTACATGTGATGCAAATGATAAGATGTGAATCTATTAGGAAACTAAAATGAAAGAATATGTAGGAAGAACCTGTAATTTGTTTGCGATGATTTTTGTATTTTAAAAAAGTGGAATATTAGAATGAAACTAGAAAATTTAAAAGTTGCTTGAAATCCACTGAGAACCTCTTTGCATTAGCTGGTGTCAGATAATGTCCCCATGAGTTACTGTGGCCCTCACTCAGATCAAATGGTCAGTGACAATGTCTCCTGAAACAAATATTTCAGAGTTAGACTTCAGCCAGTTGGGGGTCACTCCAGTTCAAACAAAGAGGTCAGAAGTTCAGGTAAATCTGACCAATGCCAAAAGGAATCTTTCAGACAACCATAAAAGTTTTGTTTTATTTAAATTCATGGAGGTTATATATCTTATATTTCCAGCTGCAGCTACAGCAATGTATTTAGAATAAAGAAATGAACACCGTGGTAATTGGCACTGGTGTAATATAATGCAATTATACACAGCAGAACCACTTCTTTTTCACTGCACATTGAATACATTTACTACTCATATGCATCAGAACCACTGATGCATTTAGGTAATAGGTAAATATTCATATTCTCCTGAAGAGGTGCATTTATGAGAAATTTAAAAACACCATGTTAATTCCATTTAAATTTTTACTAACTCTGGATTCTGGTTTGGTATTTTTTTAACTTTGCCAGCAGGCACATAACTGCATGTAAATCTGTGTTCATTAAACTATAAAGGCGAGTGGGAAACTCATGGTGGTCCATACTAACAAAGGAACAGACGGGTCAAACCATCTACGAGCATAGTGTTCTCACTTTTCTCTTGCTATTCTATTCTTCTTTTAATTACATGTTCTGCCCTCTGACCTGTATTTATTTATCCCTCTGTGTATTCACAGTGCACATGCATGCTCTGTGAGGCCGTTTGAGTCTGCCACTGTTAAGTAACTACAGCCTTTCTGAAGAAGTGGAGTGATGGCTGGTTCGCTCCCATGAAGCCCTGACTGCAACGAGATGTGCTCAGCGGGGGGTCTGGGAGTCAATGGATGTCACTGTTTAACAAGCTGTTTCAGCACTGTTCTATAGACAAGAAAAACTGCAGAGTGGAGACAGGACAAAGACAGACCCTGCAAGTATGTGTGTGGATATGAAAATAACACATGACTATGGTTTGCAAGTTTAAGGGGCACACACCTTATGCACACACTCGGGGGGTCCAAATGGTGACACTCTTGATATACAATTCTTAAGAATTTTATATACTTGCTGTTCTTTTATTCCTGACACTGGTGGCATTTCTAGGTGGATTAATTACCATAAAGTTTTCTAGTATTGTAAAATTCTCTGTGAGTACATGATAAACAGAGGAAACTTTCACAATGGTGGCTTCATAATCTAGACAGACTAGGCTAGATTAGATTGATATACTTTATTACACATCACAAACACAAAGTAACACACAGCATTAAAAGCTGATTAATGTATAAGAATGTTTTTCAGTGTTCATAAATAAGTAGGGTGAGCACTCACAAATCTTCCTCTTGTATTTTACTTCTTACTGAATAAAAAAAGAGTCACTTACACAAAAAAATAGTCTGATTCTTCCCTACTTTGCACGTGTTCCTGAGTTTTCTGGTATCAGTGATTCTACTGACCCCAGCTCTGCACCTCATTAATCAATCAGAGCCGTTACAATTTCTCAACACACATTATTCACAGAAAAAGTCTTGTATGTTCTAAAATGTTGCCATCCACGTCTTCAGAGTTGGATTTTCTGGAATTTTGAATTTGGTGATGCACCTTAACATTTGGCAGAAATGATCTGTTGACTAAGGTGGTTTCAGTTTCTCAGTATTTTTTTATTTATTTGCCTATGATGATGTTATTACATATGTTAAATTGTCACTAAATTTTCAAATAACATTTTGCCTAATCCTGTTAATGGGATATGACTTTTTTAATTGAAGCTTTCTAATCTATCAGAAGCACCTTCACAAATATACACATAACAGAGTAAAACATTAGAGCCGACCTATGTAAAGTCCATAATTTCAAGTACTCATTTGCTATTTTGACCTGAAGGGCTGCAGTAACTGAAAAAAAAAATTCATTCACGTGTTGGGCTAAAAATGTTGTTACAAACGTTTGCAACTAATTGATGAAATAATAATGAGCTCAGTTTTACAAATACCCAAAAAGTACAAAAAGACTATTATTAACTTATTTTACATAACATGGACAGTTGTGTATTCTCTTTTCATCTTCATACTATGAAACATTTACTAAAGACATCTGCAGAGATGTAATTTAGCCCAAAACAGTTTTCACTGTTGTTCGCCGGACCTGAATTGACAACTTTTAATAATGTTCCCTCCATGAGTGAATAGAATAGGTGTCTAATGTATTCAGCAGTTCCTTTTTTATCACATTTTCTTTAAAATACTGAAATATCATCACAATTGGCTCCAACTTGACAACATGTAGGTTGATATTTGATATTTTATTTAGATCCTTTTCAGTCAAATCACAAACCAAGAAAAATACTACAAACATAACCAGGTTTTCACAGCAGTCTTAGAAAACAAGTTATCAAATTACAAGTTATCCCATTATCTCATAGTTTCATGTTACACATGGACCCATCGTAATGTCTATGGACTGTCTTGACAAAACACTTTTCAGAACATAATTCAAATAAGAGTCTGTGGGCAACCACTATCCCTCCCACTGTATTCCATGAATAGGTAAAAGCTGGATACAGAAAGCAGTAATCATGTATACAAAGGTAAATTTAATTTACACCCACACATACATACACATTTTAGTGCAATAGTATAATACATAAGCGTTAAAAACAGTATTAAAAACTCAGATCTCAGTAGGTGAGAAATGGATTCCATATATCTAAAAACTGGTTGATTTTCCAGCTAAATCATACATTATTTGTTCTGTATGCAGCATATTACTAAGTTTAGGTTTAAACTTAATGTCTTAGCTATACCTTTCAATACTGAATTATTACAATCTTTATACAATAGAGGGGAGAGCGGGGTGATTTGAGCCTGTGGGGAAGTTGAGCCACCCTTTGTTTCTCGGCAACCAAGAGTGATCCATTTTACTCACTCTGTGATGACGCCCATGGAATAAGTGATAAGCACATTTAAGATCAAAAAACTGTTTTTTGCCACTCAAAGTGATTTTTTTATGTTCAAGGAGTCCTGATTCTTGTATCTGAACAATTACAGACAGGTTTGAGAAAGTCTTATGCATGTGTTAGTGCTTTAGGAAGTTACAATATGAGGCTATACTGTTAGCATGACATTACCCTTAAACTGCTGGATGACACAAGTTTGCTAAAATGGCAGGGACAGGTAATTTGAGCCAAAAGACCTAGGGGAAGTTGTCATTTTACATTGCATTCTTATGCATCACCAAAATGATGTGACATTATGCATTTTACACGAAAAACCATTATGACATGCTTCTATAAATGGAAGACAGACAGGCTTCAACTCCTTTTGTGGATATGGACAAAGCAGTGGGAGAGGTACAAAAATGGGAAGTCCATTCATCAGGTGGCATGGGACATGACGATAAACAGGATGACTTTAAAGCGATACATTGATATGAAACAACTAGGAGACATTGCTGCGATGTTTCACTATTTAAGTGCAATTGAATGTTGGGACCTGGCATTTGAGTTTGCACAATGAAATTACATTGATGTCCCCGACCCCCATGTGTCTCAACCTATCCTCTCCCTTGGCTCAACTTACCCCTCATATGGGGCAAGTTGAACCAAGAGTCCACTTTTTTTTGGAAAGCCATATTTTGAAAACAGTTTATTTTAGATACAAATTGATTATTCCCAGGGATGCACCACATCCTGAAATATATGTACATATTTTAGTCACATCAAAATGTGTCAGAATGTGCCAACTGCTTCACTCAACCGGAAGAGTATGAGCCATTATTTTGGTACACATTATAAGAAAAACATATTTTCAGAATGACCAGACCTGGCCTGAAATCCATAAATCATTTGTTCTTCTGCTGTTCTAAGCTGAACAAATACACTCCCCTTGACATATGATGTACATGTGCCTTTTCTTTATTCCAACACATAGCATCAGATGCTCAGTAACACTTTGAGTTTCTCCCCTCGCCTCTCTTTCTGTGACTCAGGTACACACACAAACCTACAGAGACGTACTTTGGGAAAAGAGTACACAAGCTCACTAACACCACAGGATGCCACATTTTTATAGCTGGTCTCAGTGGTGTAACTACAGTACACATCCATCTCTTCGGCATTAGCGTGATAGATGTATTTTTCATGCTGCCATTAGGACTGAAGCAGTGTGCTGTGCAAGGCTTGTGCATGCTAATGTGCCCTCTCACACCTGCAGTTTCCAATTACCCCTGAGGAATGGAGCCAAGACACGGTTTGCAGCCACCAGCAATAATATGAGTAATGGCAAAATTGCACAAGTCCTTTGTAGAAAATTGAAAAAAAAAGAGAAATCATTCAAGAAGGGGTTGGAGAGGGCATGGAACAAGAGGCAAGAAAGGGAAAGAGAGGTGAAGTCAGGGAGAGAAAGAGGAAATGCGGGGAAGATAGCGATGCAGGGGTTCCACTGTTTTTGCCTTTTTGCCACCACACTCCTACTATTAATTTCCCCTCTTTGAACAACATCTACAGCAGTCTAGCTCACAGGCTATCAACTTTGGGGTTTAATGCTTTCCTCAGATCAGAATTCAGGGCAGTCTGGGATAAACAGAAAGATGTGAGATGAAATAGAAATGCCCAGAGGCATCCACTTAGCTGCATCCATCTTTCTTTTCTGAAATCATCTTGCCTCCTCGATCATCTGTGCTGTGGTTCGCAACTGATTTTGTTTTCTCTTTCTTGTGCTCTCTCAGCTACAGGCAAACTGAGCCAACTGCGTTTTTCCTTTCTTCTACTCTCTCTGCCCCATGCAGACAGAGCCAACTATGCTGATTAGATATTTGTTATGACCACGTGAGTGAGAGAGAGAGAGAGAAAGAGAGAGAAAGACAGATGATACTTGATAGGCCTATTTTCTGGGTATTGCGCTGCTGATAGTGTGTGTGTGTGTCAGTCAGACAGGGGGGTATTAGGGGTCCTCGTGGCTGCAGGCCTCGATAACAGGGGGGCGGAAAATCAATCACCTCCTTTGACAGCCATGTGAGTTGTCCCGCCCTTTTATTTCCCCTCTCCTCCCTCCTGTTTCTCTCTGTTTCTTGTCAACCACTGTCTGTCACTTAGAGGATGATCAACATGCATGCAGGAAACCATAAGCACACACATGCCATAGCCCATAAAGACACACACACACGCATATACACACGTATATAGGCAGGCACGAGGCACCTGGTGAAAGCCCTGCAGGATTAGTGAGTTGGATGAGTTGGTTACAGTGAGGAACACATGTTCAGGTCACTGTCTCTCTGACTGCACTATGTTATTGCTCCAAACCCTGTTCTTCTTATTATACTCCCCTCTTTGCTTTGCTTTTCTCTCCTTTTCTATCCACAATCCCCCTCTCCTTCTCTCCCTCTCTGCGTGTGTGTGTGTGTGTGTGTGTGTGTGTGTGTGTGTATGTGCACAGTCTGAATATGTTTAAGGGGTGAGGAGGGGGGCATCAAATCTGTAGAGAGGACTTGGCAGTTGCTCTTCTCCCTCTCGCTTCATTGCTTCGGTCCTCCCCAAATCCTATTTCACGGTGCCAAGCATCCGCTCCCTGGGATCTCCACAGCTCCCATCTCCAGACGCAGGTTTAAGCCCCTCTCTTGGCACCCGGACTGGGCATGGAGAGAGAAGGCATGTGACGCACATCAGCACCGCCAGAGACACAAACACACCTATTATCTTTGCTCAGAGAGGGACCGGCGTCCTGCGGTGTGTGCAGTACTTACTCACACAATCTTATTCTCACAAACTGTTTTAGGCCCATTCAGTAACCTGAGACATGAGTCGAAGGGTCACACGTACACCTGTGCGCTGGTTCACTCCCATGCACATTCACTCACTCATCAAGTGAATCACTCAAGCAATCACTCGCACACCAAACACACTCAAAAACTCATTCAGTCAAGTAACAACAAATTAGTCTGTTGAAGCTTCATGAATTAATAAACAGTAGACAAACACTATAGGCCTAATTGTCACCTTCTGTAAATTTGTCCTCCCATGATAAAGTCATGCTTTAACGGTACTCCAATTACAACTATTCAGAGCAATTAATTAGCAGCCAAATTACCTGCATCTACACCGACAGAACCAGGGAGTGGATATGAGAGTGTTGCATTTATGAGGCAACCAATGTGTTTTTGTGTAACAGCCACTAGATGGCACCAAATATCTGAATTTACTTCTCTTTTGCACGTGAACGTCAACTCTTCCAAATTTTCAAATTTCCCAAATGATGCACTCCTACCTTTCAGTAATTTGGGACAAACCTTTCAGCTCATTTCCAAAGCTCATAACGCAAATCAGCTGAGGCAGTCCTAACTCCATTTCAGTTAACAACTGGATTCAGAATTGCATGGATATCTTCACCATGAAAGTAACTTCAGATAAACTAAGTAGGGCCAGTAAGATTCTGCTAAGATGCAGCAAGACTTTGCAAGACTTGATTACAAGGGGATCCAATAATTTAGACTTTCTAAGAGTAAAGAACATGGTTGGTGTGTGACAAAACTTGATGATAATATTCAGTGGGTTATATAAAAATATTCCTACCACTTTTTGTACCAAACAATTCATGTATGTCCAATTTACACTGATATTAAACAAGCTTATTTCCAATGTATTGATATAAATGAATATTTTTGAAAATCAGGTACCACAAACAGAAGATGCTGTTTTTCTAAACATTTCTAAACTCTAATAATTGTTGTCAACTCTTGTATTAGTGGTAGGCTTTTATATTTGATGAGTGCTAAATAAATATCTTGGTTATATTATATCTATAGTTCTAATGCCTCGCATACTGTTTATTTTCCACAGTCTGGGAGTTGATACAGGGATGATTCACATCTATAGCACAATATGATCCACTGTTTGTGCTGACAGTAGTACAGAGTCAGCTGCTTGCATTGCAACAAGAGCTGCAATGATCCAACTATACATGAAGAAATTACACTAAAAACCTGAAAAACATCACTGGAAAGTAGTTTTAGGTTTCAGCTAATAGACATCATGTCAGCATTTAGACACTGGTAGATTGAACCAATATCTTAAAAAGTTTAACCTTTAAAAAATACATTACA
This sequence comes from Micropterus salmoides, assembly GCF_014851395.1. NCBI lineage: Eukaryota > Metazoa > Chordata > Actinopteri > Centrarchiformes > Centrarchidae > Micropterus > Micropterus salmoides. The sequence continues at coordinate 19,204,114 of NW_024040596.1, forward strand.
ACAGTTAATGATCTTTGAACAAGTTATTGATTATTTTTCAGTCAACTAGCTCTCTAGCTTTCAACTAGGCCTATCTTTGAGTCAGCACGTGTGTTTGACTGAAATACCTTTAAATCGTTATTTCACTTTAATCACACTAATTTCACTGTTCACATAAAGTATATCAATATGTATATTGCATATAATAGACTGTAGGAAAGTGGAAAGATGTGTTGTTTTGCCACTATTGACGGCCCAACCGCCGCCATGTATGTATTCAAGTTCCCAGTATAAACAGTGTACACAGCGGACTTATTTGTTTACCAGTGCAAGCATTGGCTATTCTTCCTGTGGTCCACCACACATACAGTCATACACATTTATACACACAATAGCCACATAAACACAACAAACAAAAGAGCTCATCTCATTCAACAGACATTAGGCCAAACAAAAAATTATAAATCACTCATAATTCCTCAAGAATTCATAGAAAACTTGTAAGAAATAACTGATACATGGAACTTTCATTATGCCCCAACATAATCCAACCAGCACTCCTATGTTGGAATAATATGACCTGTCCCTACCTTCTCTGTATGTTACATAGGTTGCGGTCATTTGATTAAAAGGATATACACAATGTGAGCCCCACATAAACTAAGATAATAAAGGTTTCATAACTAGAGTTTGATTCAGGGTCTGTCGACAAGACAAGATATAGCTAATAATGCAGAGCCCACCTTTGTTGATTTTACTTTTGTGGTAAAGCTGCACTTAATCACCTATCACCTATCAAACTGACATTTTGATAGGGCTCCTGGGAACATATCCATGTCTAAAAATGGGTAGATGTTTTTACTTTACTGCACAAACAATGTGCATCAAAACCTGACACATGACAAATATTAACCATTATAGTAAGATGTAAACATGCCTCGTTTTGTCATAATCCACCATTATCTGCAGTCGTGAGCATGCCCGTGTCTGTAGAGAATGTAAGCAGCTAAATCTATTTATAAAATAATTTGACATTTCTTCATTACTAGCATAACACTCATTATCATGTCTTATTAATGTAGTCTGTGTCCAGATATGCAGATTCTGCCCACACAGGAGGGATGGCAACATGAGGAAAGTAACCCACTGCCCCATAGAATGAAGAATGACCTGGTTCCTCCACTCAGATGGAACAGTAATAGTCAGTCAGCCATGTGATAATCATAGCAACAGCAGTGGAAACCTACGCTTCAAACTGAGCAGCAATTTCCGCGCAATTCATTTGGAAATCAAGGCCAGCTGCTCTCGGAAGGTGGAAAATTCAGATACAATCGGCTGTTCTGATCAGTACATGGTCAGATTATTTTTTTAAATTTAGATTCAGACAATGAGAAATAGTTACAGACAGGATGGTTTATTTCCAGAATGGAGAAGTCATTGCTGTGAGTTCATCATCCAGTCTCTTCAGCGTGAAAAGTGAAAAAGTTAATTTAACAGCCAGGGAATTAGGACACATTTATTAGAGTCAGCTTTTCTGGTAGTCTTATTATAGTGCACATTATGGTGGCACTGCACAAGCTATCCTAAGTTTTTGATCACTATTTTGCTTTTTGTAGGCGTGACGAATAAATAAAAAGGGAATAAGCGACACTTCTACCTCCACAACATGACAATGACATAAGACACAACATGCTTTAATTGTCACCGTCCATAACCATAGAGCATGTTGTAATCTTCCCACTGAGGCAGACTCATCATTAGACATTAAGTGCCCTGGGGTCTTGAGGGAGGTAAACAGCAGCATCAAGCATTAGTACAGGTCAGAGCTGAAAGTGCTGGATCCCTATACATTATTAATAGAGTCTGTGCTAATTGAAAGTCATAACTCCGCAAATGAAAACGTCTGGGGCAGACATCACGCCCGGCCGCCCTCCAGCCAGAGGATCCCCCTAGATGGAGACGATGCTAATTTTAGATATTCTCTTTGATCATGAATGCAGTTGGGTTCTGTCTGGTTTTTGTAAGGTACACTGTGTGACAACAAGCCAAACAATGGCAGGATTGCTGTTTTGTAGCTGCAGTAAACATGAGCTCTGTTCAGTGTTTGCTTAATTTTTTTGTTTATTCTTTCTGTTCACCTATTATTTTGTTTATTTGTTTGCTTTGTTGGTAATATGATGTAACAAGTTACATGGAATCTCTCTTTACATTAAAGACCTCAGTCTTAGACTTTATTGTGTTGTCTTTAACATTTTGTCGTTGTCTGTGATTTCCTATTTCTCATAGTTTCAAATAAAGTGTGGCAACATAACAGGTACCACTTTCTAATAACTATTTATGGGTTGTATCAAATGAATTCATTAGTAAATCATTAAATAAGCATTTATAGATACATTAAAAGGATTTAATAAGAACAACTTTTGGGTTGTCAGGCTATGAAAAGTCCTTTTTACTGGTTTGTCCGTGTGAGGACTCATTAGAAATAGAATAGAAAGTATTACCAAGGAACATTACAACACAATAAGGTTACCAAAAGCTCACTGCTGAGCACAGATTCATGTCTTGTAGGATTATTACTATTATTGTGTGCGCATATGTAGTCAGAGTGTGTTGTGGAAACAGGCGGCTGGCATTTAGGGTATATACTGTTACGTATATTATAATAAATATATAATTCTAATATAGGCTAATAGCTATGTAAAAAGTGAGACCAGCAAGACAGGGCAGAGTAACTTAGTACATTCACTCAAGTAATTACTTTTATACTTACTTACTTGTATTTTAATTGAATGCTACTTTATACTCCACTACATTTAAAAGAGAAATAATCTTAGTAGGCTTGTTACTTTGTTTAAAACCTATCATCACCATATAAAATTGCATTGTTGCATTGTCATACAGTAAATTCAATCACCAGCAACATATAAAATAGCCAGAATCAGCTTCACCTCAGCCAGCCACATGCTGCTTACATGTTCATGCACCGGTAATAACAATCCTACAAAGTTACTAAGGCCTTTTCATAGTGGGTACTTTAACTTTACTGCAAGTAAATTTAGCTGATAATACCTTGTCTACTTTTACTGACTAGTAACTACATTTTTATTGTAGGTATTTTACTTAATAGTAGTTAAAACAGTGTCAAATACTCTATTACGTAAAACACGTAATAGAGTATTTTACACTGTGGTGTTGCTACTTATAAATGATCTGAATATTGGGTAGGTATTTAAAATGTCTCCCACGTTCCTCCTAACATTGGCAAACCATAGTCACGGTGAGGCTCCGTTTTGGGTGTTGTTGTGGCTTCTGCAGTTTTGGACATGATTATGAGTTTTGATTAATCTCGGTTTTCTATACTCGTGAGGGGCTTCTACATGTGGAGTGGTGTTTTTTTTTCAGACGGTGCAGTAAAGAAAGGCGAGAAAATCTCACCGCGCATGTGCAGCGTAGTCATCTGACAGGGGTGAGCGCTGTGGACGGTTCGCGTTCACCGCTACAACGAGGGCCACCGCTGTTCACACAGAGCGCGGCACAGACAACCTCCATGAGGGACCGTCTCCTGCAAGAATAAAACACTTCAACAAACGAGGAGTAACCAGGAAGACTTCGCAGGTTTGGAAGTTCGCATGCGGTGAAATTTCCTCTCAAATGTAGCCAGCAGTGTGAGTGTTGGTGCTTGTAATCGCTCGGTCGCTGCCATGGCTCTTCCCAGGGATGCCATGAAAATCAGAACAGCCGACTGAGAGACCGCTGCTCCTCGCTATCACAGACACGGCGGCGGCGGCGGCGGTGGTGGTGGAGAGCGATGGATGCTGGTGAAAAGATCCACATTAGGTAGCGTTCACGAAGACCCGAGGAGAGCTGAACGTCTCTGTTGCACAGTCAAGTCGCCGCCGGAGCTGTCTAAAGGATGGATTTCAACCTGCTCCGGAATATCATCAGCAGATACGTAAGCCCCCACCCCCCCTCCTTATCTGTCAGCACTTGCACAACTGTAGAGCTACAGCTGTGCAAGTGCAACACTGTATAATGCATAATGTTACACACGTCATTTGTGGCTGTGTTTTTACATTTACCATACTGTATGTGTTGGAGAGTAAACTGCCTTCAGCTTGGACGCTCAGGATGACAAACACGTTGCTCATCTGCAATGATAAACATTTCAGTCGAGCTGTTTTGGCAGGGCACTGACTGTGGGGCTTTACAATGTTTTTTGTGGAGCTGAATGGGGAATGTGCCAGTGGCTACAGATGCAGTGATGGCTGGTGAATGTGTAGAATAGAAATGAACTTGGCTGGCCCAGTTACGTTGCTTTAGTGAGTTACAGCGTGCATGCACACTAAACTATCTTGTGGCTTCCAGTTGCTCTGGTCTGCAGAGGAAATAAATCCCAGTCAGGGCTCACAGACTGGAGAGGCCTTGCGAGGACTCACTCTGCAGTCTGCAGACTTAAACTCACTTCCTTCCAGACTGGTGGACTGATAAGGAGGTGGAGGTTAAACTAGAAGTTGTCATTCTCAGTAGAACAATACTTTAAGAGAGAGTCCAGCAGGGCAGCATCATTATCTGTAATCAGTTCACAAAATAACAAAGTAGATGATCAGCTGTAACCATATTACTAGTTGGTCTGGTCTGAACAGGCCAGTGCCATCAGCAGTCTTTGCTTATCAGCCAGAACAGGAAGCAGTTGGTTGGTGGTGGGTGGCTGAATTAGAGAAAAGTTTCTAATAGGAAGCGACTCTGACAGGTCCAGGCATGTTCATCAGACCGGGCACCTCTGGAATGTCTTCACATCTGCGATATAAAGTCATGCGACCCTTTCACCTGACCTTTAAACTGGCTCAGGTGCTGTGAAGATAACAATCAGTGTGAGCGAATGTGTGCATGTGCATTCAAGCTTTTGTGTGCACATTTATGTGTTCGGATGAGTGAGGAGTGTGAGTGTACGTGCGTGTGCAGCAAGCGGGTGACAGTGTGTAGGGAGCTTGACTGATGCTCTGTAGGGCTAATATCAGGGGAAATCAGAGCCACATGTGAGGAGCGGGGGTGGGGGAGTGAAGGGGTCATCGAACACGCCCCTCATCTCTCACCCTGTCCCCCTTTGCATCCTCACTCTGCAGCATATTGAAGTAGGCATGTAATTAATCATTAATTTAATTATCCAGATCTTGACTTAGAATTTGGAGGCATGGTTGATGTATATCTGGTGCTCTATTACTCGTGTATCGCCCTCTCTTAACCCTGCCATATCCCGAACAGCTGCTCCCTTAATGAGGCTACAAAGAAGAACAAACATTACATCATGCAAGGTGATTAAGATGGTGCTAAGCAAGTCGAGCCTTTTCTCCGGCCAGGGAGTGAAGTAAACTCCCATCAAGGTCACTGCCCAAATGTCGACAGCCTCCCCTACTTTAATAAGTTTGCTATTAAAAAAATGCTGAATTAGTGAAGCTTCTCCAGTCATGAAATGATGTACTTCTGATTTAGTCCACTTTACTCCACTCTGCAAATTTATGAGCCTTTCACTTTATATCTTGTTCCCTTAATATCATCCTGTCATAGACGTGTGACTAGTTCTTCATGTACTTCTGTGTGCGGGAAATTGGTGTTTTTCAGTTATGTCGTACAGGACAGGCCAGCCCTGCTTTCCTTGTTTTTGGTTTGGTTTATTGATGACATTGTAATATCTTTTTAAAATACAAAATATTAGACTTTGTAGGGGGATACAATGATAAATTCTTGGACTTATTTCCATTGTTGTCTGTGGTGTTTACACAGTCCAACACATTTTATGAGAAGACTGAGACAGGCATTAAGTGTTTCACAAAAATGCAAACTTAAAACACATAAAAATGAATCTTAACAACAATTGCCACATCTTTTAAGGAAGCAGACAAGTTAAAAAGTATTGTGAAACTGTTGCATGACATGGTTCAAGACGCTTTGCTGGGACCTCTGTTCAAACAAACACTGTGAATTGAGTGTAAACCGGGCTGCCCGAAACTGTTTTTCAGATCTATCCAATACAGCACTTTTCTAATTTAATTTTCTGAAGGCACAGCCTTCTGTCCCGCTCAAAAGCCTGTTTTCTGACTCAAGAAAATTGTTGGTGAATTGAACCTATACAGCACAGTAAATAGTTGTTTCAAAAAAAAAAAAGAGTGGGCTCAATCTGTTTCACTATATTTACTTTTTCTTCTTTTTTGTTGGTATAAAAGAAGGGCTCAGCCTACATGCAATAAGATATACAGTATAATAGGAGTGTGTGTGCATGCATGCGTGCGTGCGTGCATGTTCTGGTATATCAGCAGACCCTGGGTCAGGACATTACAGGAAGAGATTGTATTGTTAATGAGATTTATCTGTAAAATTACCTCCTGTGGTCCTGTTACCTCCTGGTAATAATAATAGCGATGGCGTGATCCCTCAGACATGGAGCAAAGCATGAGAACTGCATGAGGTCATGATCTGGATAAGAAGTGCTGGTATGTGTGACTGGAGGTCATATTTAAACAAACACGATACATTATAGGGGTTAAATATGTTCTCTTTTTTGTAAAGCTTGCCTTTTCACTTCCACATAACAGACTCTTGTGATAACATCCTTTTGATTATTATCAGCCCGCTGCTTTTCCCTGTCCTCAGCTTGATTTACCCTTGCATCCCCTCTATCCTCACCTTCCTTTACATCTTATCTATGAATGTATGACTGTTATTCTTGTGCAGACCTCTGACAAGCTCAGCAGATAAAAGAGGAAGGCCTCCCTTTGATCAAAAGGGTGCCAGCAGGTCCCCAAGTGCTGAAGGGCTTTAGAAAGGGTTCTAGCCACTTTACAGCTCTCTGAGTCTTCTGGCGAGTGTTGAAAGGCAGACACAACCTGCTGGATTACTGTTTGCCACAAGAGCTCAGTTAAGGGCAGTCTATTCCTGTCCGCCGCCCCCCTGGAGATGGGGTCCTGGCGGAGAGACAGAGGCTGTAGGTGACAAAAACACACAAGATTTGTGTTTGGGCAAAGCTTTGGAAACAGCGATGCATCTGCGAGATGGCTCAAAAATAATTTCATCTAATTTCCAGGAGACAGAGGTTTCATAATAAGACACAGTTTCAAGCCCATATTAGGATGTTGTCGGTGTTAAATGTAGAGAAAATGAGAGTGTTTTTTTGTTTTGTTTTGTTTTTTTAGGCCTCAGATTATGGTGGCGAGAGAAAAGGAGCGGAGGGAGATAGGGGAGAGGAGAAGTAGCACAGCTGGATTAAAGACTTATGTAACAGTTGGATCACAGCAAGTCAAGTGGGAGAGGAAGCTAGGGCACCAACAGAATACAAATTTCAAGTAATCTTCTCACAATTATTCTTTGACTTTGTTGCAGGTATAGTTATTTGCGTCATCAGTGTCAGCAGTTGAGATAGTTTATGCAGGGCAGGCTGCCGGTCCCTATTGCTAACCAAAATAATCATACATCTGCCTAGCAATTTCCCCCAAATATTATTGTCTTGTGAGTTATTACAGCGAATGGCTCTTCCTTTCCCTGTGAGCTGCGTTCCGTCTCCTTATTTCATTCGGTTTTTTTCCTCACTGCGGCATTTGATGATTACTCTTTCATTCTGCTTTGTTCCAAAAAAGGGATTATCCACAGAGAAAACAGTCTTAAGAAGTCCAAGTTGAACCGAATAAATGCACGAAGAAGATCTTGAGGATATTGTCTGAAGTACACTTCCAGATTTTTCCATTAAGCTTTATAATCTCTTGTCAAATCCAGTTTCACAGCATTAAATTAATGAAAAAATCCTACACGTTTGATCTTCAGTTTACACATAATGAAGCCTCTGTGTGGTACTGTTTCTTTGCACTATGAACTTGTAGACATAGCGTAGCTGTCTTTTGCTACATACTGTGTTGCTATGGTGAATAATGGCAAATGAGTAGCAGTGGAGTGCACGTTAAACAGATAGCCTCTTTCCTTTTAACCTGATCAAGGTGTCCAGGCTCCTTTTATCTCTGCTCAGTGCTAGAACAAACTTCACAGCTTCTGTTAATAAGAATATTAAAAGCATGTAATATTCTTATCCTAAATTACCCAGAGAAGATTTTTTTGGCAGATTTGCAACTTTCTCTCATTTGAATGTATTGTACAAGAAACACTGTTAGATCTGGTTATCTTTGTAAATTCATTATGTTCTTATTAACTAATAGGCTAGTAGCAAACTAGTGATTTATTAAATTGAATTGCACCAGTTAAACATATGAAATGTCTCAGCTAGGAAAGACTTCGGTAATGTGTAAATGGAAAGCGATTTATTTTGTAAACTGGAAGTCACTGTAGCGTCACAAGCAGTAACATACAGTAACTGCAAAAATAACAGTTTTAAGGGGAGCTAGCAATATATGTTAAATTTGGCTGCCAATTCTTTGTAAATGTAGGTTTTACTTTGTTTTAGTTGTATATTCATACATGGAGAAATGTGTTTTTATGTATGTTTAGAATGAGTGGGAAATACCCGATTATGCTAACTTATCCAATGCTGTATAGCTAATCATTTAGCCTTACATTAGCATGTTGTTTTGTTATGTGAGGTCTGTAGGTATTTGGCTGTGGTGGACTTCCTTGCTGCCTCCTCATGGTTTTCGTTAGCCTGCGGCACCCCAAGGTATTTGTAGCTGTCCTGAACATCTGCAATGTGGCCTCTTTTTGAAACAATGCGACCACACTTGTCCAGTCCGAAACGACATTCCATGTCGTTGCTGTAGATCCTGGTAATGTGGATCAGTGAGTCGATGTCTCGTTCATTCCTGGCATACAGCTTGATGTCATCCCTGTAGAGGAGGTGACTGATGGTTGTTCCACTTCGGAACCGGTATCCGTAGCCTCTGCAGAACAGCAGCGGTTATAGTGCATCGCCTTGGTATATGTCGCACTTGATGGTGACTTGTGCATCTGGCTTTGAGTTGGCTTCCAGACTTGTTTTCCACAGCCCCATTGAGTTCTTGATGAAAGCTATTAGTGTCCTGTTGATCTTGTACATTTCCAAGCATTCCAGTATCCATGTATGTGGCATTGAGTCGTAGGCTTTCTTGTAGTCAATCCAGGCGGTGCACAGATTGGTCTGCAGTCTCGAGTGATGATATATACTATATACTGATATATATATATCAACACAGGGGTTTGGGGTGCAGCAACCCGGTCAAGATGGTGCGTTGCCTAAAAAGTTTGGGAACCGCTGATATAGTATATTAGCTAACGTTAGCTTTGTCAGCTAGCTACACAATAGTTACACCTGGCAGTCTGTTCACAATTAATTTCCACTTAAGAACTAGTTTGTGTGGCGCAACCTATTAGGGCTGCAACTAACAATTCTTTTCGTAGTTGATTAATCTGTCAATTATTTTCCTGATTAATCGATTAGTTGTTTGGTATATAAAATGTCAGAAAATGCCCCAAAGTGTTGATCAGTGTTTCCCAGAGCTCAAGGTGACGTCCTCAAATTTCTTGCTTTGTCCACAACCCAAAAATATTCAGTTTACTGTCATTGTTCCTTTTACAAATTACGCAAACCAATTCATCATTGCAACTCTACACCCCATTCTACTTAGTAAACACTTTTTTCACAATTATTGCATATTTTCCGATAACATTGACTGATACTAATATGGGCTAAAATCTACCACATCCTGCATATGGGTGTTGTGCAATCATGTTTTATGTGTTTCTACATCATCTGTCCAGTTAACATGAGCAGTTCATTAAGGAAGAGCTCAGTCAGAGGAATTTGATCTGTGAGTTAATGAGGGAGACCTGCTCAACATGCTGTGTGCTTCTGCAGTATAGCATGGCAGGACAGTGAAGGAAAGATGATTTAATCAGGCCAGTTAATGGTGTATACCTTTTATTACACCTCTGTGGTAGAGAGGAGCTATACCACAGGGACAGCACAGATAGATCATGGTATTGCTGGGGTCAGGGGTTGCTTTTCTATAATGAAAAAGATATACACCCGTAGTCCTGTAAAGTGCTAAAAGTCTAAAAGGGCAGAACTAGAAAGGCTATCTTGGCGTTTTAAAGTAACAATTTAAACCTTAAAAGTTGCGGACCTGCTTCTGTTCTCTAATACTGAATGCAGAGTTTAAACACTTCAAATTGGTCCAAGAGAGAGCACTGTTATACAGTTAGATAACATGAAAGGAGAAGTTACAGTGGTGGGATGTTTGTTCCTATCAAATCCATCTTGTCATTGTTGATGATTGATGGTGATGTAAGACCAGCCTCTCTGCTAGGAGGCTGTTTCAGTGTTGTTAATAAAGACAAAGTCTCCATGTCCTGCAGCCAACCAGCCAGCCACTTTACTTTGTCTGATGGAGCTGTAGAGTGAAGAGAGAACAGTGGGCACGGGGTTGATACGGATCAGTGAGGATTAATGATCAGATAACCACAAACCACAATGCAATCTCTATGTGTCTTTCTCCATCCGTCTCCCGCAGTCCGACTGTCAAGAGTATGACACTGCCAGGAGATGGAGGGTACAAAGGGAGAAAAGAGTACAGATAGAAATATGAAGAGACAAACGATGGAATCATGGAACTGGATTTAGAAGGAAAATGTTTGAATAGAAGTACAAGTGGAACGTTGTGGATGTGATGTGTAGATAGGGGTGGGTGATGTGTTTGAAATAATTATCATGATATTAATAAGGCCCGCAACCCTGTACGCAGGATAAGCGGTTGACGATGGATGGATATTAATAAGGACCAGTTCTGAAATTTTAGTCAGTTTATCAATTAGTGCATTGACAGAAAATGTATCTGCAACTATTTATTACTTATTTATCTGACAAAAAATTCCAATAATGCTGCTTTTCTCTTTTTTCATCATTGTAAATTGAAAATCTTTTGTTTTGGACAGTTGGATGGACAAAACAAGCCTTTTAAAGGACCTGGACACTATGAAGTTGTTATGCGCATTTTTGGACCTTTTATAGATGTCATACATATCTACATACATATAGATGTATGTAGATGGAAATCACTATATAAGGAATGTCGGAAAAATCACATGATGTAAAATAATCAAAATAAATTTCAAGACAATGAATTGTGTTCCACTTTAATACATTACATGTGACTATACTCGTTGCATGCATAAAACAAACGTCAGTGAGGTAGTCTAGTTGTTGATCGCACATTGCTATGAATTATTCATTTGAATGTGATAACAGACACTGGTGTAATACAATATGATCATAACCTTATGACATAATTCAACTTAAAGTTGATAAACATATTCAATTATAACTTAATTGTTTGTCCAGATAGGGTTTTCCTTGTGTGTGTTTTTTTTCCTTAACTGTAAACATTATGTTTGATTTGTAATTATCTGGTGATCTAATTAATAAGCATGACCAGTTAATATTTTTTGGACTTTTTTTGGACATCCAGATGTCACTGTTTGTTGTAGCTACTCTCTAGTTCAATTATATAGGATTCAGTCAGACACATTCAGTGAGTATTAATAGGGTTATTTTAGATGGCTAGCATGATGATAGCCAGAATTATTGCAGGTATGTTTGAGAAAGAGAACCCAGGGAGTTACTTTTGACTTTCTATTGACAGTTTTGATTTGAGACCAGCGACCACAGCAATTTATATCCCTGCCAAACGTTTGTGTGTTTTTCTGACAAAAACTGCTACATTATCTGGTCAACATGTCAGCGACCACAGCTTCTGTTTGCTTGAACTTGGCGTCAGCCCCAACCTCTCTTCCTGTTTGTCAGTCCCTTTCTCCATGCTGCCTTTTCTTTACTGTGTCATTGCGTTGTCATTTCATTCTTTTGTCCCCCTCACTCTCCTGACCCTGCTGCTTGCTCCCCTTCAGTGTGCTACTCTTTTTCTACCTCACTTTCCATCTCATGTCATCTCAGGTCATGTTGCCCCCCCCCCCCAATGTTTTGGAGGGGTCTCAAGTGCTGACACCGTTAGCGCCATGTCTATTTCTATCCCACTGCCAAGTGCCTGTTGATCACTGTGGATAAGTTTAGATCTGTGACTCTGAGCCTTTTTCTACTGCAATTTGCTATTTTGACACATATTTTGTTATTGCAGTTACATTAGCCTTCATTTGATCTTTACATTGAAAGATTTGGCCATTGGCAACGATGAGCTACATATCTGCCAAAATGTCGAGGACATTTTAAGCTGTGAGGCGTTGCTTCCATTGAAGTGCTTGTTCCAGAACTTTTCTGCTAATGGTCAACACTTCTGCTTTGAGCTGTGTCAGGTAGGTAGCTTTGCCAAAGGCTACGATCACAATGCCCACTCAGGCCAAAGCATTAGGAACCATGTAGGAAACCAGATGGAAACAAACAGCTGAATGCTGTGGTCTCGTGACTCTTGTTTTCTCTTTGAGAGCTCTCTTCCCACAATAGTGTTTAATGAAGGACACATTGGAAAAATATGTGCTGTGCCTAACTCCCAGAATGCAATCTGTTTGTCCCTGGGGAGCTGCTTAGATGTAATATAAATAAGAGATGAACTTAGATGGAGGTTTGCATACACACCATCTAGTGTCTAAAAAGTGTTGCTTTGGGTCCGTGTGCAAGAAAAGAAAAGGTGGAGACCACGGAGAGGTGAAAAGATAAATGACAAATCCACACTTGTGTGACTCAGAGCTGATCCCACCTATACACATCAACAAACATACACTCATTCTTCAGTCCGCCTGGTCTCGGCTATGAGGTTGTGACTGATGTCGTGTAACAGTCTTGTGTAATATTCTGTTTGTGTTTAATCCAGGACAGTTAGGCAAGCTTCTTTTTAAAAATAATTTTTATTTATAATTTATTTGAACTTTATTTCATTTATGGGGAATTCTTATCAAACTGCTTGATCAGCTAATCAATTCATTCATTGAATTAATTAATTATTTCAGCATTAGTGTTGTTAGTGCTGGGAGCAAAACAATAAATTATACATCCAGCAAAAATTTGAATTCTATTAATAATCATCAAATAATGAATTCTAAACAATGTATGTATTTGTAAAGAGATTTTGGTGTTAATGTAAGGTGTTAGTGAGGGTGGATGACAAAAAACAAACCCGTTACAAAGGCTGAACAGTGTGATTGATTTAAACCCACTTTTTTCTCTTTTCTTTCTACCTGTATTGCTATTTATATCTACTTATCCGTGTCCGTCAGTGTGTGGGGGAGGAGATCTGGGTGGACAGTCGGACGGTGTACATCGGGCATAAAGAACCCCCTCCAGGAGCTGAGGCCTACATCCCTCAGCGTTACCCCGACAACCGCATCGTCTCTTCCAAGGTGAGAGAGCCACAGCCCATGAGTCAGTGCCGTAACATTGTTTTCATCGTGCTGTTCTTTTGTTTCACGTTTAGACAACCATGTAATCTCGTGGCCGTGTTTTTAAGGATGACACGTTTCACTTTATTTGTGTTCGGCAAAGCTGTGCATCACCATTTCTCTTGCCAGAAGGACATAGATGATGATTGCCATTGTTTCCCCTTCTGTTTTTGTGTGTGTGATAATAATTCTGCTGTCACTCTGTCCCACAGTATACCTTCTGGAACTTCGTTCCCAAGAATTTGTTTGAGCAGTTCAGAAGAATCGCTAACTTCTACTTCTTGGTCATATTTCTAGTCCAGGTGAGATTTTCATGAAAACAGTAAGCAGTGGTAATTTTTTTCACCTTCTTTGTTTAATCTGAAAATACAACACTGAAACTCTAAGGAAATACTCAAACAAATAAAAACAAAGACATCCTAAGTCTCTCAAGCAGCTGCTGGTATCAAACTAACAAACATTGGGTCCATTTTGTGCTTTATTTTTTAAATTCTTACACTGTCTTAGTTTTAATTAAAGGGTAATGGCTTTGCATCAAGATATTCTCAGGGCAGCTGGAGAAGTGTGACAGCTGAACACTGCCCAGATTTACTTTACTAAATAGAAAACCTGGTGAAAATGTTTTAACACAGGAGATTATTTGGAGTCGTCTTGACTTTACTTTGAACATTAACGTCTGCACCAAAATTCACCCTATAGTTGTTGATAGATTTTAGAAGTCCGTATATGTAATTGATTTAACTTTTCTAATAGTTTCTCATGGTATTTGAATGCATAAACCTTTTTTGGTTGCTTCCAGTGATTTCATATGAGCAACACATGCAACCGCATTCACGCTATTTTATAGTTGTAATGCTGTACATTACATTTTTGCATTTTCATAAATGTTTTGATCGACATTGCCTTTAATTAACTCATGGCTGTCTCTTTAAGCACTTTCGTGCACTAGCCATTCATGAGTGCTGATGACAGTTTAGACCCTGCCCTCATTGTTCCCTGACAATTAAGTGAGATTAAATTAAATCCTGCACTTGTGCCTGTGTTTGAGGTTACCTGGATGAGGATTACCAGCATCATTTGAATTAGCTAACATCGTGTTATCCTGAAATAATGAGTGTTGTACTGCTCCATGGCTGTCTAAATCAGAATCAAGAGAAACAGCTTTTTCCTTGAACCACTGTATTGCACAAGGACAGATTCTTCATTGAAGAGGAGGACGATAAAACACTTCCTTTACCAGCAGTTGTCTTAGTAGGCCAGAATGTCTACATAGCCATAGCTTGGATCTTTGCCTGCTGTATGTTTTATCAGTAGCATGTGAAATTCCACATCCTCTGAATGGGACAAACTGGGTATGGCGCACAGCAGCAATGCTTGTACGTCTCTTTCTTTATGTTGACTGAAAGGGTCCTACTTTGATGTTAATCAAACATTAAAAGACATGACTTAAATATCTTAACGAAAATTATCCTGTGAGTGCAGATGGAGGAAATCAAGCAAGATTTGATAACTTGGATACTTTAACTTTGCTGGATTGGTGCTTGATTCCTTATTACTGAAGCTTTTCCCTGCTGCACTTCCTTACTCAGCGTTGCATTACTTGGCATCCTCTCACCTAACCTTTCTCTTGCTCCCCCCCACTGCGTCTTCCTCCCACTGTTCCTATCTCTTGCAGCTTATCATTGACACCCCCACCAGCCCAGTCACCAGCGGCCTGCCCCTGTTCTTTGTTATCACTGTCACCGCCATAAAACAGGTAGGACACACACAAACGTGCTCACATTTTCGGGAAAGATTTCACAACAACAACCCCCCCACCACACACACACACACACACACACACACACACACACACACACAGACACACGCACCAACTCCCCGCCCTCAAATAGACACACACACACACTCTACCAATTGCTGCTCTATTATCTGTATATACACATTCCTCTCTCAGCGAAAGGACATGCCATTGAATATGTCTGGTGATGTGAGAAATATGATAATGAATGGTCTCCTCTGTTAATCACTCTAGCTGAGCATCTCATGCCCCTGAGAGTCACATCCTCTCTACTGCGTCCCTGGTACTGAGGGATGGGGTACTATCAGTGATAGATGGAGCTGTTCTTGCTAAGGAAGCCTGAGCTTTCCTGGGACATAAATCTAAAACATGACATGTTGGCTAGAAATCCACGAAAGAGGTCACTAAGCTCTGGGACCACAATGCTAATTAATTACAGTGTATGACTTTCACCTCTTCCTCTCCGTCCCAATTTACTTTGCACAATAATCTATATTCTCCCTTTTCTCCCTGCAAACAAACACATTGGCTTTCTCTCCTTTTTCCCTTATAATCTTGTTCTCTATCCCCCTCTCTCGCTGCATCCCTCTCAGGGCTATGAGGACTGGCTCAGACACAAGGCTGACTGCTCTATAAATGAGTGTCCGGTGGACGTGGTGCAGCAGGGGAAGGTGGTGAGGACACAGAGTCACAAGCTACGGGTAAGAATGGCCTCATTAGAACATTAAAGCACCTGAGGCCACAAAGCAACACTACAGCACTGCTGCATAGCTCACTTTTACTATAACTGTCACACTCCATCATTCTCTTTCTCTCTGCAGTCCTCTCCAACTTTGTTTCCTTCCTCTCTTGCATTCTCTTGTCTTTTCCACCAATTACACCAATTAACTGCCCTGAAACTGCAGTAGAGGAACAATTGCAGTGTACCCTGCTGCACCATGCAGGAGTCCCATAGAAAAAGAACAAGACTGATGTATTTCATAAAGTAGGATATTCCTGTCATCATACACTGATGTTCTCTCATGTGATTCTGATGCAACAGCAGATCACTGTTTGGTAGTGTGTCTCAGTCTAATTCTTGAAAATGCCTTCTCTACCCTTTCTGTGTCTCTCAGTCCCAAGCCTATTCATCCCTACTTAAGATGTAAATATTGTAATGTAAAACTGTGTCACAAATATTAGATTAGATTATATTAGATTTTTTTTCAAGGCTAAATAATCAACAGAGCATTTGCTGGGCACTATTTTTTGCATTTACGACAGCAGGGCCGTGTATGTGGGGTGGACTCAAAATAAACTACAGTGCACGTGGTCATTGTAAATAATATCAACCAGTGCTGCAGTGTGGCTCATGTAAAGTTTTTTATTTTAATATTTTTTGGACCACAATGGAGCCCTATGGCAAAGAAGAATAATCTAGATTAGGCAATAAGGATGATGCTTATAAATTGGATCAATTCATGAATTTGTTGGTATTTGTCTTTTTATGGGGTTTCGATTCAGCCGTGATTTTTTTTCTTGCCGGTTGTAGACTGCAACATTAATAATAACTTTAATTATTAGTTATAATTTATGTTTGTATGTAGTTTTGGACTGTCAGGAGATGTTATCCATCTACTGTATACTACAAGTGGGACACATGCATGCATGCATGCAGGAGGCCGTTCAAACATTTTTTGTGGAGCTCCAGTCAGCATCATTAGACCAGTAGCAAACAGTTGCTGTCACTAGCTCAATAACTTCTTATGTACTATTGTTTTCTGTGATGATAAAGTGTGAAAAATGTCTAAATTGCATTCTATGTCCTATGAAAAAAGACTTAAAAAGACCATTGCAGAAACCCTGATTCATCAGTGGAAATGAATGCCTCCAACAGTGTTTTTCAGGGCAGAAAGGAAAACATCTTATATCATGCCAGTGTGATTGAAAAGAGAGGTTTTGGTATGCATAATGTGAGTGTCTAACTCAAAACCTTCTATATAGATGCATAGATACGATATATTTCAGTCTTGTTCACCATTGTGTCGGGCCGTATATAATGGGTGAAGGTACATGTCATTTCTGCTGAGTTTGCTTCCCCTGTCGAGTATGCAAAGACTGTGTGGGATGTTGAGGGTCAGCTTAGAATAATGTTTCAATACAGCTGCCCAGCCTTAAAGGGTAATGTTGGTGTGTTTTAAATTGGTCCAGTATTGAGTAAACATGATGCAGTCGGCAGAAGTGAAACAGGGCTGCATTGTAAGCCCTTAAAGTGCTTGTTTTTGCCACTGACAGGCTCAGATTGTTATTATAAGTGTCAACAATGTGGAAAAGATCCCTACAGAGACAAACTCCAATGTCATTTTACATTGCAGAAAACAAGAGTTGCTGGTTCGCTGCCTCATTTGGCTAGTTTGTTTGTGTTATTTTGTGGCTTTGTTGCTTTTGTTCCTTTGTGTTATTGCGTGACTTCTGTGTTTTTAAGGGTGAAAAACACCAAAGTCACACAAGAACTCAAACTAACCAATCAAGGAAGTAGAGGTAAAATCACTATTTTTGTCAAGGGAGTCTGGTGGCTTTGTCGAAAGCAATATAGCGACTGTTTCTGGTTAAACAAAAAAGATCTTACTCTTTAAAAAAGGTATATCTCTGTAGGGCAAATTTCCATAATGTCCTCAGACACTTATAATAACTATCTTAGCAGTGTCAAAAAGAAGGACTTAAGTGGACGTACTTTGACGGAGCACATTTGCCCCCCACACAAAACCATGGGAAATAATAGGTTCCAGTTGAAAAATACCGAAGTTACCCTTTAAAGGTTACAGAGACATACAGTTTGTGTTGCCATAACAGTAGTTTTCACGACATTTTCAAGACATTTTACATTGACATGCACAGAAACTCTTATTTGGTCTTTTTTTGTCTCCCTTTGTGTCACCATCCCCGTCCTTCTCTCTCTCTTAGTCCTTTCTTTCTGCCTTTCTCCCTGTCTGTCTTCCAGCATTTTCTGTACTAAGGTTTCTCACTACCGCAGATCAAACGGCAGGGATTAGAGTGTGAATTGGGAGCAGGAATAATGATGAATATATTAATCATGCAAAATCAGAGAGTGTATGTCATGTGTATGGTCACCGTGGAGATGGGATTTATCAGTGCTTAAGCTGCTCCGCTTGCATAATCCGTTATGCAACTTCTCAATCCTTTAAAAAAAAAAAAGGAATGGTAAAGGATGAGCAGACGATTACCCGCAGGTCCCTCTGTTTGTCTTTTACTCTCTGTGTTCAAGTGAACCTCTCGTCAAAATACTCCCTATTTATTATTGATGTGAAAGCCATTGTGGGGTGTGTGATGTGTCTGTCTTGCTCTGTCAGGTGGGGGACATCGTCATCGTGAGGGAGGACGAGACTTTCCCCTGTGACCTCATCCTGCTCTCCTCAAGCCGCCATGATGGGACCTGCTACGTTACTACCGCTAGCCTGGACGGGGAGTCTAGTCACAAGGTGCCAGGACTAGAGCATGATTTTTATTGGATATATTATATTATATTAAATTGAATTTAAATGTGCCATCTTTGAAGCCAAAACAGGAAAGCTTTTTGATTAAGTAGGTCTTAGTATGTCTACTGACAATGTCAGTGTCTGCAGAATGTTTGATTAGCAATATATATTTAGATTAGAAACTGGCTGTTTTTTTTTCTTTAATTGGTTCAAATCAGATTACACATAGGAATTAAAAAGGCTTACAAAGCTGAAACAGATCACCTGATAATTAATTAATTTAATTTTTAACTATTTGGATACAGACTAGGACTGCAACTAATGGTTGTTTTCATTAGAGATTAATCTGCTGATTATTTTTTTTAATTGATCAATTCATTGTTTGGCCTATCAAATGTAATAAAATCTTGAAAAATTTCT
This sequence comes from Micropterus salmoides, assembly GCF_014851395.1. Taxonomy (NCBI): domain Eukaryota; kingdom Metazoa; phylum Chordata; class Actinopteri; order Centrarchiformes; family Centrarchidae; genus Micropterus; species Micropterus salmoides. Next base: position 19,223,140 of record NW_024040596.1, read on the forward strand.
ATTAACATTTCTTAAAGCCCATCCTTCCATCCATCCATCCATCCATCCATCCAACGTCAACCGCTAATCCTGCGTACAGTGTCGTGGGGGGCTGGAGCCAATCCCAGCTGACATCGGGCGAAAGGCGGGGTACCAGTCCATCGCAGGACCACACATAGACAAAAAACCAGTCACACTCACATGCACACCTAAGGACAATTTAGGGTCACCAGTTAATCTAGTCCGCATGTCTTTGGACGGTGGGAGGAAGCCAGAGCACCCGGAGAGAACCCATCCAGACACGGGGAGATCATGCAAACTCCACACAGAAAGGCCGGGGCAACCGTTGAGGTGACAGCGCTAACAACCGGCACCACCGTGGCGCCTTTTTAAAGCCCAAAGTAATATATTTAAGTTGCATGTTTTGTTCAACCAACGTTTCAGAACCAAAAGTTATTTAGTTTTCTAAAAACCTGAAAAAAACAAGCAAATATTCAAATCTGAGAAGCTAGAATCAGTGGAGATTTGAAATCTTTCCATAACAAATGACATTTTCGCTCTAAATTGTGTAATCATTTTCTGTCAAACATTAAATTTTAAACATTCCAGTTTCTCAAATGTGAGGATTTGGTGCTTCTCTTTATCATACTGTATGTGAAAACTGAATATATTTGGTTTAAGACTTTTATTCAGACAAAACAAGTCGATCGTCTTGTCACCCAAGGCTTAACTAAACTGTGAAGCATTTTTCGGTATTATCTGACAGTTAATCGAGAAAATATTCGGATTAAAGGAAATAAATTGTTAATTGCAGCCATAAACTATATCAATCAACACATGAACACAGATACACAAATGCATAATGATGTAAGTGATGAACCCTCACGCACACAGTCAATTCACATTTTCACTTTACCTCTGATGTTCACTGATGTCACTCACGTGACCATATGCTTGACTGAGCACTCACACATACACACACATGTCACAGCGTACCGTAGAGTACACCACCCACCCTCCTCATACATGCCCACAGGGTGACCCCCTGATGTGCTTTCCATCCCAGCACGCTGTCCTCTGCTGACCCCGGGAGCGATCTATAACAGCTCACCTCCCTGGCTCTCCCAGACATTTAGAATATCAGCTGGAAGCCAGGCTGAGGAGTCAAATGAACCCTGCTCTCATTAGTGGCTGTGGGTGACATTTTCCTCTGTTGTCTTCTTCCTCTTCCCCCTTCCTCCACCTTTCTGTCTCAGACCTATTATGCTGTACCAGATACCATGGCCTTTAGAACGGAGCGGGAGGTGGATTCACTACATGCCACTATTGAATGTGAACAACCGCAGCCTGACCTCTACAAGTGAGTGTGACACACGCTCACTGAAGCATCTTTGTACACACACACATAATCAGCTACAACCTCTTGGTAGCAGATCTTTCCTTGTTGCTTCTCTTGATTTTATTTTGTTGTGATTTTTATTTTTTTTTGCAGGTTTGTAGGACGCATTAATATTTACAAGGACAATGAAGAGCCTGTAGCCAGGTGAGTGTACTGATTCTTTGTAGGCAGGTACTATTTGTACACATTACGTTTCTGGGTATGCCATTTATTGACAAGGCCAACTCTTTCTATTCTGAATGAATCGAATGTCTGATGTACCTGAAATTAAGACAGCCAATGATTCTGTCTCATTCTTGCAGACCACTTGGGGCTGAGAACTTGCTCCTTAGAGGAGCCACACTGAAGAACACACAACATATTTACGGTAGTAACATGTGGATTCAGTCTGTTCAGTGTCTCTTGAATGTTGAGAAAAGTTAGATGAAAGGCGTTATTGTCTTGATAACTTAGTGTTTTCTTTGCCCTCAGCTGTTGCAGTCTACACTGGTATGGACACCAAGATGGCACTTAATTACCAGTCCAAATCTCAGAAGCGCTCCGCTGTAGAAAAGTAGGATCAACATCCCCATTCATTTCACACTTTAGGTTTAAAGTTTGCTGAGATTTTATTTGAGGATTAGTACATTTCCTGTTTCCTCTTCCTGATCTTTACTCTGTCTCCCTGCAGGTCGATGAATGCCTTTCTGGTAGTGTATCTGTGCATCTTGATCAGTAAAGCAGTGATCAACACTGTTCTGAAATACGCTTGGCAGTGGTCTCCTGACCGAGACGAGCCCTGGTACAACCACAGGACTGAGAACGAGCGCCAACGCCATGTGGTCTGTTCATCAACCTCTAACTTGAAAAACACAGTTCTGCTACCCAGGCCCATATCTAATTTCCGTAAAACTTCATAGCCATTGTCGTTCTTTCTCCCTGTTTCAGGTGATCCGAGCATTCACAGATTTCCTGGCCTTCATGGTCTTGTTTAATTACATCATCCCAGTGTCTATGTACGTGACGGTGGAGATGCAGAAATTTCTGGGCTCCTATTTCATCACCTGGGATGAGGAAATGTTTGACGAAGAGCTGGGAGAGGGCGCTCAGGTCAACACCTCTGACCTGAATGAAGAGCTGGGACAGGTACATGAGTGCGCACACACACACACACACACACACACACACACACACACACATTTGCATAACGTATCTGCACTTTCTTCAGTATCTCTCTCCTTCTTCCCTCCCAGGTGGAGTATGTGTTTACTGATAAGACAGGCACTCTGACTGAAAACAACATGGAGTTTATTGAATGCTGTGTCGATGGAAACGTCTACATCCCACATGCCATCTGCAACGGCCAAATCCTCAGTGCTGCCTCCAGTATAGACATGATTGATTCCTCACCTGGAGGATATAGGAGAGTAAGTATGTGCGTTTGACAAAGTAAACAGGCTTCTTGGCTGTGCTTGGCTGTGAGTGAAGAAAACTAGTTGAAAATGTACGTGAGCCACACTTGCAGATTAACATGTCACATTTTCAGGCAGGAGGACTATTAAAGTAATTATCTCTGACATTTTGATATAAACAAATATCTGCTCATTTCCATTGCTGATAAACACAGTAGGCATACAAGCCGGTATCCAGTTTATGAAAACTGAAATTTTTGCTGTGTCTAAAGCCTAGTTCACACTACACGACTTTTAGCCCGATTTGCCGGTCGGCAAGCTCGGTGACCGTCGGGCTGTGATCAGGAGTAAATCAGCGATCCATCTGTGGTTGTGTGTGAACTACTCAACAATGCATCAAAACGGCTCCCAGACACATCACTGACACATCGCAGATACACTACAAAACACTTTTTACTCACCTCCAACTCTCTCTGTAGCTCAGATAATCCCTGCTACCTGCATGTGCTAATCCATTCTTTCACCCATATTCTTTGTCATTATAATTGGTATCTTTATAATAACAAACAACAGCTGTTTCGTGTGTAGTGTCATTTCCTGTTTCACTTTTCACATGTGTTTTCTTGACAAAACCTGGTTTGTAGACCAGCGTTGGGTGACACAGCTGCTGTCAGCTCGTGTAGTGTGTGACACCGTTACCAATCAGTCACGTAGTTTGAACGCCACAACGACTTCAAGACTCCGGTCACGACGCTGAAAGTTGTGTAGTCTGCACGGGCCTTTAGATGAGATAAAGTTCCTCTGGTACACAGAAAACTGATGAGCCTTGCTTTTCCGGCAGTGACAACAGTGGTTTCTTTAGATTTAATAGAAGAAATATTGTGTAGTCAGCATGAGCAGCAGTAGCCACCACAGATGACCAGAGAGAAAGAAGAGCACTCCCTGCCTAAATTTAAAGAAAAGGGGTTATGCTGCTTTATTTCTGTGTTATTATGGGAAACGTTCAAAAATAATACAGCAAATTTGTGCCTCTAAAGAAGTTCTGAACTTTTGTATTTTATTTCAGTGAAATAAAAGTGCCTTTGAAATTATAAAATTACAGAGGATTATAATGTATGACTTTGTGTCTGTAGGAACACGAGGACCTGTTTTTCCGGGCGCTGTGTCTATGTCACACGGTACAGGTGAAGGAGGAGGAGACGGTGGATGGCATCAAGAGGGGCATCCACCAGGGCCGGCCCACCTCCTTCTACATCTCCTCCTCACCGGATGAGGTGGCTTTGGTGGAGGGAATGAAAAGGTAAACACACTAAAGCACACAATTTTTTAAAATTTACTTTGCAGCCCTTAAGTAATAGGGCAGAGTCTCATTTTGTTGTGTTGGCTCTGTACTCACACATGGGATTTCAAAAAGAGCTCTGACTTCTAGCTTCAATTTGAGGGTGTATACATTCACATCAGGTGAACAGTGTAAGAAATGTAGCCCTTTATATTCATAGTCCCTCAAATTTAGGGGACTAGGATAGATATTTGGTTGGAAATCCTCGGCACTCAATCACTGTCTGAAGTCTCTCACACACACACACACAAAACTTGGTGTCTTCCCTGGTGATGTTCTGCTGCTGTGCAAACCGTTATGTTGGTTGGCCCGTTTCCAAGGGGTCCTGCCAAAAAAAACACATTGTCAGCCAACAAAAAGTTGAATCAGGCTCCTCTTTTTCTGCAATGCATTGCAACGCCACCGGGCAAAACAAAGCATTGGCAAATCAAATACTCACGTTCCTGTAGAAATGAAAGGACTGCCGCTGTGAAAAATCTCCAGAGTTGTTAAAAGCTGTCTCATATCATAATGAAGTGTTATGCAGTGTTTTGGCATCACGTATGCTTTAATATCCATAGCTTGAACCTGGACTTCCTGGCTTGTATTTGATCATCTCACTGGTACCTGGAGCAACATGTCCACACCAACACATACCTATATGTTTGTTTTTAACACAGTGCTATTTTTGGTCTGCAAATGGCCTTACACACATGTAAGACACATCGTCCAATGTGCCAAATCACAGGGTGTTGCTCTCACATATTGCTTTCACAGATGTAGTAGAATGTACTAAGTGTATGTGTGAGCTGTGCTCAGGTTACGCTTAATGCGTCAGAACACCTTTAGCCTTTTTAAGTGTGATGCAAGTGAGTAATACTGCATAGTGTTTATGGATCCTTTCTCTCACTCTCGTTGGCAGGCTGGGTTACACCTATCTGAGACTGAAAGACAACTACATGGAGATCCTCAACAAAGATGATGAGATTGAAAGGTTGGTCTATTAAGTGGTCTGTTGTGGTTAAAGCACAGGAGATATAATAGTAGTAATTTATTTGATGGAGTTGTGATCATAAATCAGCTGCCTAGAGAGAAACGGCTCTGGGATTGCATTTCATGTTCAACAGAGGTTAGAACAAAACACAAAGTCAACCACAAAACAGTGGGTAGAGGCTTGTTTTTAGAAACTGCTCAGTCAGATCAAAAACCTCCAACTGATCTGTAAGAATGAAAGGCAGCAAGATTCCACTGGAGAGTGGTTTTGTGGAGAGTGTCTAATGTTTTGATCCGTAGGAAGTATTCACATACCCGTTCTCCCTCTCTGCAGTGGCCTGTCAATAGTGAGCTATTTTAAGGAAGCAGGGGAGCTGGAGAGGGGAGGGGGGTGCATCCAGCAGATGTGAAGACTTTGGAGGGGTTGGAAAGGCAAAAGGTTTTAGAGTTTTCTCACACTTGCAGTTTTCTTTTATGCCATTTATATGGAATCTGAATACTTTTGCCCTTGAAACAAACTACCAGACTAGTCTAAAATGTACTTACCGCTGATCTCAAACTTCAGTCAGAGATTTTACTGATTTTAATTATGGTTTGCATATTAAGAAGTTTAAGGATCATCTATAATTCTCAGAAACTGAAACACAAAAGAGGGTCATTCATTTAGAAGTGGGTGGGATAGCCCTACAAGAGGCACTCGATGCAAGTGACTTTTTAATTAAATTAGTAAAAAAACATTATCAATGACATTGTATGCAGATTAATAATAAAAGTGTCTCTAGAAGTCACTATTTGCCAAACAAGCACCCTTGAAAAGCCTGATCAATCCCTGGAATTACCTGTTTTACTTTCTGTTTTTGATATTACCGTCGCATCACATCAGGGTCTGTAACAGTTACAGAACAGACTTTTAAACAGACAGAAGCATGAACATAATGAGTGGGTACTGTATGTATGAACCTGTAAAAAAGGTCATGGTCGACTTAAAAAAAAGGCACAGGTGTCTGAAGTGACTAATTTTACTTCATTTGCAAGGCATTGGAAAAACCCACTAAAGAAGATTAATGGAAATTATGTAGTTAACAAAGAGGACAACCTTTATGCAAAGACTCTCTCTCCTTCAGGTTTGAGCTGCTCCATGTACTGAATTTCGACTCTGTCAGGAGGAGAATGAGCGTCATAGTCAAGTCAAGCTCAGGTAAGACATACTTATATACTGAAGTGAAACAGTTATCAATGCTATGTTAATGCATTTTATTAATCCGTGACCAGACACTGGATTATTCTTGCAGTTTGTTTAAAATGTGTTTTTTTTCTGTCTATGTTTGTGTTTGTGGAATCTCAGGAGAATACCTGCTGTTTTGTAAGGGGGCAGACTCATCAATTTTTCCTCGGGTAGTATCTGGGAAGGTGGAGCAGGTGAAAGCCCGGGTGGAGCAGAATGCTGTAGTAAGTGTACATTTTGAAGTACAGATATAGAATGGGTTGAGACATTGTGTTCATTGTCATTCAGTGATATTTTTCAAACTTAAATTTGGTATTTTTCAACCTGGACCTTATTTTCCCATGTTTTGTGTCTGTTACTAACTGGGACAATATTTTTTGAAGTTGGTCCCCTATTGAGCGAGCACTCTGCAGCCAGCAGCAGTAAAACAAAGCTGTAATGCAATCCTTGCGGGAAAATGCGCACTGTTAAAGAATGTCCACCAAAGTTGTTATTACACGTGTCTTTATGGAAAGAATCCTTACAGATTCTAGATAGAACCTTTTGGTTTAACCAGAAACAATTGCTATATCGCTCTCGTCAAAACCACCAGACTCCCTTGACAAAAAACATAATTTTACCTCACAGAACACGGGAGTTGATTGTCAGCCACTGCCTCAGACCAGTAGTTTGTTTGTGTTGTTTTGTGTCTTTGGTGTTTTTGTTTGTTTGTGGTATTGTGTAAATTTGGTGTTTTAAAGGGTCACACAATTATACAAACTAAATTACGGATCGAGGCAGTGGTATACCAGAGAGGTAAAATGGGGTCCAGGTTTCAAAATATCAAACTTACCTATTAACGCAATGTATGATGTGTAGGATGTAGTGTATCCTTATAAGCTTTTTTTCTCATTTAAATTAATAACATAAATACAAGGATCATAAAAGATGTTCACTGACCCATGTTAGCTTAAATGCTCCTGCCAAGAATTAAATTTAGCTAAACACTGAGTACATAAAAAGAAAAAAGTTTCTCTGACTGAAAATTCAGATTTTTAGTCAGAGAAAAATGTCTCTTAACAGCAGCTTAATAAAATTTAGTTTTTTCATGTTAGTAATCAATGACTTACAGTATGTGTAATGTGAAAGGTGTCGATTGTTTTACCCACAGATAATTATGACCCAACTCTGCAGTTTCCGTCAGCTCTGTGTAGCGTTTTAGCATCTTTCAGCTCATTGACTGGTTGTAAACTTTTCTGTTTTGGCCCAGCACCAAATGACAGACTGAGAAAGTTAGTGACTTACAGTTGCTGGTTAGCATTGTGGAGCATTTAGCAGCTAAAAAGCCGGATATTTCCCTCAGGAGCTTTGAAGACCAAAGCAGAAATAAAAGGAGAATGAAAATTGGACTAAACATTTGTCATTTGGCCAGAAACATGACTCCAAATGAATACTAATGTGTTGTGCTTTTAAGTAGCCCCAAAAATAATAAGACACGAAGTAATGGTGTTGTCCTTTCCAAACCCATGTTGTTCAGCAAGCTCACATTGGATCACCCGACATCAGATAACATTCACAGCTCCAGTCCCCCTCAACATCTCTCTTCTTCACTTTAACACAGGAGGGGCTGCGGACTCTGTGTGTCGCTTATCGAAGGCTGTCAGACTCCGAATACGAGGAGGCGTGTCATCACCTGAACGAAGCCAAGCTGGCCCTGCAGGACAGGGAGCAGAGGCTGGCGCAGGCCTATGACATCATTGAGAGGGACTTTGTGCTTTTGGGCGCTACGGCAGTGGAGGACAGGTTGGTCGCCTTGTAGAGAGAGAGAGAGAGAGAGAACAGAAGGGAAAGATTTAAAAGCAGTGCAGCAGCAGGGGGACCGCAGAGAAGATTTATGAGTCATGAAGTTGTCTTCATCAAAGTATTGTAATGACTCATGAGGGCATAAAAGACTAAACTCTGAGAGGTGACTTACTACTAATACTGATTACTGCTGTGCCATTTGTTTCCTTTTTCCCTTTTTATTTCCTGCTCTGTTACAGTATGAGATGTTTTTTAGACTTCAGTAGTGGCCTGCAAAGATAGTATTCCCTAACTAATTGATCAGGTGCCTGACAGTTTGACTTCCTAGTAGATACACTGCTCATGGGCAGGGACGTGGGTGGTCATGCATTGATAAGTTATCACCACTTGCTAGTTGACTGATTGAAGTGTTGATGGATGCTTTTACTTACCCCACTGGAGGCTGAAACACTTATCGACTTATTGATGCACAGGCTCCAGGAGAAAGCCGCAGACACCATTGAGTCATTGCACAAGGCTGGGATGAAAGTTTGGGTCCTGACAGGGGACAAGATGGAGACGGCAGCGGCTACCTGCTACGCTAGCAAGCTATTCCGTCGCAGCACTCAAATCCTGGAGCTGACCAAAAAACGCACAGAAGAGCAGAGTCTGCACGATGTCCTGTTTGAACTAAACAGGACCGTTCTCAGACAACGCTCCATTTCTGGGTATGAGATAATATCTACAGTATATTAGGGCTGTCTGTCACAATTTCCAAGAGTCTTAGGTGACATCCTCAAATGTCTTATTTTGTCGAACCAGCATTCCAAAACCCAAAGATACTGATTTTACTAAAATGTAAAACAAGAATAAGCGTGCTTGCAGGGTTATGTGAAAAGCTCCCTGTTGATCGGTCTGTGATATTTTGTTACAGGTTGTCAGTAGACTGCCTTGATTTTGGTCTTATCATCGATGGGGCCACTCTGTCCGCAATACTAAAGTCCAACCAGGAGCGCGCCGGGCCCAGCAACTACAGAGAGATCTTTCTAGAGATCTGTCGCAACTGCAGCGCTGTGCTCTGCTGTCGCATGGCACCCCTGCAGAAAGCACAGGTGAGAGAACTGCACTTCACTTGCACATTCCTTGCACATTCCTAAATTATCAATGATGGTAGTGACTGAAATTGGGTTTTTGTTTCTGCAGATTGTGAAGCTAATTAAAGCCTCCAAGGAGCACCCCATAACCCTCGCCATTGGCGATGGAGCCAACGATGTCAGCATGATCTTGGAAGCACATGTGGGCATTGGTGAGCTCATTTCACCAGCGTATTTAGTGGCTAATTTGCTTAATCATCCATTTATATATGAAAGATGCTGTTTCTCTTAGAGCCAGAGTTGATTTCTAAAGCCTATATTTATATTGATATTAAATATAAAGTAAAACAAATCTGATGAATATGTGTTTGTTTTTTTCACAAACAATTCCTCAAACTTGGAAATCAGTTGTGACAGATACAGTCACCTCCAAAAGTATGGGAACGGAGAGGCAAATTCCTTTGTTTTTGTTGTTCACTGAAGACATTTGGGTTTAAAATCAAAAGATGAGTATGAGACAAGAGTTCAGAATTTCAGCTTTTATTTCCTGGTATTCACATATAGATGTGTTAAACAACTTAGGACATATCACTGTTTGTATTAGACCATAGCATTCTTTGGTGAGCAAAAGTAATGGAACAAAAAATCTTAAAGTAAATAACATTTAATATTTGGTGGCATAACCCTTGCTTGCAATAACTGCAACTTCATTTGTGATGCTTCCAGGCATTTACCGCAGCTTCTTGTTTGTTTCGGGGTGTTTCTCACTTCAGTTTCCTTTTAAGGAGGTGAAATGCATGCTCTATTGGGTTAAGGTCAGGCGATTGACTTGGCCAGTCTAAGACCTTCTACTTTTTCCCCTGATGAAGTCCTTTGTTTTGTTGGCAGTGTGCTTTGGGTCATTGTCCTGCTGCATGATAAACCTCCTCTCGATTACCACCAGGTGCACATTTTAGACAGAGAAGATGGATGGTTGTCAAGGAAGCCATCTACACCAGGGTTGAGAAGCCGTCATTGAACAGGGGAGGGGGTCTACGCCACCACTTATCCCCCACTTACAATGCTGTCCTTTCATCACTTCCCAGGAAACTCAACAAACGTAACCTATTGGCCTCAGGTGAAGATACCAACGATGGTCGTTCAGTCTTGGCCACAGGCAGTCTCAACGACTGTAACGACTGTCGTCACAGCAACAAGGAACACTAACGAACCAGCAGTATCGATGACCCGAGATAACGACCCCACTGAGGTTAAATAGCTGAGTTTCCCTGCCAGTCAGTCAGAACTGAAGAAGTCCTTTGGATAAGGGACGAAACGTCTTCCAGTAGCTTCAACCAAGTCCAGTTGCCCTTCATTTTAACCTTCGTTGGACTCCTCTCGATTAGTTTCAATGCATTTCTCCATAAATTGGCAGACAAAATGTTTCTGTACACTTCTGAATTCATTCTGCTGCTACCATCATCAGTTACATCATCAATAAATATTAATGAGCCTGTTCCAGAAGCAGCCATGCACATCCAAGCTATGACATCCGCCATGCTTCACAGATGAGCTTGTATGCTTCGGATCATAAGCAGTTTCTTTCTTTCTCCACACTTTGGCCTTTCCATCACTTTGGTAGAGATTAATCTTGGTCTCATCAGTCCATAAGATTGTGGTCCAGAACCTTTGCGTCTCATCTCTGTACTTCTTTGCAAATTTCAATCTGGCCTTCCAAGTCTTACTGCTGATGAGTGGTTTTCATCTTGTGGTGTGGCCTCTATACCTCTGCTCTCTTCTTCCAACAGTGGATTGTGATACCTTCACCCCTGCACTGTGGAGGTTGTTGGTGATGTCACTTACTGATGTTTTGGGGGTTTTCTTCACAGCTCTTACGATATTTCTGTCATCAACTACTGTTGTTTTCCTTGGCCGACCTGTTGGACGTCTGTTGCTCAGTGCACCAGTAGTTTCTTTCTTTTTCAGGACATTCCAAATTGTTGTGCTTGCTATGCCCAATGTTTGTCCAATGGCTCTGGTTGATTTTCCTTCTTTTCTCAGCTTGACAATGGCTTGCTTTTCTCTCATAAACAGCTCTCTGGTCTTCATGTTGTCTTTAACAGGAAATGCAGTCTTTATAGGTTTGAACCAAGTATGAAAACTTAGACTAGTCATGCAGAGCTATTCAATGTTTGGACAATCAATCTAAAAGGCAACATCTGGGCAACAAGAAACATCTGTCAGTCACAGGTTCCAATAGTTTTGCTCACTTGAAAAATGGGTGGGTTCAAACAAAGGGTGGTATGTCCTGAGTTGTTTAACACATCTAGATGTGAAATTGAAAGCTGAAATTCTGAACTCTTGTCTCATACACATCTTTTGATCTTAAACCCAAATGTCTTCAGTGAACAACAAAAACAAAGGAATTTGCTAACATTTATTAAAGATCATAGCAACAGTAAATATACATTTTGAAAAGAAAATCCAACTTCATAAGAAATAGTTAATAAATAGCCTAGAAAAACTATATTATATATATTAAACTAGATTTTACCCACAAATTCAGCCAATAAAACATGTATGCACTAGATTCCTTTTTGCGTATATGCCAAAAATTACAGGGATACAATACCTATGTGATAAGCCACATAGATGGGGATGGGGATAGATTGGGTTCTCTGTATTTAGATTGGTAAAAAACACCTTTTCATGTTACACACAGCTGTGTTACATTCCTGATCAGATTATGTAACCAACCTCCATTTTTTTTTTCTAAAGGGATCATGGGTAAAGAAGGCCGACAGGCAGCAAGGAACAGTGACTACGCCATCCCCAAGTTCAAACACCTGAAGAAGATGTTACTTGTTCATGGCCACTACTATTACATCCGGATTGCTGAACTTGTTCAGTACTTCTTCTACAAGGTACAAGACAAATGCCTAGTGTACTCCACTGGCTCACACATTTTAATCACTTTATCGTAATTCCCAGTGAAACAGTGAGTTACAAAGAACCAGATTTTGCAGCTACTCTGACAGATTACCGGATTCATGAATCCCCAGTGCAGCATTCTTTTCTGGATTCATGGCTATGATGATCAGTGTGGGCGGCTTCCATAGCAAGCAGTGCCCTGCCAACTGATTCATTTTTTCCTTTTGGCAGGCCAGCTCTTTGCAGCCCACTCAGTGAGCTTATAGCACACAATCTCTGCATAAACAGAAATGTGTAGATAGTAGCATTTTTAGATTCTTCAAATTTCTTCATGTGTACTTGTCAACAGCTTATCACTTTCTCCATTTGTTATTTTTTCTCTCCTCTTAAATCTTTCCAGAATGTATGCTTCATCTTCCCTCAGTTCCTGTATCAGTTTTTCTGTGGGTTCTCCCAGCAAGTAAGTAACTTTTACTGCATTAGGGGTTAACATGTATTTAGTATGTATGCATTTCATATCCTCACAGTATTCTGCGTTAAACTAGCTCTATATAGTTTTTAATGCTTTTGTTTTTAATGTTTTTTGACTGCAGTCATTAATATTTTCATGTTAGCAATGGATCAAATGACTATGTGGAATGTGAAAGGTGTTATTCGTAGAGACAACCTTACTCTGCAGCTCAGTTCTGCTGAGCATGCCCACCTCTTTTAGCTCATTGTTTTGATTTTATGGCCCTCAAACTCGATTCTCATGAATCTTGTTTTTAACCTACTTTACAATACCTGACTAGCACCAATTAGCAGGTCAAAAAGCAGAACATCTAGCAGCTGAAGGACCAGACACTTTTCTCTGGAGTTGATGAAGAGCAAAACAGATCACGAAAGAGACTTTCTTGGCTTTACAATTGACAAATAGCCAGAAGCACAACGCTAAATGAAAGCTGTGTCTTGCTATTATTTGCAAACATATTCATGATAACAACTTGATAAGATGAATATTTGTCAGCATATCCATCGTTTGACTCCATGCGGCGCTGCGCAGTGCAGCGCAGACTTAACATGATGCATGCTGGACTTAAAATAAGGCATGCTGGTAAGAAATTGTCTGACTTTCACCGGCACTGCAAAACGTCACCATGTCACAAGACATTAAAACTTTGCGGGAGCAAAGCGTCTGCAGACACCGAGTCCGGTGGCCGCAGTTGCTTTTCTCCGGCTGCACAAAGTTGGAACCACACTTTGTCTCAGCTTGTTCTGCTGCACCCAAGTGGCCAAAAAAATCAATTAATGTCTCTTTTAAGATGTCCTTTCAGTTGCAGATGTCTGATGCTATCTGTATTGTCTTTGTCCCTTTGCAGCCTCTGTATGACACAGCCTATTTGACGCTGTACAACATCAGCTTCACCTCACTCCCCATTCTCCTCTACAGCCTAGTTGAGCAGCATGTCACAATGGAGACACTCAAGAGGGAGCCGTCCTTGTACAGGTGAGGGCGAAGAAATGTCGGAGCGGTTCTGCTGAAAAAAATGATGAAAAAAAGACTTTTATGATTCAGTGTTTGTTGCTTTTGCTCAACTGTTCTTTTTTCTGCCCACCTTTCTTAGGGACATAGCAAAGAACTCCCTCCTCCGCTGGCCTGTCTTCCTGTATTGGACATGCCTGGGTGTGTTTGATGCTGTTATCTTCTTCTTTGGTGCCTACTTCCTGTTTGACAACACCACATTCACCAGCAATGGCCAGGTGAGTCTCTGTCTCATCTGTCATTTTGTGAAACGAGTGAAAATAGAACAGTCATGGCACGTTGTGGCGTGTTCGAGATGTCAGGGAAATTAAAAGAGGATAGTGGACACAAAGTAAGTGCTTTCCTTACGATCACTCATCCATCTCCACTGGAGTCTCATGAAAGAGGAGTTAAGTGTTGCAGGATGACTTTGTGTTTTTTTGGATCTATAACAGTAAGGTTTCTGGCCCGGGCCCCCCTATAGGTCAGCAACATTGGATCTCCATTCATATCGACAACGTAATAGCATCTTTCTCTGTATTGTTAATTTGTATCATGTCTACTGTTTTCGATTGCCTTTGGTCCTGTTTTTTTTTTTAAGTTGAAACATCCTGAAATTCATTTTACCCTTTTTCCTGATTCTTTTCTCTTTTCTTCCTCCTCCTTCTCTGTGCTTCCTCTCTCTTTATTTTGCCCTTCTTCTTCTACTTCTCCTTCTCCTTCTTCCTCAGCTTATGACCACCAACACACAGATGGTAAGCCTGTCTCCCTCCCTGTCAGCTCTCTCTGTCTTTCACGCTTTTTTAGTTCCTGTCATACCGTTTAAGCTTTCAGTTTGACCGTTTCATCCAGTTTCATCCTTCACATCATCTATGCACTTGCATTTAAATGTGTAGCTTTCTAGTGCTCCATTATTCCCATAATCTCTGTAAAGCCCAGAATCCTACACAGTAACTGATTTTAACTCCACTGACATATTAGAAACCTTAGTTGCTCTCCCCACATTATCCTTGTGTTTCATTGTGGTAGTAAGTAGAATAATGCTAGTATGTATTATAGATTAAGATCCAACATCTGTTTGTTATTCTGTCTAATGTGTGTGTGTATTTGTATGTCCATGTATTTGTGGTACTAGTTGTTGGGGTTATTTGGTTTTTCATTTCACTGCTCCAGCATCCAGGGGGTGGCTAGACTGTTTTCATCCTGTACTCTTTGCACTGGTGACAAACAATCAAATGGCAAAGAAAAACGGAAATGCTCCCAATTTTTCTCATTCACAAGGGAAAGGATGAAGGAATTCTAGCAAACATAGGTGCACTGGTACTAGCTGTAGTAATTCCATAAATTCCCCAGTTTCTTTGTCTTGATCGCTCTCTCCCTCCACCCTCCTCCCTCTTCCATTCTCTCCCTTCCAACTCTCATTCCATCTGTTCACTCCTGATGTCTGCCTAAACCTTTGTAGGATTTCAGCAGCTAGAAAAATGTGGATGCTAAGAGGTGAAGTGAAAATATTCTCAGTTTATTGGCCCCAATACTCTTTTCCAAAGTGAGCACCTCTCACCACATCAGTAATAATAATATATGCACTGTGTGTTCACTAATCCATGGATGCAGGGTGGTAGGGGCGTGTGATTGATGTGGCCACTAAGCCTCTTCTTCCTCGCTTCCCTCGCAGATGTTTGGGAACTGGACCTTCGGGACTCTTGTCTTTACTGTGCTGGTCTTCACCGTTACGCTCAAGGTGTGTGAGCATGTCTTTGGAAATGAAGGGGGGGGGGCACTAGTGTCTATTGTATTGAATAATCCCTGCATTTAGATAAGTTCATTACCAATGCATGTGTTCCTGATGCTACGTGTGGACAAGTTTGCCACACACATGTTAACGAGCATGTCACATAAATGATCGACAACACTGGCCAGTCGGTTTGCACTGACTTCATTGACTGGTGGAGTGTTTACTATGTATATATTCTGTTTCAGCTTGCCTTGGACACACACCACTGGACCTGGATCAATCACTTTGTCATCTGGGGCTCACTACTTTTCTACGTTATTTTCTCTCTTCTCTGGGGAGGCATCATTTGGTATTTGGCTTTGTTTTTTTCTAGAATCTGTAACCTTTGTGTTGATTAGAAAAATAAAAAAAAACTGACTCTTTTCTGTCTTTCTTGTTGCTGCTCAGGCCCTTCCTGAACTACCAGAGGATGTACTACGTGTTCATGCAGATGCTGTCTAGTGGCCCGGCCTGGCTTAGCATCATCCTGCTTATTACAGTCAGCTTGTTGCCAGATGTCATCAAGAAGGTCCTTTGCAGGGCCATATGTCCCACAGCCACCGAACGTGCACAGGTAAAATCTTGGCATCAACTCAATGAAACTGGAGCTTTTAAATGATCTTGTTCCCAAGTTAGGTTTTTAGATTTTTTTCCCTGTAGTGACTTCTGATGGTGTTAACTAAATGCTTTGCTAAAACCATTAACCGATTACTATTTAATGCTTTCCCATATTTAAGAAAATTCAAATTGTGAATTTTAGCAGTTCACAAACTAAAATGACCTTTAGTCCCATATGAGTAAGCTGCAAATCTATTCCACTCTATTAATCATCCAGGAAGACCATTAGCATCCCTAATAGCTTTAAGCAACAGCATGATTTAGAGTGACTTCATGTCCCCTGTGGCTTAGCCTCACCTTCCTGTAAAGCAAGCTTCACCGTGAATGCAAAAAATGAATGAAAGGTCTGACAGATTTCTTCCTGCTGTGCTCTTTCTTCTCTTGTCTCCCTTCTCTCTGCACCCTAATGGACCACCACAATCCAAATTCACACCATCCTCCTTCATTCCTTTCTTTCACCTGCCTTATCCTCCTTCATTGCTGTCACCTCTCCTGCCCCCCCCCACTGCTCCTGTGTGCCTGTGTCTCTGCACTCTGCACTTGCTCGCTCTTCTCGGGGCTGCAGTCCACTCGCCCGTGCCTTACTGTGGAGCCGTCCACCATATTCATGCTTTCTCAGTCCTCCAGCAGAATGAGTTTCTAATTGGCCCAGAGAGACGAGAGAGGAGCAGGATGAGGAGGTGACTATTTTTTAGCCTCTGTATGCATGGGGGCATGTCCCAGCCTAAACCACTTATAACTGAAACTAACTACTAGTGCGCTAATGACGACAATAGGGACACAGTGTTTGGTTTGCAATCCAGGTTAGGATTGTATTTTATCTTCTTCTAAACATCTTTATGCCATTTTTGAAGTCACCTCTTCCATTATATATTTCATGTGTTTTCTGTCCAGTTTTACATTTACTGTTTAAGAAGTTTAAATAGCATCCACCATACCTTTTTTTTTATTATGTCTTCCATGTTATCACCTTGCATGTATTGGATGGATATTCGAAAAAAGCACATTAGGCTAATTATTGGATTTGCAGAATCTTTTTAATGTGAAACATCAGTTTGATGTTTCTTATTTATTGTAGAGCTGAAAGGAATAGTCAATTAATTTATAAGTCAACTGACCAAAAATGTATCATCAGCTGTTTTGATAAATTATTAATTGTTTAAGTTATTTTTAAAACACACAGCCAAAAGCTCCAGCTTTTCTAATCTGAAGATTTGCTGTTTCTTTGTGTTTTATATCATTGTAAATTTCATATTTTGGGTTTTGTCATTGGTTGAAAAAACAAGATTTTTGAAGATGTTATCTTCGGCTCTAGGAAATTTGAGGGGCAACTTTCTCTATTTTCTGAGATTTTGTAGGCTAAACCAGTGGTTCTCAAACTTTTTCTGTCACGCTTCCCTTTAGAAGCTGAAAAAAGTTCAAGCCCCCATATTCCAGCAAAAGTGGATTTCAATTTTATCAATCATTAACAACACAGGCAATTGAAATAAAACAAAAACATGCATCAGAGCCCTTTTTTTATTTATGCCACCACATGAATCACATTCATGCAACTTTAGGTCTGCTCAACATCTCTGCCCTCAAGTATGAGAACCTAGTGTTGTAGACCAGACTGCCCAAACCGAGACCAAGACCAAGACCAGAGTTTATCGAGACCGAGAAAAGACTCAGACTTTTAGGGGCTGAGACTGAAGTCGAGACCAAGACCGAGGGAGGGTAAGACCGAGTCAAGACCAAAACCAGTTTCCCACATTACATGACACAATAAAATGTGGAACGAGATCATAGGTACTTCTCAAATTGATCTGAAAGATCCACATTCCCATAAAAACACCTACATACAAACACTTAAAGCTGAAATCAACGTAAGCATCTTTATTCAACACTCCTTTTCCATGTTTACCAGGGGTGACAGGCGTTAACGGTAACAACACATTTAATAAGGGTTATTGGTTGCATTTGAAGCAATACGTTTTACATCCCATCAAAGTAAGGATGTTAACAAGCAATTTATTGATATTCCCAACGTTATGGTATTGACTGGTCTTCAAATAAAATCCTGAGTCATCAAGATCTGAGACCAAGACAAGATTGAGTACAAATGCGGTCGAGTCAATATGTGGTGTTAAGACCGGTCTCAAGACCGAGATCAGTCTCGAGTTCTACAACACTACAAGAATCACTGGACTCTTAAATGAATCCAGGAAATAATCTTTACATTATTTCCCTATTGGTTGTCATCACTAAACCATCAGATCATTTGAATTACAGAAAAGGTTTGCAGTCCCAAAAGTGGCATTGGCAACCTCATTTTGCCAAAGATCTGTGGCGCTGTGCAAATTTACCTCTGAAATTTGTCCTTGGTGATCAGATCACAATTGGAGAGTGTGCCTTACCCAGAAAGTCACACACGTGTGATTTAATCTGAAGTCACATTCAGAGTTTGTCAGGGATGTGAGTGACCAGATTTATAGTAGTGAAGGTAAATGTCAGCATGTGTGAAGACAATGACAAAGCGCCAACACAAAATTTGCTGCAGTTTATTGGTTTAAGTTAAACAATGTTTTCTATAAGTCTATGAATTTAGCAAGATACCAAAAATCGACACTAATCCTACTCAGCTCCATTTTTCAGTTTAGCGGTGGTCAGAAATTTTCACACACAAAATCAAATGTGAGCTGGGAGGTGAAATCTGATCAAAAGTAGCTACTTACTTTAAACCAATTTTGAGCTGCAATCCAGATATAAACTCAGCTGCCACCTAGCTAAAACTAGTGCAGTCTAGTAAAATAGTCCTGAAATAAATCCTGCCTTTGTGAAGATTTTTGTTGAAACTGTTTTACAGAGGTGCTGATTCAACATTACAATCATATTGGATCAGCACATCTCTAAAACAACAAAAACTGAACATTATAATTTTCATGAAGCTAGTATTTATTGTAGGACTGTTGTATTAGAATGCAATGGCTAGGTGTACCTAATAATCTGCCAACTGAGTGTATCAGGATACAAGGTCCTTTATCACCACCTTTCCTTTAACATCATCCACAGAAGGTAAGGACAGCGGGGTCCCTGGAGGACTGTGTGGCTCCTGGCACTGCAGGTGGAGGGAGAAGCAATGAGAGGGGTCCGCTCCACCCTGATAGGACCTGTGAGGGAGACAGTGGGGAAAAAGCTGCTAGGACCTATGACTCCATGATGTCAAACAGCCACAGCACCCCGCTCAGCAAACCCTAGAGTACACCCCCCTAGGTGGGCTAGGGTCACCATGGTAACAGCACACAGAGGGCGTTTACTGTGGGGATTCGGCTTCTTAATGCTGCAGCCATGATACTTCCTGCTGCTCTGCACTGCATGGGGCATGCTGTGGTGCTATAGCTCAAGCTGGGGGGATGGGCCCATATAAGTGTGTCTACAAAGGATATTTACTTCCGTCAAACCTACTTTCAGGAATCACAATCTCTAATTAAGTCTGTAGTGCAGGTTCCCAAGTGTGCTGTGCTTCTCACCACATGGGATGGGAATGGGAAAAATTGATCTGGGTCATGGCCTAATGAGAAATTTTATCCTCTCTTTATTAGACCTAGGCTACTTAAAGTCTGTTGCCACTTGTCATGTGGGCTCCAAGAAATATTAGGCTTGTTGTGACTCCTTTTTGGTCCTGGACCGCAGCTTAAGATGGGTGTGAAAGTAAGGTTTAGGGGCTCAAATTGAAGGTTCTGGGTCAGAGGAGGTTTAGTTGTGACTTATATTACTGGCAAATTTTTGAGGTTTGTACAGATTTGATTAACATTTAGTTAGTAACTAAGGTTGTATTTTACCAGGCAAGGTCACTTATAGGTTACGTAGTCCATTATTGATGCTGATCTGGAAAAATCCAGGTTGCCCAGGCAGCTCGGCAAACCATGTACTGTGTATCTGAAGAGTGTCATCTTGTACCAGGAATACTGAAGACATCTGGTGTTGAAAGGATGGAAAAGCGAGTGTGAATGTTGTCTTAATTGCATATGCATGCTAACATGAATATTTATCATACTGGGAATTTTCAGAAGGTTTTCTCATCATTGATCAGTAAATTCTGTCCAGTATGTGCACTTAATGGATTTCTTTGGCCAGTTTGTTTAGTAAATTTGATCCAGAGGTCCAGTCATTAATCATTCAAACTAAACATCTGGATGTTCAAATTCAAACTAGCTTTATTGCCATGAATGTATAGCAACAATATTGCCAAAGCTACATATAAAGTACATAAGGACAATTAATTTCATTAGATAAGGAAATAAAACAGTATTACTATTAAACCTTCTGAATATAACCCTGCTGTTTGATCTTATGTATCCAGCTGTCTGACATCCGTTCTCCTTCAGTTCTGTGATTTGATCTGCATGGTGCAATTCCTTTGATTTCCTTTTCTACTTTCCTGTTTTAGATTTTCTTGTCATGATGTGTCCTCCGTCTCTCTGTAGGATCATGAGAAGCTGTCGCGGGGTGGCATGGCTGAGTCGACTCCACTTTCCTCTCGTCGATCCTACATGGGCACGAGTACGGACTCTTCTCACCTCCACCTTGGCGGCGCGGAGATGCTGTCACTCCGGAGGTCTGACCCCCTTCCCCATAAACTACTGGCCCACTTGGCAGAAGGGGCAGGGGCAGACTTGTGTTCTCTCAGCCCCTACATGCTCCGTCTCTCAGGGGCGGGATTTGCCTACTACGCTCCAGGGCCGGAAACCTCTGTGTGAACACAAACATAGCGTATGTGGATCTCGTGGGGTGAAATCTAAAGTACATCCGACGATGTGCAATAAAGGATTTATAGAGCAAAATACAAACAAACACGTTTTCACATCAACCTCCATGCTAAGTTCACCATGTGCATTTTCTGGGCTACACCTGAGTGGACTAAACCCTTGCGATATTTTAGCCCTGACGCCTCATCTTCATACTTTGCTAACTTTTTATTTAAGTGTAGTCCCATCAATGTTCCTACCCAAACTCTTACTTGAAAAAGTCTAAGAACTAAGGGGGAACCATGTGCGAAGGTGCATTGTTTGATGCACTATAGAACTGTCCTGTTTCAACATGTCATTTCAACATGTCAACACTCGGGCCTTTTTGTATTCTTTGTCCTCATTTTAAGTCTCACGTTCTTGCCTGTTCCTTCACTTATGTGTCCTTTTTTTTTTCTTTTTTTGCTTCTTTGTAAATCTTTGTTGAAAAAGTTTGTGGTCTGGCCAAGTAAGGGGCAGCTGTCAAGCTCAGCCCTTTAGGTGCGTGTGCATGTGCGAGTGTGTATGCATGAATTTGCCTGTTACTGTATGTTTGTATGAGACACACCTTTGCCTTACAGGTAACCACACAGCAGCAGGCAAGGATCCAAAAGAGAAAAGTGTAAAAAAAACAAAAAAAAACAATCAAAAGTGGTGTATTACAAAGCCTTACACACACACACACCCATCAGCTGAAGGAGAGAAATGGGGAAAATCTGAAGAGGGATGTGCAGTTTTCTAGCCACCCTGCCTTAATTCATTAATACCCATTTTTAGTGGATTATATTTCTAGCTCTGTTTAACATGTTAGTAAGTGGAAAGCGAGGTTCAGAGGGCATGCATGTCTGGTACAATGTCTATTACTCCTCATTCTTCCTCTTCCTTTATTCTCACGAGTGTGTCAACTTTTATTTTTCTTTATAACATTGTAGCATGTCAGATCTCTCTACCGCATGTTGCTCTGTTCCTGTCTCGGTTCTTCCTCATCCTCCTTCATCCCAGACATCATCCATCATGAACCATATCATGACACCTTTTCTTCCTCCTAACAATGAGCACACTGTGCCCACTCCTGCCTCCATGTGGCCATGTAGGGTAACAGCAGCAGCCCGAGACCGATGGAGTCTTTTATTTATGGATGTCCTAAATGACTTGCTATTCTTTACTGTTGCATTGTGCTTGTGTGTTTGCTGCCATGCTCTGCGTTATGCAAATGTTAATGTAAGAATGCTAATGTAATGTTATCACATTATAAGGTTTTTTTTTCTCTGTGTTGCATTAATCCATGAGTTTTTCTGTGTTCTAAAATTATTGATGGCACTCGCTGTTGATGTATGGATGTAACTTACAAAAACACTTTTGATATATATTGTAGTGAGAAGGGGTGGTATATAGCCTGTTATGATTAGGAGGGAGACTTGAATCGGCGATGTCACAATCAAATCAATAGAATGTTGAACTGATTTGTCCATCATGTCCTCCAGCCGAAGATTGTAGCTCATTGTGGATGAACCTCTTTTCTACATTTCTAACATCTGAAGTCCTCTTTGTCCAAAGCATATCTGTCGTGTTGCACAGCAAGTGACTGACTCGGGAAGTCTTGAATGTCAGATTATGAAGCATTTTTGTATGTTTATACAGTTTATTTTCATACACATCACCATCTGCCAACATGTATTTAATAACAGGTGTTCTGTATTTTTTTACTGGGGCACAGATGATTTATCAGTTTGGTTGGAGGTCTGGATTTGTCTCTTTCAGTTTTCACTCAAAGCCCACAAGCCTCTTCAAGTGTTTGGACTTGGGGGCTCAACGTCCTGACCTCAGTAGATTAATAGAAGGGCCTTGGTGCTTGTTATGCAGTGTCTCACTTCACTGTGCTGTTGCCATACTGTATTAAGACATATTCTACATGTCACACACCAATCCTACCACAATAATGCTGTAAGGTCTATTTTACTTTAATAATGTAATGGGGAATTCTTTGTAGTAGTATTTTGGTAGCAGAGCCCTCCACAGCTCAAATTTTCACTACTACTTGTCATTTTTGTGTTGTCCGTGGTGACTATTTCTTTTGCTATTTTTGTATCCCAGAGAGAATACTATATTTTAACTCTGTTAGAATGTGTGTTCACGTTTGTAACCAAAATAAGAACAACATATACATTATATGATTCATTAGAGATGTATCAATAGGTCTACACACTGCACTTTGTTCTACAACAGGTCCTTTTTCCCCCCTTAAACAAGGTCTATATTGTCTTTCGACTGGGGTTTAAGTGTTCACTCTTCCTCACAAGTTATTTTTCTAAGATTGTAGGGGTGAGAAAAAAAAAGTGACCAAATAACTTGACTAGGAATGGACTGTCTGTAGGTGTCAGCCTGTGTCACAGATGGGTTTATCGCACCAGCCTTCTACTGCTGATCAGAATGTCAAACTGCTTTTTCTAAGTCCATCAGCAGAACAGCAGGTGCTCATCCTGTCATTCCTGAGCTTGGCAAAGGTCTGAAATGTTGACGTCTGTGCTGAGCAGCACACTTCATATCATACCTTTAGTACAACACTGTTTGGATTACTAAACAGGTTTTGAGAATTAACTTTTTTTTGGGGGGGGGGGGGGGGGGGTAATAATTTTAAAAAGTTCACCTGTTGACTTTTTGCCAGCCTGTCTGTAGCAAGTGAGGGCAAAGCACTGTATTGTCATTCTGCTTGTAATAAACAGTGAAAACACTTGTGTTAATGTTGTGTATTATTAATGTCATATAATTTCTGCATTTCTTTCTGTCATGATCCGCCAGTTGTCAGTGATGGAAGAACTATTCAGATCCTTGACTTAACTAAAAGTACTAATACCGCACTGTGGAAATAATCCACTACTAGTAAAAGGCATGCAGTCAAAGCCCTACTACATTACAAAGTAGAATGGGAGCCAGAGCCTTCAGCTACCAAGCTCCTCTCCTGTGGAATCAGGTGCCAGCCGGGATTCAGGAGGCAGAAACTATCTGCACATTTAAGAGTAGGCTTTAGACTTACCTCTTGACCTCAATACATGCATTGGGCTACTGTGTGTTCTCTTTCCTTTCAATTCAAAATAACCAAATTTGGAGAGACATGGTTTCCACTAGATAAGAAAGGTATGAAGAATTGTTATTTGAAAGGTAACTAGTAACTATTATTATTATTATTAGTAAACTATAAAGCTGTCAGATAAATGCAGTGGAGTACAGCCTAGGCTATATATTTGTCTTGAGACGTTGAGGAGTAGAAGAAGTTTAAATTTGCAAAACATGGAAGTACTTACTTTGCCAACAATTACTTTGAATTTAAAGTACAGTACTACTTTCTTAGTTTACATTCCACCAACAATTCTAACATTTCCTGTCAATTCAGAGCCCATGTCATCACCTGCGTGTCAAGCAGTAGTCCATCTGTTGTCCACCTGATCGCCTGCCAGCACACCTGCCCTGATTCTCCGAGCCAACAGCCGACAGACACTAAAAACAAAAGTATTAAATTCGATGCAGCAGAACAAGAAATATCGATTTTTAATTCCACGCGTTCTTCTTCTTTGTCAAAATCTGGCGCCTACATTACCCACAATGCTACTCGACCGCCCACCGTTCGCTTGGGAGATTCAGCTGTGGCTGTGTTATGCTATTAGTAGCTAAACAGATTCTGTGACCCAAATGGGAAGTTAAGCGCCAGAGGCTTTGTTGACGATGTGAAGCGGTTGCAGTTTGGTTACGTTTAGGCACCAAAGTACTTGGTAGAGAGAGAGAGTTTGGGTGAACTGACCCTATATGAAGCATAACCCACACAACACCCTAATACCCCAAATATGTCGACTTTTTCTTTTATTTACCTCAGTTCTGAATGTAATTTATTTATTAGTTTATTATGACATTTATCAGCACAAAGCAGCAAAGGTCCAAGACATGAAATCAAACAATTATATTTTTTTGACTCACAGTCATCCTTGCAGTCACTGATCAATAATTTGATTATAAGGTAATTAGCATCTTGCATAGTTGAACTTAGATTAAAGGTGTTCCTTATAATTTAAATAAATTAGCATAACCTGATGCTACACCTCATACTACTGTCACTTGGTTTGTCAAGTAGCTTAGTGTCCAATCAAGTAAAATTGTGCAACTTCAAAAAAAAGTTCTATACCATGTGATAACAGGGCACTTGACATTTTTTGGCGTGGAATATCATCTGCTGTATTACCTGCCAGAATGTGTTTGTTTGTGTGAAGTTGTGTGTTTTAGAAATAATGGTATCGTAAGGATGCATCAATATCTAATTAGCTTAGTACAAGTGAAGCTCTAATATTTTTAGTGATGCCAGTTGAGTTCACAGTTTAAACCCTGTGCATTAACACTGATGAGGGTTACCAAAAGCATAAACATTTATTAGTTTAAAAAGACTAGAAGTATTGCAGTGTAATTAAAATGCAACTGGAATTTACCCTTTTGTAAAATAACCCAACAATTTTTGTTGTAACCAAGTGTTGTCACATGGTGGCAATGCAGCATAACCAGTAGCGCATGACCAGCAGTGCTGTTTATATTTCTGTGCATGAGAATGTTCCATGACAAAGCTGTTATTCGTTTCCTCTCCGCTGGATGTCAGTATTGGATCAGCTGTTTGTGTGAAACGCTGACCTTCACTTCCCCTCCCCCTCTTTGTCTGCCAGGTCTGCACAGGTTTGCACCATCATGTGTGCTGAGCCTGAAGCATGCATGTGCGAATGAGGCTGCCTACTGCTCCACCTCCTCCCCATCTCCTTTGCCGGCATCCTGTGCTCTGCATCCCTCTGTGGAGGACTCGTCAGTGCAGTTGGGGCTGTCTCAGCCGTAGCAGCTTCAGCATCATCCCCTCATCCATCTCTGCAGCATCCTCTCCACCTTCTGCATCCTCGAAAGCATCCATTTCTTACAAGCAGCCCAGCGCCTCCGAGCTGCACGCATCGCCTCTCTGTCATTCGTGTGTCGCACACGATATCAGCCAGGAAGTCACATTCTGGGCTAAATTACCCTGCTTCATCACCCTCTTCCCTACTGCTCAGCTGAGCTTGCCACTGCAACAGTCCCTCTCTCCCATCCTCTTCACCACCATCCACTTTCTGAAGCACCGTTCAGGAAAAAAGCAGGCAAGCTGTCTCTTCTTCCTGCGAAAGTGTCCGTTGGCTGGGCAGCTGGTCTTCCACTGTCCCTCTGGAGGATGATCCTGTGGATGAAGACAGAGGAGATGGCCTTGGGGGAGCTGCTGGAGAGACTGAGGACAGTCACCCAAAGCATAGGTGGGTGACAACGCACTCAACACCATCTATAGTCCCTGGTCGTTGTATTCCTGATTGCAGAGGGTTATCTATGTTTGTTTAAATATATATCAATTAGTTTGCAGTCACAGGGAGTGTCTTGTGTTGTGTCTCTTGTTTGGTTAGACCAAATAAAAGGTCTGACAAAGTGGTTTATGAAGGAAAATGCAGGATCATCATGTCAATGAGCTTCAGTTTCTGTGGGAAACCACACCTGGTTTAATGTGCTGTTGTTCATGCTGTTTTTCTGTTAAACAGGCAGGTGGCCAGTAATCTGTGTGTTTGTTA
Source organism: Micropterus salmoides (assembly GCF_014851395.1). Lineage (NCBI taxonomy): Eukaryota > Metazoa > Chordata > Actinopteri > Centrarchiformes > Centrarchidae > Micropterus > Micropterus salmoides. Next base: position 19,249,481 of record NW_024040596.1, read on the forward strand.
CAAGACCTGTTTATATAGTTGACTCTTGTGGAAAATCTAATATTTTGTCATATTATTTGTATGAACATGGTGTTATGGAACAGTGGTCTGATAGTGTAATGCAGTAAAATAGTCCAGTTATCAGGTACAAAGCTTCTTCCATTATAAACTTGATGTTAAATCGCTAAATTAAATCTGGTATGTAATCTACACATTTATGCAAAAACACAGGCTGCAGACAAGTTGATTTGTGTTGTGATACATTACCAAACATATATATATATATATAAATATATATATATATATATATATATATATATATATATATATATATATATATATATATATATAACATCTGTGTATGTTTAAGGCCTTTAATATTTGCTCCGAACAGTGAGAGCTGCTGCAGGTAAATGAAGGAAAGCTATTTCGGAGCCCTTTTTAGTTGACATCAGAACCCTTTTCCAGACTGTTGATGTGATGTCCTGGTGTTGCTCCTGCAGCCCGTTGATACTTTGTCTCTGACTGAAGGAAGCTTTTTCTCCTTTATCAAATTAATGTCACTAATATGAGTGACAGGTCTGATGTTTGCTTCTCTTCTCTTTTGACCCATCTAAAGAGATAAACCCTAATCCACTCACTGCTAACACACAGCCACTCTTACAAGCATGAATGCACACACACACACACACACACACACACACACACACACACACACACACACACATATATAGAGCACACTTGCACAGTATACATTTCATTTCATGATTGTTTCAGTGGAGGTCAGTGATGCTAGTCTCATTTAGAGAAGCCACAGCTGCTCGTTAATGTTAACTGAGTCTTACTGTATTGTAGTTTTCATGATTTGTTTTAGCTGTATAAATCAACTGTTTATGTACAGTAACAGTATGTATGTGGAGATAAGAGGAATTAAGTCTAATATATGCTTATACTGTCAACACACATGTGGGTTTGTGTTCATGACAATTGGCTTAAAGGGGCATGACAATTTTGAGCTTGTTTGCACATATTTGTTTTGAAGATAATTTTTGGGCATTTCCTTTTTAGTTGATAAAAGATAGTAACAAGAGACAGGAAAGGCGGAGAGAGAGAGGGAATGATGTGCAGCAAACACAGCACAGTGTACTGTAGTTGCATCTTTTTCTGCTTAGCACTAGAAATGAGCCAAAGTAATGAGTGGGTGGACTTGAGTGAGGAGAGGCATAGCTACGCCCAAGCTAAAGGAATAAAACTGAACAAACTAAAGCGCTGGTGGAGAATTCAGAGCTGTATCACTCTACTCTAGACAAAATTAAATGAAAATATGTGAAAACATTCATGTTTTTCTTTTTATTATGTGCAGGCATTAAGTGTGTGGCATTACAGTAGTCATTTGGTAGCACTCTGTTTATAAGGAAATGTGACAGAAATGTGTTGTGGCAGGAGGAGGAGAGCAGTAATCGGCTCAGAGAAGAGGCTCTAACACTGATCACAGAAGACAGCAGAGAGGAAGGGAGAGTGAGAAAAAGAGAGATTCAGGGAAACAAAGTCAGCTGAGGATGAAAAGGATTTAGCATTGTCTAATCTGTCTGGTTGATTCTCCTGCGCTGAAAATGAAGTGTCATGTTGTAAAATGCGGAAAAGGGAGAACCCTTGTTTTCGTTTTCCCCAGAGAACAAGTGACAAACACACCTCGTCTCTGTATTAGCTCCTGGTTTCTGACTGTCTCTGTGGTGCTATGAACATGACTACATATAAAAGATCCTATAACTAATAGAAAGTAGGGACCTATTTGCATCAAAACTATGGCTGACTGTGTTTTCCTTTCTTTTTTGTGATTGTGGTCAGTGGCAGCGATCGAATCCATCCATCTACAGTTGTATTCATTCAATCAGCAGTGAGTGGACATCTGTGCTCAGTCGATACATAAATAATTCATGCAATGGAGAAATGTGTATTTCTTCATTTTATATAGATAAATTACTCCTGGTCAGACAGAGTAAGCAATGCAAGTATACTATTATACCATGTGTACCATCTTAGTTTAGTGTGATAGCATGCTAGCATTAGTATTTGGTCATAAACAGTAGTATTGGAAAACTAACATTTTGACCTGATTGTGGCGCTAGATGAAAGATGTCACTAAACTTATTACTATTCATCCTTAACGGAACTTGAGTGTGTGTACCAAATTGCATAGCAATCCATCCAATAGTTACTGAGATAGTTCACTCAAAACTACTAATGTCCACCTCATGGTGGCGCTAAAGGAAAAGTCAGATGATCGCCAAAGTCATTAGGATGTACAGCCTGGAAACCAGGAATGTCTGGATAAATTTTTTGCCAGTCCATCTGGTAGATGTTGAAATATTTCCATGCATAAGTGAAAATTTTGTATGTTTTATCCTCTGCATGCAAAGTTTAATGGCAACCGATCCAATACTTGCAGAGATATTTTAGTCTGGACCAAAGTGGTGAACTGACCGACCGACACTGCCGCGACATGAGCATGGATAAAAAATACAATTTATGTTAAGCTCTTGTAAGAAAAAACAACAGTAAATTAATCAGTTATGAAAGTAATTGTTACTTTCAGCCCTGATCACAGGCAGCCTCTCCTCGACTCTCTAACTGGGCATTTGACCCACTTCCAGTTGATTGAAAGGGACACATCCAGTTCAGTGAGTCACAGGTCTCAGCTTTTCCAGCAGGAATGTGTTCATATGCATCCAGTGATGCTTGGGGTGCAGTTTTGCTGTTTTTTATTTATCATGTAGTAATTGTAAAATATTATATGTTGTGGTTGGAGGGTTTTGTGAGTATGACTTGTTATGCATTCACACCCCTGTGTGTGTGTGCGCGCGCACGTGAGTGGTGTATTTTCTGCCGAGCCAGGCAGGAGCTGCTTTAAGAAAGTGTCTTAGCTCAAGGCATCCCAGCTGTCTCATGACTTCATGGTTGCTATTTGACGTCAGTCATTTGTTATTGATCAAACGCTCATCTGTTGCATCATTTGGATGGAAAGCACAAGGAAGGGTGCTTATAATATAATATATTTAAGACTTTATTGTTTACATAATGTGAGTGTTAGGTTCCTTTTTAGTTGGAGGTCAGAGGTTCATTACACCTGCCTAAGTGAGCTGTGCTGTTCATCCCTAAAGGCCGAGCAGGTGTATAGCCAGATGGATCCAGGAAGACATTGTTAGTGTCATGCTAGTTAGCTGTGGGCAGAAGGACGACAAAAGGAGCCAGAACCAGCACTAAATAGCATTCTCAGTTTATTTCATTGCATTTTACTAAAATCTGCAAAACTAATGACATTCCCATCAGCATCAGCTGTACTTTACTTCTGATTAGAAAATGTTAGCATGATAACACACTACTAAGATAGTGAACATTATACATGCTATGCTTTGTGTTGGTCTTTGTGGATTTCAATAACTGTGGTTGTAATGGCAAATTGTGGGGAGGAGAAGTCAGGCATGTGTACATGTTTTTGTCCACACATGCAGATATAAGTGTGAAGTCAGTGTGGGAGCAGTCGTTGATGAAGGGCTTTAAATGAAGCAACACACAGGAGGTGGGTGATGCCATAAAGGAGGGATCAGACCTGATTAACAGGGGGACAGGAGAAGAGAGGGGGGAGACAGAGAGATGGGGGGTTATGAGTAGAAGGCTGATGTGGTGTGTCCTGTCCTCCTGCAGTCACCTCATCAGTATGTGTGAGAGTGCAGCTCCTCTCTCATCTCTATTCTAAGCCTATAAACTGCAAGCTGCCTTTTGCTTGCCAGCTTTAACCACACAAACACAACCAAACACAAACACACACACACACACACACACACACAAAAGCCTGCCAAGAATCTCCCCCTCTCTCCTTTCAAAGAGGACCCTCTATGTTTGCTCCTCCACCTCACTTACTTGACACATATTGAGCAACAACTGACCCTGAGCTGTCTCTGTCCACCACAAAGTTTTATCGTCGAAGTTTTTAAATTTTGCCGTTTTCATGATTTATGTATTCTTTCCCTGTTGACCAGGAATCAATGCGTGGAAGAATCTGGGGAGATAGAACGAGGGAAAGAAAGGGCAGATTAGTTAAGGAGTGGAGGAATATAATTAGCCTGAGCAGCAGAAGGGGATTTGTGCTACACCGGCTGCCCTCTGCTCCTGCTTCCTTCTACCCTCCTCCCCTCTTTCTTAAGAAACCTATGTTGCTCTGAGCTGTCAATAGTTGAACTTGTAACAAGGTATGCGTATGCATCAGAGTGTGAGTGTATGTGCGCAGAGCAGAGCTGGGCCCATTCTCACCTCCAGTGTTTGTTTCAGAGGTTGTGCAGACAGTGACTCAGCTCTTTTTGGTTCTGCCAGCTTTGCAGTGCTGTTTCCTCGAGTCGCCAATGTGGCTCTGCAGAGGACACCGGGCTTGTCTTGTATGTAGCCAATGCATACATCTCCTCACAGGACGCATGTGAGACCATGTCAGTTTGATTCCGAGTGACCCGGCACATTGCAACAAAGAAGGTCTTTCCCATGCCTGCATTTGGGGGCTGTGATTTGGAGTCTATTAGCGTGTGCAGCGGAGCTTTGAAGGTGCAGTGAGGGGTCTTTCTGGATGACAAAGTTTGTTTGAGTGTGTGAGACCAGCAGCCAGCTGTCATGTCTCTGCATGAGTTTCTGCGGGAGGGTGGTGAGACGTCGCAAAGGATCATGAACCGGCTAAGTCATCTGATACAGAACCTGGACATCTCAGGACTAGGCTCTCCTTTCCCTTTCAGCCCTGCCAGCCGCAGGAACTCATGGAGAGACTGGGATGGTAAGACTAAAAGAGAAAGGGAGATAGTGTGTGTGTTTCTGAGTGCACTCAGCATGCTTATGTGCAACTTTCCAGTGTTTATAGGACTACATGCCCCTGTGTGTGTGTGTGTGTGTGTGTGTGTGTGTGTAATTTATTCCTGACTGAAGCTCTGGCCAGAGTTCTGTAGGGCATCACGCCCAGAGCCTCACACAGTGTTTCCTGTGGGCTTCCCTTGCTCCCCACTGGACAGTATCTGTATCTTTGTGTGTAAACTGTGTGTGTGTGTGTGTGCATGTGTGTGTGTGAGTGCGTGATTCCGCAGCTTAAACAGCCCCTTCAGTTTCCAACACACAGATCTCGGCAACTGCACTGATATTTTCCGTAGCAGACCCAGATTCTTCAGCAAATGCAGAAATTGCGGCACACAGCATCTTAGCAGCAGGCAAGCTGGTGCAAAGGAGTGGAAACTGCTGATTAAAGCTGCTGAGTTTTCAAGTTGGTGTCCTGTCAGCCAGATTGTTGCGACTTTGAGACCTTGCTTTTTGCCACTGCATAGAAAGGGACTTTCGCAGGAGAAAAGCATGGTGAGGAAAGCCAGGAGGAGTGCTTCTAAATGGGATAGTGGGATGCCGATGGTCCCGCTTAAGCCCCGTGAGTTAGGAAATGTATGGATGGTATTTTTGTGTTGTCTATGTCTTGAAAAAGCTGACATTGCATCTGTAGCCTTTGTGAAAGTTATTCTCCTATAGGTTGCTGACTCAATGTAAATATTTTTTCTTCAACAGTTGACATCTTTGTCTCTAATTTGACCCTCGTTTTTGTGAAGCAAGGTTGTACTCAGATATTTATATTGTTGCACTATTTGTACGTGTGTATGTGTGTCCGCATATATGTGCAGTATGTGCATGTTGTTCTTGTCTGCTTTGTTTGTCGGCACTTCAAGCCGTGGGGTTTTAGGGAATGTTTACGTTTCTCCCCAGCTCTGTTTAAGTCATTAGCCATGAGGTGAATTCATACAAGACAGAAATCATGTTGTTGATCTAACAGATGTTTGGCTTTACAGGGTGAGGCCACCTAGCACTAAAACTGTAGGAAAATGTGGGAAAAGTGGTGGTTGCATTTTTAGATTACTTGCAGAAAATGATTCTACCTATGACTCATTCGTAAAATTATGTCTGCGTGAGAACAAGTGAATAACTATAGTGACAGTTTGCTAACCTACAACTTAAGTAAAGTTAGTTACATTACTTGCTGTGTCTGTGTTTGTGGTATTGGAATTCTCCAGAATCGCATACCTGACCTTTAAGAGTACTCCACCAATGAAGCATTGTGCTCCTATGACATTGTCGGACTCACGATGGACAGATTTTTTTTTAAAAGCATTAAAACCAATGCAGCAGAACCAGAGAGATCGTCTTTTTTTTATCCTTTGTCAAAACCTGGCACCTACATTACCCAAAATGCAAATCGATTGCCGACTTTTTGCTTGGCAGATTCAGGTGTGTTATACTAGTTGGGATCAATGTAGCCTCAAGCAGAGGTAAGGAGTGTACAGTGGTCAGGTAAGTGAAATTTCTTTCATCGTCAAACCAGCGAGCTGGCTAACCAGCTGATGCAGATTTCCTGCAGTCCCCTCTGGAGCCACTAAAAATTTTATACAACTTATTTCACATGCAGTAAACTACATAATCTACATACGATCTTTAAACAGACTGTGATGAGTAAAATTTGTGGATTTCTCCTTTTAATTTGGCAGAAAAAACAAGGAAAACATGAAAAGGACCATGTGTTCCATTGAGTGATTTCTTAAGGGATTTTCTACGTTAAACACATATTTTTCGGGCATTTTTTAGAGTCAATATCTGATGAATACACCTCTAAGTTAAGGGAAAAGTATATTTGATACACTAGATGCTTTCAGTCTCGGTACTCTGTGATTGGCTTTATGTGAAAACACAATGAATCAGTGTCTCTAAATTAGACTCAGAAAGCAATCTGTCCCCTTGTTTGACCCTCTTGTGCACTTTGAGATGTGCACTTCTGCAACCCTATGGCTCTCATGTTTATCTCTCAAGGTTTACGACGCTGATAACCTCGTGCGTGCCCTCACAGAGTAAAGTCAAAGCCCCCCACCTGCACACAACTCATACACGCAGATGCAAGCTTTCATGCCCATGTACACACACATGGAAGCATACGCAATCGACATCTCTTGCCCAAACCTGTCTACTAATACAAGCACAGTGAGCTTGTATTAGTAGATAATGACTAACATGGGAGACAGAATGGTGTCTATTAGCTTGTTTTGTCTGAATTGTATCTTTTATACAACTGATTGACATAGAGTCTAAATTGCCACATTCTATTAAGCAACAGTATCTTTCTTTCAGAGGTCTCATTAGAATTAAGTCTTTCAGTAAGTTGGTAAGAATGGGGTCTTTTGAGTAGTGCAAACAAGAATAGGGTCTTTGAATGGATACAGTCAGTGAATGGTTAAATTGGGATGCAGGCAGTGTTTGAATGGGCTGGTCAGAATGGAGGCTTTGTACTTTTAGTCCACATCTCCTGAGATAAGGCAGACGAAGAGCCAGAGCTTTGTTGGCCTAGGTAAATGAGCACTGGGCAAAGGGCTAGGAGCTGCATTTCCTACCTAACCATGGACACAGCATGGCATGTCCTAACTTAGCAAGCATGACATTTTCCTGTTTCTGAGTAGTCTCACAGAGTCATAACTTTTAGAGTCCCTTTTAGGGTTGAGGTCAGAGTCCTACATTAGCAGGTTGGAGGCATTTCTATTCAACCAGGAGGGGTCAGGTAATTGTCCTTTTTAGGGGAGGGATAAGGTTAGATGAGGGAACAGCGAGGGCGGAGTAGAGTGCTACACTGTAGCTTTTGTCTACAGGGAAGGTAACCTGAGGTCGCAATAGGAAGTCCTCACAGTTAGTGAGTGACGTCCAGCACGCTGTAGAGCACCTGCAGCCTGACAGAGAGTGAGAGGCTGAATACGGAGTCCGGTGAATGGTGGAGTCAGAATGAGAGGGAAATTGTTATGGTGATACATTTTGCAAAGCTGCATGGAACAAGAGGAGAAGAGGTGTGAACAAGAAGCAGACTGGGACCGCAAGATGGGGGGAGAGGAGATGTCAGATTCAGGCTTCTTGGTGGAGGAGGATGTTGAGGCTGAGTTAGGCTCTGGGTTTTGCATGGAAGTGGAGCTGATTTTAGCAGGACAGGTGAGTGTAGGCTCAGATAAACACCAAGATAGAGAGGAGTTGGACTGGTTTGTGATTGCAAGTCAAACTCAAGAGGAAGATGAGATGGAGGCTGATTCGGGGTCAATGAAGAATGCAGAGACTGAAGCAGAGATGGATGATCAAACTGAGGAGGTCAAAGAAGAAGAGATGAAGGGAGCATTGGATGTGTTTTTATGGCCAGTAGAGGAGAGTGGCCGTCATGTGCGGATCTCTCTGGAGGAGGTGGAAAGATACTACAGATTTTCCTGCTGCTGCCACTGGCTGGTGGGTAGGTGTCAGATGTTTTATCTCTCATCTATTTCGTGTATGTACCACAAAATGATTCTTCCCTTGTCACAGTCTTTCTTTCACAATACTGTATTACCGAATTTGTTTGTGTGCATTATATTAACTGAAATTTGGTTCTGTCATCTTAACGCTGCATCTTGCAACTGTCCTCTTCTGTTCGAGTTCACCTGCGCTCTAACTTTGCTTTAAGCTAGGAGGATCGGGAAAACACAGCATTTGCTACTTGTTTCTTTGTTGTCACTGAACTCTTGACGACATTTGTTTCAACTGATTTTTTTTTTCTTCTGATAGCAGAAGAAAATATTAACTCTCTAAATCACAGACATTAGGTGCTCTATCTGTGCCCTGTTGTGTAGGTGGGATCTGGTAAAGGTAACAGTGTAATTATGATCAACATTGCTGCACTATATCTAAATATAGTGCAGCAACAGGACCATGGGTAAATGTATTAATGTTCTTGAATATGCTTTTTTTCATTCATTTCTACAGGATGATTACTGTTTTCCAACTTTTCTGCTCAAAAACCATATCCTTATTTCTTTATTGTGTAATTAAAGACCTAGCGGAGCAGCATCCTCGTTAACCACAACCATCAGCTTAAACATTAACTGTTTTAACCATTATAGGAACCCTCTCCCCCCGAGGCTTCCTAAATATTACAAATTAACTTATCACTGCTATGTTTTACGGACTCATCTGTCACTGCTCAGCCCTATTTAGTGTTTTGCTTTATCTCTATCACTCCTCCTCCACAACCATGATTGTAAGGCCCTAATTCCCACTTGTTGCTGTCCACCATCTCTGTTTGTGGGTGTCCATCTTGTCCAAGATAATTTCTGAATAATTTCTGGGCAGTTTAGGACAGGGAAGAAGAAGGAGTTATTTTTAAATCATGAATGCGCTAACAACCAGTTCCATAGTTTATCCTTTTTTTTCTTTTGGTTTGCTCTTTCTGACTTGATGAACCAGGATTTCAGGTTTGTGACTGTGACCCACTAACATTTGACTCATCACCCAAAAACGTGAGCGTGAGTGGACGCTAATCCCCATCATTAAGCCTTTTAAAGAACATTAGCGCCTCAACCAGCAGCTTGTGTGTGTGTGTGTTTATGTGTGTGAATGTGAGTAATGTGTTTGTCCAGGTTGTGTATTTTTTCATTAGCTAAGTTGCTTTGTCAGTAACTTTAATTTAATTATCACAGTGTGGATAGCAGGGAAAAGTAAGATTCAAATTTTCATTCCAAGGTTAAAACAGCAAATACTTTGGTATCTTCTATTTATCCACCATGTAATGCAATGCAGACAAAGTGTGTGAGAATAAACACCAAAAGTAATTTAGCCCATATTTTCAGTGAGCTTCATAATTCTTGTTTTCCTGTTGTGAGGATGTGGCCTGTGTGTGTCAATAAACACATACAGAGTTTCATTTAAACCACTTATGGGACAATAATAAATATATACTTCCATGTCTTTTATAAGATTCTTGTAACATCATCGATACTTGATGATAAAGGACCATACAAAGAAAAAGAGATCAGAAAAGACACCCAAGTAGTTTCACTGGTCTGTTTGTTTTTATTGTGAGAAATACAGTACTATCTGAAGCTGGCTCATCTTCTCCTGTTGTAATGGCCAGAGGGGCTGTTATCGTCAGATGAAGTTTGGAAGAAAGTAATAAAAGTGGCTAAAAGGAGACGCGACAATAAAGGAATGTTTGACCGAAAAGACACCGTAAAAAGTGACTGAATTCAAAATTGGCATCTTTCAGGAGGGGATTTTTCAGTAACCGAATAGCCTCTTTCTAGAAACAAAGTGCAGCTATTGCTGGCCTAGGTTGGGGGGTTGGTTTTGATTTGATATGTGTGGGAGTTGCGGGGGGCAGGGTGTGGCTGAGTGAGGCTGGGCCAGAAACTGGAAACTCGTCGTTTTTGTAGGAACTTGATTCTATGTCTATGAGTCTATGAGCGCTCTGCAGATGGCTAGACAGTTGCAGCTTTGTGTCCCCAGGCAGTGAGTGGCCATTATCAACATGGCAACACTGTTTTACCAAGTTGCAAACATCAGACATGGTCATTTATCTAGTGTCATTTCCACTTTCCTGACTTCTGATAGGGGGCCGTTTTGGTGCACACACCCTTGCTTGAGGTTACATTGAAAGAAAAGAAAAAAGGAAGCTGTGTCTCAAATAACGTCTGTAGGAGTCAGTCAGTTGTCCCTAATCAATATCTGTTAAGTAAGATGTCATTGGAAATAGTATCCAGTCAATTGAGGAGAAGGCTAGAGTGCTCTATTCCCTTTAGGCCTGGTAAAAATAAAAGAGACAAAACTGATTTGGGTCAGAGATCAGATTGTTTTTCTGAAGACAAAATATTAGAAGAAAAATTGGCACAGTCCATGAGGCCGTACGATCAATAATGTTTGTCCAACTACAGGTAGGCATTTAATAGATGAGCTAGCGCAACCTTAGCCCTATGACAAACAGAAGCATTTCCATTGAAAGAGAAAAAAGGAGACAGATTGCTCTAATTGATGAGTGTAATTGAATAGCACCTCAGGTCATGATGGGTTAACAAGGAATTCATTCCAAATAGATTGATAGCCTGTGTAAGATATGTACAATTTACAAAACATTGCATACATATGTGTCTTTGTTTTACTGGACTAGAATAGTGTAATATATGCGTCAGCCTCAGAGCTCTAGTGCTGTCATGCAAGATTTAAAACCACCTGTTTCACTGAACAGAAGCTGGACAGAAGCAGTTGTGACGTCAAAAACTTGGCAAAGGTGTTGTGATTTCCCTGAGCTCCGTTCTGTCAGGGATCGTTGTCTCGTGGATCGTGGATGTTGTCTTATGTTGTCTCACTATGTGTCTTCACATAGTGATATCATGAACTAAAAGACCTGACCACCTGTTTTCTTGAAGTCGGAACAGTTTTTGTTATTTTATTTTCTCGTTTTCCTGTTTTCTCTGTGCTCTTCTTACTGGTTTGAGGTGGGTGGAGCTCTGTTGGAAAAAGATGATGTCACACACTTCTGTGCACCAATCAGGACTGAGCAACATTTGAATCAGTCTGACAGTTTTAGGAGTTGTTGGCAGCACTGTAAATCAAATGTGATTTAATCCACACAGGCCTGATAAAAGTGGTCAGTTCATAGATATTTACTGAGAAATAATTACCTAATGATTCATAATATAGTATCTCCCAGTCTGTTCTATAGTAACTCATTATTATCTACTATAGAGTCCTTCATCCTCATCCGTCATTCCTTACTACTCACAATTTTGTGATACCATACAACGAAACACACTTTAGTCGTTTGTTTGGGAGGGATCCACTTCCTAATTTGGATGCACTTATTATAAGTTGCTTTAGACAAAATTAATGTAAATGAAATGTAATTTAATATAATTATCATACTAATTAAGGAGGTACATTTACGTGTTTTGAAATGTTTACTGGTACATAGGGAACCAATCTAAAAGCATATGGTGTGCTCTGTAAAATGGACAACAAGCGATGTTAAGTTTATGAGATTTGTTATGCACAGTAGTCAATAGGCTAACTCAATGAAAAACACTGGTATGGCCCTGTAAATCACCTGATCAGTTAAAACATTTGATTGATGATGTTTTGACACAACAGACATGTCACAAGCTGGTCTCAGGAAGCAGGAGACTGAAAATTCCAGACCAAGAAGACATACTTGAACGAATCCTGTCCCAAAAACAGTTTGAGAGAGTGAGTGAGTCAGTCAGTCAGTGTACTGATACCCTAAGGCCAAGTCATCTGATAGCGCTCATTGCCAGACAAAGAGTAACAGCAGGACTGCTTGGTTTCTTTAAAGTTAGAGGAGGGCTCAAGTCAAAGGGCTGTGCTTGTAAAGAAATTGACAGAGTAAAGAGAGAAACTGCTCGGAAAATGATATGATGTGATACTCGACATGGACTAAGCTCCATAGAGTATGAAGCTAGACTAGGCGGACGTGTTGTTGTCGCTCTGAGCCTGATGTCACTACTCTGCCAGATGTGACGGGACAGGTATGGTGCCATACAGGGGAAGTTGTTGGGACTGTGGATTAATGTCTTGTCAGTAAAGTTCTTGTTATCCTGGTTTATTCGGGATATGTGTTTTGGTATAATCGTTCATTGATTTTGGAGAGATGTTTACAAAGATAGTACAAACTTAATAATCAGACAAATCAAAAGAAGGGAGAGACTCGACTTGTTACCTCTAGCCAAGAGTAAAAGACCAATGGGTTCACATAAGTATAGCATAAATTTTTTTTCTTACATTTTCAGCATGAGGGGGACAGAAACCTCTCTGTATATAAGGGGACTATTTCCCATGGTAGTATAAAAATGCACATGCAAGAGTAAAATTTGCTTGTGCTTGCCATAAACGTATAAACAAACTTAATGTAACTGTTTTGATTAAAAATGGTTATGAACTTTACACATTAGAAAGTTATTTTTTTGATCTAGCTAGATATTGACATGATAGTGTAGCAATGACGTGGTGATTCTGTCTGATTTCCCTCAGGAAAACAGAGCAAACAAAGTCAGACTAAGATGAAAAGTAAATATTGTTCTTCACTTTCTTTAATTTACCAGTCTATGTTTGAAACCAAACTTACAGGTCTGTCACTGTGAGACACCCTCTTTCCGTAATCTCCTGGATTTTCTGGTCCCTAGATGACCCTCCTTCTCATTTTCTACTTTTATGCCTCCAGCCTATTTTAACTTAAGCACAGTATCATAGTTCAGTTTTGTGGATGCTAGAGAAGCTCTCATGGATTGTTAAGATAGCAGAATTATTATTTTGCATGCAGATGAACTACAGCGCTCCAGCCCTGGGCATGTTGATCTGCTGAAAGTCCTTTTGTACAAAAAATGGAAAAGAAATGAAGAGGCCAGTGCTTTATGATTTTTATGACTCTGAACTAGTGAATTAGTTCTGTCTTGAGTTTTAATGACACAGATGCTTAAAGAGCCACATATTGTTTTTGTTTTAAGGATGAGAAGCCTAATATTGATGGCACATGAAAACAGACACATTTTTGCAACAGCAAAACATAAAGTGAATCTTAAATTGTATACCTTGTAAAATGTAAACTAACAGTGTGTGTATCTTTTTTGTGTTTTAGTGAAAACATGGATAGGGTGTTAGTGACACAGTAACATTATAATCCTGCTGCACTTTGCCAATTTTCCTGTATTGATCTGTTTGCCCTTTGCTGCACAGCTCTCAGTTTCAAGTTGAACTGTGGCCAGTTTTCACTTTGCAAGCAATATTGAAAAGATGCTTTTATATTGTAGGGAGACACTATACTACACTTGCCAAAACGTCACTGGCTAGACTACTAATGCCCCCCACCCACCCTCCCTGCTTAATGAGTGTCTGCTGCCTAACCTCTAGTTTGATCCCTGATATAACCAGAATCTCCATCTCCTACTGGGGTAATAACCTTAAATCTGATTATTTTAAGCCCATGGGGGATGGAGAGCTTCTGAAGGTGGGGTGAAGGGACCAATGAAGCCTTATCTACAGCAGAACAGATCTATGGGATCTAACAGCTAGTCTCCAGTGGTCCAGTGATCACTGTTACGTTATAATGTGTGTTAAAGTTTTAATTCTGCCTCTATATAGTATGTATGGCAAAGCAGCTCTTTATTTTACCTATTTTAGTTGGTTATGCGTGAAAAGTGCCCTATCAAACCAATTTTAATTGACCTGGCAAATACATCTTTAACTCTGATATCACTAGTATTTTCATATCTATCTTTTCTCCAGATGAGATCATGCAGCTGGATAGCAGCCCCCTCCGTGCTGCTGACATCACCCCCGACCTCAAGAAGCAGTTTGCCTTCCTTTCAGGTGATTTCTATATCTTTCTCTTTCTGTCTCTCTGTGTGGAGGTATGGAGATATGTGTCAGTTTATTTCTTCATTAGTGCTCCACTAACTATCTTTCTTATCTCTGCCTTCTGAGGAGTCATTTATATTTGAACTGTTCCATTTGATGTTTGCGTAGTTAATGTGAACTGTTTTCTCCTGGCAGTAATAATTTGCTATTCAAATGTCCCCTCCCTCCTTTTCCTGTTCACTGTTTGTCAGGTTTTAGTGCAGATACCGACTGCCCTGTTGCTGCTGTTACATAATATGTATCTCACTTACTGCCTCTGCGTGTCCAGCTTATGATAAACCTCGTGTTTTCTCCACAATGTCTTTGAAGCATATTTCACAGATATTGGCAGATAATAGTGACACTTAAATCCATTCCTACAGTACGGTGAAAGCTGTCCTGTGTGTGTGTGCACGCGTGTGTGTGTGTGTGTGTGTTAGAGGTGACCTTGTGGCTGTAGCAGTCTGGAACCATTTCACAGACAAAGATCTAAGCAGACCCCGAAACCATGACCATGCACTTGCTGTTGCTATAGTGATGAGAGAAGAAAAGGCAGATGGATTGATATGCCAGTCACATGCACTGACAGAGCAGCTGTTCAGCACTGAACGAATGTGTGTGTGTGTGTGTGTGTGTGTGTGTGTATATTTGAAAGAGGTGAGACTGAATGTGGGGGTGTCAATCATCGTGTACAAATATAGCAGCCTTCTTTTTTTAAATGTACCTTTTTTTCATGTTGAATAGTAAAATTAATTCAATTAAATGCTCTTTAACCATATTTCGCAATCAACTTCTTACTATGGGGGTTCTATTTGAACATATTTTCTGCCTGCGATAGAACAGTTTTAAGTGTTAAACTCCTTGTGATCATTTGCTACAGGCGATTTTCTAACCATTATCTCTATTTGTTGCATTTTTAGTCATGAATTGAAGAGAGATTTGAAGCCAGGGGCTTCAAGGTAAAACATTTGTTGTAAATTATGGGTGTAAGTAAATGAGATGATGTCACTTTTTCAGTACAAACCAGTTTTTTTTTAACATACATTCACATTTACATTCATATTTCTTATGTTAAAATCCTAAATAAGCAATTTATCTGTATTGGGAAAAAAATGCATTCATGTCAAATTGCTGAGTTTTTCTGTTTTAAAATGGAAGGGTAGGAGACTATAATTTGTTGTGATGGATGTTGCAGATTTTTCTGTATAGCCCCCAGTCATCACAGATACAGCTTTAATATCAGTGCCCCCATGTGGCCACAGTTTCTTCTTCCTCAGTGCTCTCTTCCTTTATTCTAACACACCAAAAGACATTTTTCTTGTCAGGTTGACTGACAAAGCCCCCAACACAGCGACTGACAGCATGAAAGCTATGAGGAGTTTAGATGGGTCTGTCTTTGCCTCATAGATTATACTCTCCTTTATAGGGGTGGGAATCTCTGGGCACCTCACGATTTGATTCGATTATGATTCAGAGGGCTGCGATTCGATTCTAAAATGATTATCGATGCATCTTGATGATACTAAGCATTTAATTTGCCCATTAAAATCCAAAAGAAACATCTCCTAATTACTCCTAATGCTCGCGGTGTGCCAGTTAAAAGCATTACTTGCGCATTGACATTAATGATTGTGTGACATTTTAGTAGGGTGGTTATTCATTCTGCAGCGGTGGTGAATACCGGGGAACACTGGTGGTCTCTCTGTTGTGCACTCCAGGCGCTGCACTACCGCGAGTTCCGCTTTTTGTCAACAATAGTTATCAATTAACATTTAATAATCGATTTTTAGACATTTGTTAATCAATTCATAATACTCAATAATCCACTTCCGCATCGCGATGCATCTAAGAATAATCGATAATCGATTATTTCTCCCACCCCAAGTCCTGTATTTATTTGAGTGATATCGTGATATGCATCATTCCCAAGGAGACACAGTATATACAAAATATTACCTGATTCCTATATGTTCATGTGGAAAGTATCAATATTGCTCTTTTTTGTTCTTATTTTACAGGAGGTAGAGGAGATAATGGCAGCCCCATCATTGTGTTCCCAGAATTTCCTTCGTTTGGAGAGATCACAGACAGAGAATTTCACAACGTGCTGACATACCTGACTAGCGTGCCCAGGTAAAGACCCTCACTGGCTTATTGTCACACATACAAACATGCACACACACAAATTCTTTCTTTCCTCTTGTATCATTGATCACTGACTCTTCATCTACCTCATTTCCTACCTGCCTCTTTCTTCTTTAACACCATTTACTCTCCTGTTGTTACCATCAACTTGTTTTCTCCCTCTTGACGCTGTAGCACAACACTGCCGATGAATCTCTGAGAAACACTATCATTGCTATTTCAGACATTATGTGATATAGCTGGAGTAATTCTGGATTTGAACCCCACCGATTGAAGCTGCTCTTTGTGGAATTTAAATCTTCCCACAGTTCAAAGGCATGCAAGTCAATTGAACTTAAAATAGAGGGCAATAGAGATGAACATGTTTGTAAAGATCCCTCCCTCCTTTGTGTGTGAAGTCTGCCAGTAGGTGGCAGTGGACACTTAAACACAGTTTCACTGCTTAATTATGCTATTGCTGCAAAGGATTTGTGCAGTGGATGAGACAGTGTATTGCATGTATCTGTACGGGAAGAGTGTTCCCTCTATTAATAAGATGTCCAGTTAATAATCCAGGGTTTTTATCTGTCTTCAGCAGATTGTCTTTGTTCACACAGATAGACCAGATGAGACGAGGGGGAGGGGAGGGGAACCATCTCCTGCCCAATTTTTCTGTACATTTACATTATTTCTTTGATATTCTCCTCACAATGTAGTCTTGCAGTTTCTTGATTTAGCTCTCCTACTGGCTGTCCCATCCTTCCTTCATCTTTCCTAGACTGGCAAAGTGCTTAAAAATAGACACTGCAGTTTCAGATTCTGACTGTTTCAATCTGAATAATGCATACAGACGACTGAGAAGAGTGGACTACTGAAGTATGTGTGTGTGCTTATGTGTGTGATTAATTCAGCAGAACACCTGTTCACACATACATGTATCTGTATTAAGGCATACTTATGTTTGTGTTTGTAGGCCTTTAAATAATTTGTCAATATTGTGTATATTGTGTCATTTGTTTTAGAAACAATATACCGAAACCTATTTCAGTATGACCAGGATTTCATTTTTCAAAAGGTCCTCATGTAAACTATATTACCGTTCAACATTTTGGCAGTGAGGATGTTTTTTTCCAAATCCAAGTTAAAAAAAATAAAAAAACAGCTAACAGGCAGATACAATTTCCATCCATCGTGAGTCTAAATTCACCTCCTTCATGGTCTGACTGTTGAAGTGGCCAGTCATGTGAAGGAGGGTCATCCACAGGGGGGTGATAAAGTTGCACCTCAAGCTGTTGTGAATACAGAGGCAGATGGCTCGAGCTACCTGAGGGACCAACACCCCCTACAGGGCACACGCAGTCCACAGCCAGGGGCAAATGTCCTACAACTGTGTATTATGACCTTCAACAGCTGCTGCTAGTTTGAACCAAATACCTTTGGATCAATATTAATGGCAAACATAATTTCTAATGTTCTATTATACCATATGTGAGAATGCTTGTTATCATATTATATGTTAACTGTAAAGATTTGTATTAAAAGCAAGGCGTTAGGTGTCTTGTCACATGATCTGGATGCTAATTCATTTACTTCAAGCTTTGCATCTATAAATACACTCAGTAAATGAATTAATAGCTATATCCTTTGTCAGACCATGTTCCCATCTCTCTCCCTTCTATCTTTATATCCCACCTTGGCTGTGCGAAAGCATGCACACATGGGATGTAGTTCTGCTGATTGGTTTTATGTTAAAGAGATACAGTTAACACTAAGATAGTATCCCAGAATTAAAAGACATTTTACACCCATGGCTATTTAATATGTTTTTAATTTAATATACCAGTGCACTTATATTCAAGCAGTCACTTTCTCTGCTCTGTTCACTACGACAGAAGAAGGAGAAGGCGTAGTAGTATGTGTTGTGTATGTCTGCATATGCATTCATGCAGCAAATTTCCCTCATCACTGAATTGCCATTAGGCTGAGCTTTTTCACAACCCACGGCTCAAACACTTCGTCCTGACTAATCCAATTACTATTAGGACACTCATGCGTGTGCAGCAGCAACATCACCAGGCAATGTCAATGAATATTTGAATTGAATCGTTTATATGTGAGACTGTGTCTGTTTGTAATATAACATAAAAAACATGATTCACATTTATATAAATTATATACATATATAAATAAAAAAAATTGCTTTTTAGAGACAAACTTTATAAATTGTTATTTACTTTTTAAATATAAAATGCAAGAATTGATGCAAAATCTGAATCCACATATGGGGTTGATAGTTTACTTATTATCATTTCTTTGTTTGGAGGGTATATAGTGCACAATCAACATTGTCATTTTGAAAGCATCAGTGTGAATGTACTATGGTTAGTTCAACAGCTAATTTGCACCCATAGTCCCAACAAAATGTAAAACAGAAAGAATTAATAAAAACAATATTATTTTATAATTGACACATAGTAATAAAAATCAGATCGGTCACAAGTAAAGGTCTGACACAGACATCACACAATTGGCCATTGTCTTTTAGCAGCAGCAGCAGAGGGCCAATTCGTCATGTTGTTCTTCTGATTTTCTTTTTTTCAGCCAGCACCTGAGACCAAAAAAAAAGAAAATATGTTCACCACAAACCATCCTCTCATCTCAACAGCCCTAAATATCTTCTCTTCCTCCTCCTTCTTGATGGCTAAGAAGTGAAGCAGTTTGTGCTTTGAAAGCATGAGTGGCTGTGAGAGTCTGTGTAGATGATTGAGCGCAGATCCAAGAAGTGGGGATGATGGAGGAAGAGAATAAGAGAAGATTAAAGGGCAGGGAAAAAAGGATTTTAAGCGTCGCTATGAATGTAAACGTTACACTGAGAGAAAGTATAGAGGCAGGCATGGATAAATATTCTGTACTTTCCCTAATGAAGCCCTTATGCGTTGGATGGAATCCTGTTTGAGCATGACCCCGCCCCCACATCTGTAAAGCTCTGCTGATTGGCTACTCGAGCTGCTCATCACTCTGCAGCCATCCTGCGATAGGCTCGTGTCTCAGCAGCTCCCAGTGTCTCATTGGATGGCTGATAGATGCAATGCAGGGGGGACAGGCTGGATGCTGTGATGGTCTGAAGCATTTGGCTCCCACTTTTTCAAACAGCACAGCACACTTGGATCTACCTCTGACAGACATCCCCACCTCCTGTGTTTTTATTTTGCCTTTTTTGTCTGAAGGACTGCTCTTTTAATCCGCTGCCACTGTGTTTGTGCAGTTTCTAGTTTGGTGGACATGACCGCAAATACTTGAGGATTTCTGGGATATTTCTACATGAAAGGTTCTGACCGTGCTGAGGTGTGCACCAATTCTATAGTTGCATTATGTTTTTAGGTATGCATATGGGAGTCTGCTGGTGAGCTGCACGTGCAGTTATTGATTGACAGTGGTGTGTGAATCATCTAGCCCTCCTCTCTCCTGGGATTAGAGAGGACAGCAGGGGAAGGGGGGCGCAGAAGGGATAACTGGGGGGCTGGAGGCTGATGGCCAAGAAATCTGGAGGTGCTTCACAGCATCTCCATTTATGGACTGCACCAGCTGCTTCAGAAGATAAAGAGCAGCATAACAAAACAACAAGCTGTGAACAAGCACTTTTGTTCCCTACTGTCTTACTGTGAACACAGCGAAGGAAAACTACACGTATGTTGTTGTGTTTTTTCGTCTTTGAGCTCCTGCGTTTTCTGAGGCTTTACCTACTTTTAAAAGTTTGTGGTTCTTATAGCAGACGTTGCAGTACAGACCTCCTCTGTGGCCCTCCAGAGTGTGCTACATAGTGTGTGATTTTATATTTTTTGTCAGTGTGAGGTAAAAGTTGATTTGATCTCCTCTCAGCATTCTCTGTGTTGTTAAATCAATCTCTGCTCACCCTGGAACTATCTACCTGGATTTAACAGACCACTGTTTAATTTGTGTTGAACATGGTGCCTCTTTGTGTGTTCCAGTTTATCTTCAACAGACGTGGGATTCATCCTGGTGATTGATCGCCGGCAAGACCGATGGGCGGCCGTCAAAGGGACCCTGCTTCGTATCGCAGTAAGTCTGTCTTTGTGTATGTGCATGTAACCATGCACTTACTTTCTGTCTGTATTGTTAACGTCTTCATGTCTGTTTGGGAGAGAAACAGCCCTTTCAATCAGCTGTTGAAATGGGAGAACCCAGTTTTGAGTGGAACTGGCCTTGCACCCTCACCAATTGGGGGAAGAGGTTCGTCAGGCCAGAGGTGTTGGAGTGTCCCCGTCTCTCTCTCACAGCTCCACCTTTTAATATCACAATTATATGAGCCTACCCCATCCTTGAGCCTACCCTATGTTTCCATAGCTGCAGGGACAAATAAACAGTCACAAAAAAGACAGAAGGAGATGTTTCTTTTGTTCATTCATTTAAATGTCTCACGTCATCTCTTTGTCATATTATTTACTACTGGGAAACAACAAATGTATTTACACATCACAAAATACCAAAACAAAAGTAAGATACTTAGTCGGCTTAATTAATAGATGACTAATACCCCCATGCTGTGTTTCTGGAGGTGTAAGCCTACTTAATTTGAGTCATATTTTATTTTTTATTTTTTGCACAGTAATCAGTTGCTGCATCCTCTTGCGGGAAGGGAAACTGCCTCCTTTCTTTTTAGCACATCATTTATTGTCCTAACACCTCTTTCATTCCACCTTGTTTGAGACTGATACTAGTCATGTCAATGATATTGTTGAATAAAGGGAATGCAGTGGTCGAGCATCAGAAATATTTAGGGTTCCTCTTTTTAATTTTGCTCGTTCAAGTCGCTCCGGTCTTCTTTTCTGGGTGATGAGCTGAAAATTCCTATCTATTAATCTGTGTTTCTTGTTGTCTGTAGGGAGGTGATGAAGCACGTGTATGTGGGGGAGTATCGCCCCCATCACACAGTGTCTCAGCATAGTGCTCTTTTGGGCTTAAATACTGGGATTCATGCTCGAGTAGGATGGACCCAATTTTTTTAGCTGCTTTACCAGTTATTCAGCTTCTATTCTCTACCAGTGTAGTACAGATATTTTTATTGTCGCTGACATACACGAAACCAAAGAACGTTTGCATTTAGCATAACAATGTTAAAGCAATTGAATATGGCAATTTTCTTCAAAGGATCTACATAAAATAGCAGTGTTTGTGGTTGAACAGATCCTCACAGGTCCATCATTAATGTTGTAATCAGATATTTGAAAGATGAAATGAGAGATGAATATCACCACGCATGGGCTCAAGAGACTGGAGAGACAACATCACTCATTTCAAATTAAATCAAGCTTTATTAATCCCACAAGGGGGACTTTTAAAGGCTGACAGGCTGGTAATAGGGGGCATTCAGTCATCCCTGCAATAATGTCCTGTTTGTGGTGATTCAGTCAGGCTGCTAAATGGATGATGATGAAAGCTGGCACTTTTCAAGCTGATACTGTCTATTTGTAGTTGAGACTAGTGTATGGGCTACATCACATTGTATTCAGAGCAAACTGTACTGTGATGTATTCACTCAGCAAGGTTCATCAGTCAGTTTGTATATGTATGAGGATGTTTGCATGTGAGAGCGAGAGAGGAAGAATAAGCAATGATATTGAATGTTTACGCTGCCAAATGCTTCCCTTTGTCTTGTTGTGTGTCTATGTATATGAGCACACTTGTGTATAAACAGGCTTGTGTAAATGTGGGTCATTGTGTTTCAAGGAAAACTAACCGTTGCCGTGCATGGTTGAGTTTGATCTGACAATAGACAGAAAGTATGTACTGTTCCTAATTAAGTCTACAGAGTTCCTGTCACTCCCTAAAGCCCACCCTCCTCCCTTGTCATTTATCTGGCTCTTCTTTGAGGCTGTGTGTGTGTGTGTGTGTGTGCGTGCATGCGTGCGTGCGTTTATCTCTCTTACCGCTGACAAAGAACAAAGAACATAACTGCCACTGACCACAGATCAAAGCAGCACGGTTGAATGGTTGGATGTACATTTAAAGCGTAAGGCTGGAGATACTTTATAGTGTTGCTATTGTCGATAAAGCCCATGTAAAGACCAACCATGCATAGTGCATCTCTCAATACTTTCTGACTTCTAATAAATACGTTGAATATAATAGCTCTTTGTTGTATGGTAGCACGTACTACTACCATGTAAAAATAGCGGTATGTCCCACAATAAGTTTCATTCCTCCAGATGGCGAGTGATGATTTTTATAGCTGTACTTTTGGTTTTGGCAGGTCAGCAAGGACGAATACTGAATTGATTTATTAATTCCATTAGCAGTGCCCATCCCAAGTGGTTTTTATTAACGACGTATTCACTGTCATTTCTGCTTAGACCAGCATTCCCCAACTCACACGGGAAGGGCAGCCAATCAGGCGAAACAGCCGTTCAAGTCATTTGCTAATTAAAGTTGCGTTAACAATTGCATTGCCTCAGGAGGACAGATCATTGTCCAGACTGAACCGCCATCCAACTGCTTTCCCAGCAGTACTTAGTCTGTCAGTAGGTGTCAATAATGACATTTTAATTGGCATTTTATTGGTTTTCTTGGCTGAGCTGAGTGTGTGTGGCAGCTACATAGCATAATAAATATGAGGAGGATTAATATGGATGTTCCAAAAGCATCTAGCAAAAAATGTTTTTGCTTAGTTAGGATGTCTTTGCTTTATGCCTTGAGTATGCTTTTTGTGAAGAAAACTTGTCCTTGTGTATTATCCTAAATTATTCCATAAACCCTCAACAATGCCAGCTCAAAATCCTGAACTCATGTGGCTGCACACATCTCACACTCACTCATTCTACCTCAGTATTCATGCAGAAGCATCTCTGGGACATGAAGATTAATGTCCCTGCCACAGGACAGTGCCGTACATCCCCCACATCTTTCCCACTCTGAGGTACTCCTCCATGCACATGCTCAAATGTGTTTGAGCGAGAGTTTTCACATGGGACAGACAAAAGGAGGGAATAATATATAGGAAGTGCAGGCTGTCAGCAGAAACAGAACAGTGAGATGTATAATTGATTCAGGACACAGGAGGATCATGTCTGCTCTGTTGCGTATGTGACAGTGTACATCTACACCCTCATTGCAGGGCTCCTTCCCAGGGAACCTCCAGCTGGTACTGGTTCTGAGGCCCACTACCCTCCTGCAGCGTACACTCTCCGACATCCTCTTCAAGTTCAACAAGGATGAGTTCAAGATGAAGGTGCCGGTGCGTACAGTCACTCTTACCTGTGGAAACGCTGTTTCAGTGACTTGTGTTCTTCCTTCTGTGGTTCATTCATCTAGTCTAATCCTCCTCAACTTATTGAAGAAAGAAGATTTTAATAGAACGCGTATAGAACACAGAATATGATTATTATCAAATAATATGTAATAGTTTCAGGTGTCTGTGTTTCAGGTGATTATGCTGAGCTCAATAACTGAGCTGCACTCCTACATCGACCGCACCCAGCTGACCCAGGAACTCGGGGGGACACAGGAGTACTGCCATGAGAAGTGGATCTCTCACCGCACTGTATGTACACTGTATACACCACCTTAGTGGTCAGCATGGACAACATAACACTGTCCCTACATCTCTATCACAAGCACCTTAAAGAGTAAAATACATACAGTGAAAGAATAAAATAGAACCAAAGACAGACAGTTATCTTGAGCACCCAAATTAATTGATTCTCTCTGTGCCATAGATAGAAGCAAATAAACATAGTGTCAAGTAGTGTAATGAAAGTTAAAAGTAATAACATCACCACTACTTCAAGATGAAACCCTCCACTAAAAGTGTTTAGTTTAGTAAATCAAGAAAAGCACAACAGCAAAAAAATATGCAGCCAATATGAGCAACTATAAAAAGTATTTCACAGAATACCAGAACCAGTTTGTTTTTGCAAATGTGGCATTTTCTTTATTCTAATCATGAGCATGCATGCTGATTATCTTGGTTTTGTCTTGTATGCATCAGGCTATTGAAGGCTTTGCGTTGTTGGTAAAGAAAACAGCACAGACTCTGCAGTCATTTGGCACCGAGCTTGCTGAAACCGAACTCCCCAATGAAATCCAGGCCACAAACATCCTGCTGGGCACACACACCAACAAGAAAGACAAAATGAAGGTAACACCATTAACACACACATACATTACACACATGGTTTCTCTGTATATCTCTGTATACAGTATATTAGTTATGTATTTGGATTATATATCTCCCTCTGTCTGTTTATGTGTGCAGGAGGATCTGCTGGTGGCTCTGGGTCAGGGCAGCAGACTGCTGGAGAGCATCAATGAGCCTGTAGTGCGAAACCCCGACCACAACATGAACCAGGATGAAATGGAGAACATGGCTACAGTGCAAAGGTTTGAACCACTAGAGGTGATGTAGCTGCAGGATTGCTACTTAAACCTGGACTCCCTTAAAGTAACAATGAATTAAGTCTCATAAAGAAAAGGAACCAGACAGATGGAAGTGATAATTGAACAAATCTGCTTTTTTCATTTCACTCAAAAAAGCTCCAACCCACATACATTAGTATTTATCATCAACTGAAAAAATACTACATTGTTACAATAGCACATTAGGTGTCAAGTAGTGACACTGTGTCACTATTCAGAAAACATATGAATATAAGCATTTTTAATTATTTTATGCTTAAAGGTACAGTAAGCAATTCTGGAGAAATCCAACACCGTGACAAAAATCATGATACAGAGCAAAGAACAACACAGCAAGTAATGTAATTAATGTTAGCTAAGTTGTGGGGTAGCATATTATTGTTACCGTTGCTGTTGCAAAGCTAACATGTAGAGAGGAGGAGCCAGCACAGTGATATTTACAGCTCTCCTGCTACTATTGTTAACATCACAACAACAGCATGTTTTGGTGAACTATAAGCTGAACATCCATGTCAATTAACGTTACTGACACACACATCATGGCTGGAATAGTTTTGTGGCTTGCTCTGTACAAGCACCGATTTTTCACAGAACGGACAGCTAGCGGACTGTGAGGAGATGTTCACTGAATTTGACAAAAAGACATATTGTGGATTAGAATCCCTTACTCAATCTTTTAGACAAGAAAAATTGTAATGTTATTTGTAATTTATCATGTTAATTAACTATCATTTCAACAATTTTCTTGAAGCTGGCGTAGGCAATTTATTTCATACATGCCAAACATACAACATTTTTGTTATATTTGTTGAAATTCTCTTTATATCCTGACATCATTCAAAAAATCAAATGCTCAGACACAAAAATTTAAAAAATCTGGTATCTGTGGCTGTCGCATTACTGTAATAAGGAGTACATACCTACCTGTCTACCTACCACTGTTCATGGAAATGTGTTTTGAGGGAGTGGCTTTGGAGGGAGGCCTGAAGGAAAGGGGTCCTTTTTCTCCAGTACATAGAAAAATGTATTGTCTTTGGGGTTTTTCAATATAGGTAAGGGAGGTTTTGTACTGTGTTAATTTGTGATGGGCATTTATTATTATTAATTTCATATTTAAACAAGTTTAAATAATAGATCTCTACCTTTAAGAAATACATAACTAGACTTTTAAGATACACACTGTGTTCATTTCATAGGACGTTTAGTATCTGCACAGGTCTAAAGATATAGTGCTATCATTGTTTATCACATTCCACAGCCTCTCAATATACTCTGATTGATCCATGTAACAAAGATTAAGAGCCAGTAGACTTTTTTTGTTTGTTTTTGTTGATGGCAGTTGGTGTTCATAGCTTTCTCAGCTCTGTCTTCAGTGTAGTTTGTAATAATAGCAAGGCAGTGTGCTTTGAGGTCAGTACGGTATTTTAAGCAACACTGAGGGCATGTCAACGGGCATTAGCTCTATATAACATGCACACACGCAAGCACACAGAAAAAATAGCCAAATACCTCAGTCAGCATCCCCACTCCATTTTCTACTCTTCATTTTTCCAACCACTGCTTTGGTCTACTCAACAGCCTATTTTTTAACAATCCATCTCATCTCTCTCTATCTGCTGCTCTTTCAGACTGCTGTCTCAGCTGGACGAGACAGAAAGGGCTTTCGATGAGTTCTGGGTGAGGCATCAGACCAAACTGGAGCAGTGTCTCCAACTGCGCCACTTTGAGCACAACTTCAGAGAGGTGAGCTGGAGCCCCGTACTCTCCATAGTAGACTTCAACACATGATCATTTTTAAAAGTGAAATCTGACTGTGGTATTTCTGCTGCAGGTGAGGGCTCTGCTGGATCAGGTGTCTGAGAAACTTGCAACCTTCTCTGAGGTGGGAATCAGCCCAGCCCACGTGGACCACATCTTTTGTGAACTCACCACCTATGAGGAGAGAGTCTGTGTAAGTAATACCCAACTCTTCACAATTAAAGCTTTGTCTAACTGTGGCGTGGATAGATGAATAATATCCTTAAAATGTAGGTTTGTTGTGTATTTATTTCTTATTGTTTCTGAATAACAAATAACTGTTAATTATTTAGATTATGGTAATAATCTAATGGTATCACTCCAATAATCTTGACAATCCTTAATAAACATTTAGCTTTTAATATTGTTTTACATTTTGTTTGGGGATGTTGTGCAATAAGACAACCACTACAGTATGGCAATTTAATTGTATCATGTTGCTGTATAGCGACACCTAGAGGCAAAATGCCATCAAATTTTGCGTGATCTCTGAGTTGACAGGTGCTTATTTCCTGACATTTTGTTTGCAATTAGACCGTGCATTTAATAGTTAAGGCAGTGTATGCTACAAAACCACAACCAGCATGAAAAATATACAGTACATAAAAAGAATTTTATAATAAGAATTCAGGCTCATCCAGATATGAGTGATTTGGTGAAAATGAATAATAGTTGGAAGGAAGACTTGTGAAAAACATGGTGGTGGTAATAACTATCACTCCGCTCTGGTCCACAGGAGGTGCTGGAGAGAGCCTTGTCGTTGGCCCGTGAGGGTGATGAACTGATCCAGAACTTACACTATGCCGAGGACTCCATTCAACCCAAATGCAGCGAGCTCAGAGCAGTCAATGAGAATGTTAGCAGCAACCTGAGGGCCAAGAAGGACCACCTCCTCAAAGCTAAGGAGCTACACCACTGTTTGGAAAGGGTAAGAAGACAACACACCGAGTTGTGTTGTATAGTTTGTTGTTGTCGTTTTTTACTGACTCTTCTTCCTTTCTGTCCTCAGGCTTCTAAATGGGTTGATGATGGTATATACCTGCTGGCATCTCAGCCTGTAGACAAGTGTCAATCACATGAGGGGGCAGAGTTAGCCCTGCAGGAGCTAGAGCGTTACCTGGATAATGCAGGCCAGAACCAACTGACAGACCTCAATACCATTTGGAGTGAATATGAGGCGGTGCTCAACCAGAAGTTCAGGGTAAGACAGCCAACCAAAGAATACATATGTTGCACTTTTGAACATAACTCATCATTGTCAAACAGATTGTGACATCAACTACTTGACCAGGTTATTTCTAACATCTGTCTCAAACAGGGAGGTACAATCTGTGCCAGAGTCTATCAAGACTTTGAGTAGAGTTTTGTTTCACAAAGAAGATGTCATGTCTTTTAGTTTTGTATTTTGCAACACAGAAGAGGGCAAACATGTTGTGGGAGTCATTTTGCATTGTTCTTTCACTTATTTGATTAGATGACATTATGAGAAACTCTCTAAACCATGGTGTTAGTTTTGCAGGAAAACCTAGATGATTTTTTATACTGTAAAGATGAAAATGGCACACCTTGTCAGATGTATAAGCAATGGCCAAGTTTGTTTATAGTAGACATTATAATGTCTCAAAATTAAAATGAAATACTAGATGTAACACATTTATATTCATTTTAAATGATATGATGACAGAAAATGTACTTATAAAAGCATCAGGTATTACAGGACATATCACTAACTGACTCTACTCTGATAACTTCCTATGTATCAGGACCAAGTGGAGAAGGTTTTCCAGAAGCAGGCGTCCATGCAGGAGATGTTCGACAAGAGGAGGGTCAGTCTGAAGAAGCTAGCAGCCAAACAGACCAGGCCGGTGCAGCCGGTAGCCCCCAGACCTGAAGCCTTCATAAAATCCCCTCTCAGCTCACCTGGTCAGTCTCCACACATCCACACCTGGACCATTTATATCACACAATGCAGAACCTCTTCTTATTTTTTTCTGGGCTTTTATGCTCTTCATTATTTTTTTCACAAGCCGAATGCCATTCACATTATGGGGAGCCCTTAAACGCACGTTATCATAGACTCTATTTTCCACAGCCCTTGAACACTTGATAGAGTGGATGGATAATATGGATCTTGCATGCAGCTTATATTGTACCTTGCCTGTCAAACATTATTGAAAGGTACTTTTTAGAATCATTGTAGACACAAATAACTCAGAATCTAAAGCTGAGGGTTAGGAAATTGTTAATTTAGAAATGTTAGTGACTTCTTAGCATCCATAAGCAGACACTCAATGATGGTTTTTGGTCTGTGTCTTATAGTTTAACATAGAACACAAAGCATTCATGAGGACGTTTATTAGAATCTTTCTTTTCCAGTACTGAGAAAATAAACTCCCAGTGAAAGGTTTGTATCAACAAACCATGTGCCAGCAATTGTTGCATTTTAGGCTTTCTTCAGGGCACCTTTTGCATTTTAGATCATTTTAAGATTAACATTACATAAATATTTTTAAATCTTTTCTCATTTTTCTTCAAATAAATGTATCCCACATGCTAAAATTTATTGAGATTTGCTGTCCATGCTGGCTAAAAAGGTGGCAGGATTACTGGAATTTATAGCTAAAACATGAACATTTTTATTAAATAGTTCTCTGTCAGCACAATAAAACCCTGGTTAAACAAGAGCCATACTTCATTTCTTTAAAAACTATTAATATTTACTGTAAAACAACAAGAACACAATATATATGTCATACTATTAAAACTCCAAACCCACATCATTTTACAAGAAACAACAAATTGTTTTAAATCTCAAGGTGTGGTATTATTTAAGGTAAAAATACAAAACCGTGTCATTATCAATCAACAGCAGCCAAAAGAGAAATAAAAATATGTTGTCTGTCTGGTATAGGTACCTAAGATCTGCTACATCTAGGAAATTTCTAATAAAAAAAAACCAAAGTTACGATCATTTCTTAATTTACTTATACTCGTTTCCTCACTCATATGTTCCAATTTTAGTGTATTTACAACCTAAAATATATGTTATTCAGAAACTCTGAAAACAGCCTATATGTATTCTACCAAGCATGTGATGCCTCAAATATTTTTTGGACTGATACCAACCAAAACAATTTGGACTCTTTTTTTCTCATCCCCTTCCACAGCACACAGAGCACAGCAGGAGAAAAACTGCTCAGAGACAGACTCTGGGAACGACTGTGAGAAAGTGAGTGGAGTACTGTCATGGTTCTGTGTCTGTCCAGTTGTTCTCTATACTTTGTATTGTCTGTCGCTTATCACGGTGACCCCGATATCGTTTTTTCCCCCTAGGGAAATGGCCAACTGCAGAACGGAGACAGTAACGGCAGACATGCCTCTCTGTCAGAGGAGGAGGAGAACCTGGCGGTGCTCAGGAGGTGAGGGATCAGCCGTCGCTCTTTCATCTATAATCAAATTACACGGCAGATGGACTCTGTGAAAAAAGCTTCTCATTATCTACAGAGCTGTGCATCTATCGTTTCTGAGTGTGCCTTCACATCCTTCATTTGATCTCTTTTTTTGCCTCTCTATCCCCTCTCTGTCTGCAGGCACGTCATGAACGAGCTCCTGGAAACTGAGAGAGCCTACGTGGAGGAGCTGCTCTGTGTATTACAGGTGTTTATTCACTCCACAAAATGTTTACTCTCGTCTGCCTTTTACGTGTGCCTAGAATTTAATGTTTTGTCTTTGTGCGTGACAGGGATATGCCTCTGAGATGGATAATCCAGCAATGGTCCATCTCATACCCACTCCTTTGCAGAACAAAAAGGAGGTTCTGTTTGGCAACATGCCAGAAATCTACCACTTCCACAAGAGGTGAAGGAGCGCCATCTGCCTGTCTTTGGTGATATCAGTGAACTGTGTCTTTTCTCTTATTCTTCATCGTACTTTCATCAATAAGATGTGATTTTGGTGTTTCCAGGACATTTCTGAGGGAGTTGGAGCAGTACACCGACTGCCCAGAGCTAGTTGGAAGGTGTTTTCTAGAGAGGGTAAGTGAATTATGAGATTTTTTAATGAGATTTTCAGCACAGAGGTTTCTTGTTTACAAATTGTTTTTACCGCCTTCCTCTAGATGACAGACCTGCAGATCTATGAGAAGTACTGTCACAACAAGCCTCGTTCTGAAAGCCTTTGGAGGCAATGCTCAGACTGTGCCTTCTTCCAGGTGAACAGTCAGCACCTTCAAGATTTTAATTAAATGTTCTTTACTGTGCTTTATTTGACACAATTCTTTTCCCATCAGGAGTGTCAGAAAAAACTGGAGCATAAACTGGGCTTAGATTCATATCTGCTGAAGCCTGTTCAGAGGATTACCAAATATCAGCTGCTACTGAAGGTATGATGCTATATGTTGGCTGCTAATCAGCTGGACCATTAAACTGTCTTTTCAGTGAGATTTTTGTTCTTCAGTCATTGATCTGAGCTGCATATTTATTGTGTTTCTGACTACAGGAAATGCTGAAGTACAGTAAGAGCTGTGAGGGGGCCGTTGACCTGCAGGAGGCACTGACATCCATCTTAGGCATCCTCAAAGCTGTCAATGACTCCATGCACCTCATCGCCATTACAGGATATGAGGTGAGACATTAAACAGGACGCATGATTATCAATTACAGAGAAAATGCTTTGCATAGGTCACAACATTCAAATATGGTATTTTTTTAGTGCAAAGTCATAAAATAATCTTGTTGCACTGGACTCTTTATTATACTATTTACAGAGACCCAATAATTCCCACAATGACCAAGCGACAGTGGCAAGACAAAACTTGCTTTTAACAGAAGAAACCTCAATTCAATTCAGTTCAATTTTATTTATATAGCGCCAATTCACAACAACAGTTGCGCTTTTCATATAGAGCAGTTCTAGACTATACCACATCTTTGTGATATTATTTACAGAGACCCAACAATTCCCACAGAGACCTCGAGCAGATCCTAAACGTAGAGTGGACTGAGAGAGGGGGGAGGGAGAGAGAGCTGTGTGGTGAAGTGTGATGTCCTGGGAGAGCACCGAGTACATTGGATTTCTTGCATGGTTTTCTCAATCATTTAAAGATCAACAAAGACGAGGGGATACAAAAAGGGAGACCGGGATACTATTACAGTAAAAAGGAAGGAGAAACACAAATCTAAAGGTCAAACAATATATAAGAAACCAAGAATTCAAAGAAAATAAATAAAAATACATAACCAATTATGTACAATATATACAGTGTCTTTGGCGTTTACAGATGAGATCAAGTGATCTACTGGCTCACTGCAGATATCACCAGCAGGACTATTGTACAATCTGTTTGACATTAAACACTGCAGTTGTCTGTTGCAGTGTATTGCCTAAATTTAAGGATATATAGATTCAGCATACACAATAGCACAATGATATATTACACAGTGGTTAAAAACAACGAAAGAATAAACAAGCAGCACTACAGCAGCATGTCTATCAGTGCAGTTTGTAGCTAGAGGCGACTGAACAGGCCTGTGTGCAGTTTGAGATGATTTGAGTATTGAATTCAGAATTGAACTCTGATCGTATTATACTGACAGCGTTCCAAATGAAAATGAGTATATTCTTTCAGTTTGTCACTTCATCAATGATAGACGTTAAAATATTTTCGGATTCCCAGAAGTGTTTTCAACATTAAATGTGCTGTACAGCTGCAACGATTAGTGGATTAATTGATTAGTTGATTGACAGGAAATGTATTGGCAAGTATTTTGATAATCTAATTATCGTTTTAGTCTTTTAAGATAAAAAGCCAAACATTTACTGCTTCCGGCTTCTTAAATGTGGGAATTTGGTGCTTTTCTTTGTCGGATGTGATAGTAAACTGAAAAGCTTTGGATTTGAATTTTTGGACTGGGACGAGACTTGACTCAGACAAAACAAGACATTTGTTTGTTCAGTCAGAAATTATATACAGTATTTGTCACTGTAATCTATGATTTCATAATACAGGGAAATTACTGGCAGATTAATCGATAATAAAAAGAATCATTAGTTGCAGCCCTAATCTGCAAAAAGTCACTTCATTCATGGAGGTTGAATGAAGGTATAGGAGGAAAGTGAGGCAAATTAGACAGGTTGTGCAAAAGGAAGTGCCTGTTTATATGAGACAGTCTTAATATTATGCAGCTGCTTTCATGAAAATACAGACACCTTATTCAGAAACAGACACTCCAGATGGACACTGGCACAGAACACAGACTAGACAGAAAACAGATACAGTACATTAAATGGATTATGGCCTCTATACAGTATTTTGGAACACATGCATATATATATAAGCTCTATCTTACAACATCTTCAACTCTCCTTTCGTAGGGTAATCTGAGTGAGCTGGGTAAGCTACTGATGCAGGGGTCATTCAGCGTGTGGACTGAGCACAAAAAAGGTCATGCCAAAGTTAAGGATCTGGCCCGTTTCAAGCCTATGCAGAGGCACCTCTTCCTCCACGAGAAGGCCCTGCTTTTCTGCAAGAGGAGGGAGGAGAATGGGGAAGGCTATGAGAAAGCTCCCTCATACAGCTTCAAACAATCTATGAATGTGAGCACGTCTATAGTATCAATGTGAAGAATTTTGCTCCATTTGTCTTTTTTACTGCCAATCTGTTTGTATTTATAATATGTTTTATAATTGTACCTTGCTATCTTTTTTCCAACAGATGAGTGTTGTTGGCATCACTGAGAATGCAAAGGGAGACAACAAGAAGTTTGAAATCTGGTGTAACTCCAGAGAAGAGGTCTATATTGTTCAGGTGTGTTTTCAAAATTAAAAGTCTGCTAATGTTCTACTTTTTTTTTCTAATTGTCAACAAATCCCAAAAATGCCCAAAATCATTAATTAATTGATCTGAGTGACAAATGACTAAAAGTACTGTTTGTAATTAATCTGTGTTGTAGTGCTCAGTCAATCCCTCATCTATGTCCTGGTTCCATTAATTCTCACGTGCTTTAACATGAAGCTGAAAATGAACTCCATCAAATGCAAAATGCTCTGTTGTTTTAGTAGTCATTTCTAAAACAGCTAGGCATTGTGTTCTTTAGCTAACATTGAGTCTTTAAAAAAATACAGACATAATATATTATGGAAATTGTTGACAGTAAGATACAAAATAACGACAGGCTTTGTCCTTACAATAATATACTATATTTGAACAATGGGCTTGCATATGGATGTCTACCTCCACATAACAGTGGTAAGCAGTATACAGTTTACGCTGAGCCTTTTTTATATTTGTTTAACTGTCTCTGTTTCAGGCACCAACGGCTGAAGTAAAAACCACTTGGGTAAATGAGATCAGGAAGGTTCTGACTACCCAGCTGGAAGCGTGCAGAGGTACAGAAAGAGGATGTACTCTAAAACCCATTTCTAAATGTAATGTTCACACTAATACCAATGTCTTGGCAGAAACTGAAAAACTATTATTTGTTCAGTTGTGCATGTGAAAGAAAAATATTTGCAAATGTTCCAACATGGGTGTTTTGAGGTGGTTGTTCTCTCTATCTGTGTTTCAAAAGCCAGCCAGCAGAGGGCACCGGAGCAGGTTTTCCAGTTCCCTCCTGTGCAAAGTGGATCAGTGAGTCTCAGGTAAGTCTGTATTCCCCACCTCATTTATTCTCTCTCACACTTTAAGTGAGCAGTGAGATTTGTGACAGTTCTTTCAGATTAATCTGTGGATAATCAGGAACACATTTTCCGTAGACTGTTGAAGATTCTTATGCTCCACTTTTGTCCACCCACAGTCCATTCAAGTCCGGACAGAAGAGCTTTAAAAGGGGAGAGGAGAAGAAAGCAGAGCCCTGTAGCCCAGATGCCAACTCCTCTTCTTCACCAAAGCCCACTGGAAAAGGTGAGCCTTAGGCAGAGAGACTTCCAATCAAATTAGAAATATGAAACCCTTTAAAACAAAACAAATCTAATAATAGCACTGTAGTGCATGTATTCTACAAACTACACTTACTGTGTACCTCTTTGTGATTAACTCATGTCTTCACTGTCTTTTCCACTGAATCGTTTAACTTTTTTCATCTTTTTTTCCTTCTTCCATCTTTTTGTCTGTCCTGTCTTTGTGCTTTTCCTATGGGTCAGATGAGGCTGTGACAAGCCCTACCTCAGACAGAGCTGCTGTGGCTAAAAAGCGCTTTACTTTACAGGGCTTCAGTAACCTCAAAGCACAGAAAGGTAACTGCAGGCCATTGGTGAATCCAACATACATCCAACATACCACATGATCTTCTGCATTTGTTAAATGAAAAAGTATATTTCCATGTAGTTGAAATCAAAGACATTTTGGGAATATGCTTATTTGCTTTCTTGCCTAGATAAGAAGTTAGATAATACTCTCATGTCTGTACGGTGACGGAAAAACTCGAGAAAGTCAGTTACTGTTCTCAGCCACAAATAGTCTGACTCATACCTCATTATAAAACCACAATTTGTAGTTTTTACACTTGGTTTTTGTACGGATTAAACTAAGCTAACCAGCAGTAGCTTCATTATTACTTCGCAGACATAAGAGCGGTATCAATATTCTCATCTAACTCCAGGCAAGTATGTTAAGCAAATAAGTGTATTCCTTTAATGTTAGAACATTTCTTGGCTATAGTCTCTGAAGGACAAAATAAATAAAGAATATATTTTAAAGAGGTCAAACACTGCATGCTTCCCTCCACAGAGCCCTCATCTACTGATGATAAAAGTTTTACATTACCCATGACGATCCTGCCGTCACCAGGTATCACACAACTCTAGATCCTAGTTTTCACAGCCCTTTTCACAGCTTTGACTTTTCATAGCAGGAAAAGCACAGGGTTTACTAATACCATTAACAATGTCTCCATTCTATTTAAGTGTCCCCGTAAGGCATGGACAATACCAGGACCCTAAACTGGAGCCGCTAAATGGAATTCAGCCACCATTCATTTTATTATTTGCTCCCAAGCTTTTCCTACTGTGACATGTCAAAATGTCTTCTCTGAAAAGCCCTCTCGCTGATAACTCTTTTATTGTAGCCTCTTCCATTCAAAAAGCATCACAACATTAAGCTGCATTTTGCAGTTTGTTTGTGAAACTAACTGCTTGTTAGAATTAATCTTCTTCCTCTTTTAGTTGTCTTTCCTGAACCTTTCTGATCCTGTTAGTTCACTGTACGTCTGTGTCACTTCAGTCAGAGCTGAAAATGAGCTGTTGACCATGTGACCTTCTCATCAAAATGTGCCCTCTGAATGTCAACATTTTGTTTGTGATTTCTTTCTTGCCTCAACAACCACGCTTGTCCCTCCTTTTTCTCACTTGACGGTAGGATCTCCCACAAGCCCTGATCACAAGACGAAACGCCAGAGCGATCCCACGCCATTCGGCTTCAAAGGTATTTAGTCTGCAATAACTGCATACTCCACCCTGTGGGGTTAGTTGTTCATCCATGATACCCGAGCAAAGCCTTGCCTCTCTAATAATGATGAGTTTCATTGGCTGAAGCTACTGCAGGGTGAGTGACCAGCTGTGCTTCTATTGACTCCTGTCCCTCAGATGCAGGTCCTCCCCCTCTATACCTGAGCAGGACCAGGTGGTTCAGCACCTCTAGTCTCTTACAGACAAAGTGGAGAGGTACATTGGCACCAGCCGGCTCATGCTGACTGTGTCTGGCCCACTATTTCACTATTATATACCCTTTATAGACAATCTTTCTTAGTTGTTGCTTTGCTGTCCCACATCTCCACGTTCCTTTCAGGCTCAGAGAAAATAGAAATACACACTGATATGAAGGGATTTCTGCCTGCCACTTCTCCTTTGTGTTGAATGTGTTTAAAATATGGAGTTGCATGCCCATCTCCCCACGTCTTTAGACTTTTTTGGTAATAGTTGGGGAGCGGATTGTGTCATGCTGGGATACCTGGGATTAGCTGTTTTTCCTTCTCTGTTCAAAAGAGCTCTTAGTGGGTGTCACACTTTCACACTTGTATATCTCTCACCGCAGGTCAAGCACATGTCTGATGTCAGCTGAAGCTGAATGTTGCCATAAACTAAACATCCTGTGTTCTTCCTCTACCCCTCAGGCTGGAACAAGGCGTCCCTGTCGCTGGATGCCTCAGAGGAGCATGACGGCTACTCCAGTGCCGAGGATCCTCTTAACTCTGACCCAGAGGACGACAACGGCAAGAAGCTGGTGAGTCACTGTGTGTGATGAACGTGTCAACCTGTCTGTTCTTGTTTTAATCACATTGTGGGGACAAAATATGTTCGGGGATGTTTGGGGAATCACCTCCCCTTGTCTGCAAATGGGAGGTGGATCCTCACAAGGTAAATGTTTTGCTTTTTTGTGTAGGGTAGTGTTGGCCTTATGCATGTAGTGCTTATGATTAAGGTTAAGTTATATTTCAAGGACAAAAACAAGTCTGTGTTTGTTTGGGCATAAGTGTATGCACAGAATTTTACTTTGAAGACCATAAGACATGAAACTAAAGAATGTTGATGCTTTTATTACCATGTAATTATTTAGCTATTTTAGCTGGAAATATCTGTCTCTTTAGCTGCTAAATGTGTGTTATATTACGTATGTTCACTAGTTAGTTGCAAACTTTGTCTTTTGTTTGGTGCTGGGCAGGTAGCTTACAGTGGGTTTATCAGAGCTTTTTCACCGAAAACATCTGTTAGCTGTGTCTGGAAATGAGAAACAGAGAAATAAACCAAAACAGTGAGCTCAAAGACAGAGAGTTTAGTGATAATTCTCCATGGGTTCACTGCTGCGAGCGACACCTTTTATATTACATAGGTATTTGACCCATTTTTAATATAAAAATATTGTAGTGCAGCTTTAAAGTTGACACATGCTGAGTGGTTTGTCGATTTTTTAATACATTTCCTCTTATGTTTCCTTACCTTGACTTTGAACAGTGTGCTGGCAAATATACAGTGATGGCTGACTATGAGAAGGGCGGCGCTCAAGAGCTCTCAGTGAAGAGCGGCGAAATGGTGCAGGTGATCAAGGAGGGGGATGACGGACAGTGGTGAGAATACACCCGTACTGTTACCTATGAGAAATAAAGCAATATTACAGCAGCACTGTTGTAAAAGTACTTTTGTGTGTGTCATGCAGGCTTGTACGTAACCTGACCTCTTCTAAAGAGGGCTGGATGGCAGCTGCTAACCTTATCACACTCCTTGGAAAGTCCAAGTCGTGCCAGTCTCTCACCAGCTCAGGTATTAAAGCAAACAATCACAAATAAAGTGTGTGACACAAGAGTATAATAACTGACATTAACCCTCAATGTGTGTTTGTGTGTGTTTGTAACAGAAGGCAGTGGTTCTGGAAACCTCAGCACATCATCCAGCTGCAGTGAGACCTACACAAGCTTCTCTGACATCAAACCCTGAACTCCTCCGCACTTCCTCCATCACCAAACTGCCCACAAATGCTAGCTTGTTTCCACAGAAAGCTGTATTTTTCATGTACATGCACCAGTTATTAAGATAATGTTATACATGTGCACATGTTATAGATTTGATTGTGGAGCAATTGTGCGGTGAAGATAAATACATCACAGACAGTATGTCTGTGAAGGTTCTCAGTCATAGTTATCCAAAGAAGGTTAAAGTCAAGGGCAATTGGACTTGGTTGAAGATACTTGAAGACGTTTCGTCTCTCATCCAAGAGACTTCTTCAATTCTGAAATGACTGGAAGGGAAACTCAGCTCAGGACGACCAGGTGCACATTTTAGAAAGAGCATGGATGGTTTGAAAAAGGTGTCAAGGAATCCATCTATACCCGGTTTGAGAAGCTGTCACTGAACAAAGGAGGAGGTCTACGCCCCACTTACAATGCTGTCCTTTGATGATCATTCACACTTGGCCATGGGTGGTTCTGACGACCATAACGACTGTCATTACCACAGCCAGGAGCACTAACGAACACAGCGGTATCGACGATCCTGGCAAACAATCCCACCGTGGTCAAATAGCTGAGTTTCCCTACCAGTCAGTCAGAACTGAAGAAGTCTCTTGGATGAGAGACGAAACGTCTTCTAGTATCTTCAACCAAGTCCTCAACAAGTCCAGCCCTTGACTTTAACCTTCTTTGGAATCACAGACAGTAATTTCACAGTATAGTAAAGTGATCTTCCTCTAGTCATACACTTGTCTGTATATTTTTTATGAAGAACAGAGAAATCCCTGAGATTATAATACAATAGATGTATGAATGGGCCAGCAGGACTGATCTCAATGCATCTTTGAAAGTGGAGAAAGATTTGTGATCACATGTGGATGACAGTTTTGTTCATCTGCATTAATTCACCCGGAAGTTTAATTCCACTGTTGCTGTAAATAAAAAAAGAGGGAGAGACATAAATACTTGTTTAGCTTGAATGAATGTTTTCTGAGAATCTAATCACCCCCTGTCCTCTGCTTTTTCCGCTTTACGTGTGTTTATTTATTTGTAAAAAAAAAACTGAAAAGGCCACATATATGTAGTCTCTTTAATTTGCTTCTCATCTCTTCCTGTCTGTCATTAGAAACCTGTTCTGCCACCAGCTGCCCAGATTTTGTGTATGAGCTTTTGCAGTCTCTGGTGGCCCAATGGTCAAACTCTGTGGGGTTTTCATGTACACTGCAGTTTCTCCTTGTGATTAATCAGTGATCACTGTATAGTGCTAACTTATTCCCTGAGGAGGGATCGTGTTCTGAATGTAGATATTGTTCATTAATATCTGTCGGTCATCAAATGTTTGTTATCTGAGATGCTATATTGTACATTAAGTATGGTGATGTCACTTTTTTACATAAACAACTTTGATTATTCAGTCACTGTCTCTTTTTTGTCTATGAGTGAAGACTTAATACCTGATTTCACTGTATGTCTTATGTCTTGTCTTAATTTAGCTTCTTATAGCTCAATACTGATCCCTTCTGGAGCAGTTGTGGGTGCAGATGTCATGCACATGGGCAGACAAGGCGAAATCCCTGGGACATGCAGAAATGAAAGTGAAACTTCTCAACAGGGTTGCCAAGTTTGTTAAAACCCACCATTTATACCTATACAGAGTTTGAAACTACCGTACACAACTATAATATAAATTGTCGGGAAAAGTACAAATCTAATCTTTTATTCTTTTAATTTGTAGACAGTGAAATAAGGCACATTAGCAGTTGAAAGTGAATTGATTATGGTCAGAAAATGTTTTTATAAAGCAACAAATCTTGGGTGACTACAGCAGATGAAAACTCTCCACATAAAGCTTTCCGTGAAAGAAAATGATTATGAAAATGAAAACATGTTTGTTAGAATATAATTAACCGTATCAGTATTTCTAAAATGCTGGCCACAATAATGATCATCTTGTGGGGAAAACATAATGCAGTTATGCAAAGAAGATCTGTGTCAACACGACTCGAGTGAAGAGATTAAACTAACCTGTGGGGGATATTTTGGATAAAACCTGGCAACCGCCAACCGAAGGAATGGGCGGCGAAATAACGTGAGGTATAGTAAAGTTTGTAGGAGCCAGACTGAAGCACATCCGCTGTGATAGTGTGGATTCATGTAAATTATCTGTAATCCTGTTTCCATAGAAGAAACGCCTTCTTTTTAGACACATCTGCCGTTAAAGTTAGTCGATAGAAATGGGCCGCGGGGACAAAGTGTTCTGCGTTCTTTGTCAGAGGTCCGAAGAGACGGAGATAACCGGAGCTTTATCGACTAAACAAGAAGTCACTGCTCATCAGAACTGTTTGGTAAATATTATCATGTTTTTTTCCTCTTGATTTTTCATTCTGAAGGGTAGCTAATGAGCTGAAGTCAGCAAGCCAGGTTAAGTGTTATGGGTTGAATACTGTCGCTCGACCCTCCTTGTGCGAAAAGGAGGCGAAGTTGAACGATGAGCAGATAATATTGCGGCAGATAATAGAGCAGAAAAGCCACTAGCTGTGGCCGAGATGCAAAGTGTGCAGCGCCTCTACAACATTACTTGAGGATGTGGTTATGATGGGCACATGTTTTGCATTCAAATTTGATGCAATAGTTTGTATCGGTGCCAAGAAGACTTTAAAGCTGATGATACACGGAACAACTTTTAGAGCAATCGTGCAGGGCAACGTTGCCGTCAGTGGTAATGAGTAAAGATTACTGCCGTAATCCCCTATGCTATGTCAATTTGAATTAAAGTTGAGTTGCCCTTCATTAATGTTTTCCGTAACAACTTTAAGCTTGGACCCAAAAGCACAACTCAGAGATCAGGCAGGTAAAGTAAAATGCTGTTCCGTTGTCAGAAACAGACAATGATCAAAACCAGGTAGACTTGAAAGAAAGGGTAAACGTATCTAGACAGGGAGCAGGCGAAGAGGCAGCAGTCCAAAAGGCAGGCAGAGGTCCAAATGAGCAGGAATCAGACAGGCAGGGGCAAAAGCAACAAGCTTGTGAGACAACCGGATGGGATGAATAGGAATGGGCGGTAAATATATATTTATACGCAAGACTAATGAGGAAGTGGAAACAGGTGAGGAGGAGGTTATGTTCACAATTTCAGATTTAAATCATCTATTTCACTTAACCAAAAACTATACTGATTTTGGGACAGTGTCAGACCTAAATGCAGTTCTTGAGTATGTTGACATATGCTGCATCAAGTTTAAAGTTAAGAGCTCTACAATAAGTAGTTTTCATGTTAGAAATAAACTGGAGACAATGAGTGGTAAAACATATTAACTTTTTACACCATTAGCCATTCCTCTCTTGCCCTTTTTTTGCATTAACATTGTTGCATTTGCCATAATCATTTTTTTTCTGTTCTTCACAAACTGTTCCTCTTGACTGAAGTAGGCAGCATGTGATGGGCCCATTAAATGCAGGAGAAGACTCAGATGATGTGCCAAACGCCCCCTTTTATGGGAATGTTCAAAGAACCTGATATAGAAGACCGGGGTTTACAAAGAAAGCTTATAACCACCATCAGCATACCCATCATCGAGCCAGCTTACACAAAGAAAGCCTGGCTAAGTTTACCTTGTAGTACCCTCGGATAATAAATGTGGCACAGGAGTCAGGCTGACGTGATATAGATGTCCAATAAGGTCTTCATTTACAACTGATGTTTATTACTCTTCCTACCGTGAAACACATGTTTATCTTTGAATTACAGTGTTATTAACCAAGACATTTTGTCCTCTGTCCTGTTGTTTCTGTTGTACAGTTATATTCCTCTGGTATTTATTGCCGGGATTCTCCAGAGTTTGACGATCTGTTTGGTTTCTCTGTGGATGATGTGCTGGATGAGGTCAGACGAGGAAGATTACTGGTAAAGATTGTTGTCTTTTTCAGATATGAATTGGCCTAATCTATTAACTGTATGCTGGAAGCTGTTCTGAGTTGTGTTACTTGTTTGTTTGCATTAGGTGTGTAAGAAATGTAAGAAAAAGGGTGCCACTGCTGGGTGTGAAGTCAAACGCTGCAAGAAGTCCTATCACTACCCCTGTGCTGTTCAAGATGGAGCTAAGATTATTGAGAATGCAAGCAAAGGGAAATATGGGTTAGTCCAACATAACTGTTTGCCTGTATGTCTAGAAAATAGTCTGATAAATACACCCTGTACTGTATTATGTGTATTTTGTGAAAGAAACATGTGAAAGAAACACAACATTGCATTTGAAAATAAAGTAATCAAAATAACTGATTGTAAAACTATCTTCATGTGTTTTCATGCTTCAGGCTATACTGCTTGAAACACCGTCAGGAAAGTAAGTGGGCGTCTCTGGATTTCGGTCTTCGGTAAACACCTTTTGTTTACTGTTATTCATATTATGTGCTGAATTCTTCTTTTTCATTTCCAGATCAAAACAACGGTTCTGTAAAGTCCCGAACTTCCAAAAATGCCAATGAAGCTGGATCATCTAAGGTTTGACTGATGGACTATCTACTACATATACTTAAGGCAAATCATTGAAAACTGCAAATAAAAAAATAAATACAAAAGACTCACAAACAGTTGGGCACTGTAGTTTTCAGCAAGCATCACTCAAGCAGGAAGAAATAGTGCATTAGTAGTAGTAGTAGAAGTAGTATGTAGTAGTGTTTACGATAATGATGGAACATGTCAGCCAGTGCAATGATGTGACAAATTTTTTAACAATTTGTGGACAACAAAGGATGGTACAGTGGAATAATCTATATAAGGGTTTGGATACACAGACAATATTTCTTAATAGGATAATAATAA
This sequence comes from Micropterus salmoides, assembly GCF_014851395.1. Lineage (NCBI taxonomy): Eukaryota > Metazoa > Chordata > Actinopteri > Centrarchiformes > Centrarchidae > Micropterus > Micropterus salmoides. The sequence continues at coordinate 19,292,315 of NW_024040596.1, forward strand.
TGTGTTTTTTTTCCTTAGGATTTGCCAATACAGAAGTATTTTATTTTTGTGTTTATTTCTGGAAGTAAATTGTAATTCCATTTTTCTGTAGCACAAACATTTAATGTTTCAATAACTGGTACAGGTCAAGACACAAGAGGGTTTTCATCTGGCCCAAACCCTGTTTGGCAAGTAATGGTATCCATGTTTTATTTTAATGAGGTATACTGCCTTGCCTGTGAGAAGACTGAGGGAAATATCAGATTGGAAAGTTTGTCTAATAGCATCATTATGTAAGTATGTTTACATTTTGCAAACGTCTTTCTTTATAAGTCAATAACTATAAATATTTCTATGTTTCTAATCTGCTCTTAAAAGCAATATCTGATCACGTTGTAACAAACAGATGTGTGTTTTTAGGTTATATTGTGACAAACATGCTCCTCCTTCGCAAAAGAGGAACACTACAGGTAAGTCCTGCTCAGAACACACGTGTGGCTGTTTGTTCTTCTTACTATGACAAATTAAATATTTTTTCTTCTTAACAGATGATTCCACAGCAGCCGGACCGTCTGCGTACAGCAGTGACTCCAACTCATCCAGCAGTGTGTCGTGTTTGTCTAAGGTACACATAGTCTCCATAGTCACTTTAAATAAAGCTTTTTAGTGCCATTACATTTCTCTTTAGAATGATTCAGTGATTTTAATCATTCTGCTTTTGCTTTTGAAACAGAGACGGTTGAGTTTCAATGACAAGTAAGTGTTTCATCATTTGCATGCTGAACTTGCTTTTTTCCTTCAATGAAACAAATGGTGCAAAAGTTTTAGGAAGGCGTGGAAAAAACGTCAGAATGCTTACATACACCTACCATACAGAAAGTAGTCTTCCGTCACATAAATAGGGCCCTCAAGGGACATTTGATAAGAAGTGTAAAAGACACTAAAGGCTATCTAAAATGGTGGGGGGGGTAATAATAATCACCCTACTCAAAAACCATATGAACAAGGGAAAGAAAACAAGATTAATAGCAAGAAACCTACAAGTGATAGTATGTGGGAGTATATTCTTTGTTTTCTTTCCAAGGCAGCTTATACCTTGACAGTGGGGGACTTAATTTTAATTAAAAGTAGCAGTATTTTTGATTTGCCAATCATTGCAATTTTCCTTCATCCTTGCTTTTGTTTCATACAGCCCAATCACTTTTTGCTTCCCATTAACTGTTTACAAAGCGTAACAATTTTATAATACCCGATCTCTCTACTCTGTCATAGACAGGAAGGGATCCCCTCTAAGCGGAAATCTAAAGGCTGCAAAAGGATATTATCAGAAGATTCTTCAAATTCAGGTTAACCTACTTACAGTACATGAGAGAATTTAACCTATATGTGTTTAGCACTCTCGTATAAGCAGTTACCTTCAAGATTTATTTGGTTTCCTTTCTTCTACAGATGAGAATGACCTTAATACAGAAATGGCAATGTTCGCCCCTTTAGAGTCTGATTTAGACGAAACTGCAAACTCTGTTACAGAGTCTCAGGTACGTCTAATCTTTAAACATTCTTCAGTAACATCATCGTTCGAGGCTGAAGATGTTCAATAATCTGTAATAAATTTTTCTTCTTTCATGTACCCCTCCCCCCTCTTTTCTTGACTGTGCATCAGTTGATCAGGTGAGATCAATCCTCTGTGATCAACTGAACTTATTGGTTTAATTGTTAAAGTATTTTAATGAAGGAAAAAAATGTCAGTTCCTCGCTGTTTTTTTTGTACATAATAGTAAATTAAATACCTTTTGGTATATGCACACTTGGTTGGACAAAAATTATTTTTACATTTTTTATGTTTACGTTTATAGACCAAATGAACACTATAGATTAATCAGAAAAGGTTAGAGTAGAGTAATTGGCATTGCAAACATTAACATTTAGTCAACAACTATAAAAAATTAAATGTTAGTTTTTATAAAAGGACTGTTGTATTGGAATGCATTAGGATGTGCAGTTTATTGTGGTACTCAGTGCAAAAATAACAGTAGAGGATATTTTTTTTGGTTCTTCATTCACAGAAAAGACACTAAGAGTGCCACTGCGTCCACCTCAGGTAGGCTGTCACAGCAGATTCAGTATATAAAGAGTATGTAGATGATACATAATTTACAAACTCCTGCTGTCTTCCACAGTAACTCAACTGGAGGTTGCGAGCAGAGATGATGAAGATGAAACTATGATAGATTCAGTGAGTTGCTACATATGCATCATTATTGTCAAATGTTTATCTTACCTGTTAATGTATTTGTCTGTTTTACATTTATTCATTTAGCTGACACGTTTGTCCAAAGCAACTTACAATTGCTATTTATGTCAGAGGTCACACACAGGGTTAAGTGTGTTGCTCAGGGACACAATGGTGGATGGGTCACAGTGGGGTATTGAACCCGGGTCTTACACCAAAGGCATAGTCTTATCCATTGTGCCATCACCACCCCTTAACAGCTATAAATTCTCCTCTTTACATATACTTGAGCAGATCTTCTAATTTCTCCTTTAGTCCTGGAGTAGATTCTCTCTGATATCACAATGTTACCTCATGTTACCTCTGCCTCAGAAGCATATTTAACCCCAAGAGTCTATATACATTGTTATATGTGATTCTTGTATTGTATATCATCAGCACCAGCAGAACAGTATTAAACCATCTGACATGAAATATGTTTGCTTTGTCTCAGGATGCTGAGTCAGAGAGTCTGCTGCTACCTGTGGAGATGTGCATAGAGTCTGGATTGTCACTTTCTGAGACAAGTACTGCAGACATAGCCGTAACAACTGTAGATCCCGGTGCGATGTCAAAGAAGGCAGTAGAGGTGGTAGACAGAGAAAATAAAGGTAAAGTAAATCAAAATTCAGTATATAAATATAACTGATCAAGACTTTAGATAATAACTCTTAATTGGGTTATACAGTGCATGTATAAGCTAGAAGAAAATATTAGGCTTCTTTATTTTTAGTAACAATTGAACACCGTGACAAAATTTTTTGAAAGCCACCAGGGGAGCAAGAACTGTTGTAATGTCAGCTACAGCAGTGGTTCTGTCATGCCCCCTTCAAAAGCCAAAAAAAAAAACCCTACACCCACCCCAGCGAAAGTGGATTTAATTTTTATCAATCATTAACAACACAGACAAATAAAATAAATAAAATATTCAGATTAGCTGAATAGCCTTGCTAGCACCAGAGCACTTCTGTTTGTTTCATATCACCACTTTACTTATAGCGCACCTCACTGCAGTGAGGCCAATAAAATCGCATGAACACCTGCCTCCTGTTTGTGCTTTACAAACATGCTTCTATACTGAGAAAACATAGGTGGAGAAGCAGGGCAGTAAGCCAAGCAGCTGCTTGTGTTGGACCCATAAAATATTCTCTGTAATTTAACATTCCTCATTTTGACCATAGTGACATTATGGGATCTGGTGGTCTGTAGACCTAACCTAAAGTTGCATCATGTGGTGATATGAAACAAACAGAAGTGCTCTGATGCTAGCAAGGCTATTCAGCTAATCTGAATATTTTATTTATTTTAATTGTCCTTGTGATTAATGATTGATAAAAATTAAATCCACTTTTGCTGGGGTGGGTGTAGGGGGGCTTTTTTCGGCTTTTGAAGGGGGCGTGACAGAACCTGACATTACAACGGCTCATTTGATGAGTTCTTGCTCCCCTGATGGAAAACTTTCTATTGAAAAATTTGAAATAAATATGGTAACCATTATATAGCACTTGTCTAATTAGATGTGGTGGTGTTGCTGGAGGTTGACTCAAAAACCAAACAGGAGTTGTGCAAACTGTGATAACACATGGAGCCGTCTCTTTTCTCAGGGTCCAGTCCTGAGCACAGTTCTGGTCAACACACTGCTGGGCCCTCTGTCCCTCAGCAAAGCACCTCTGGGCCCTCTGTCCCTCAGCAAAGCATCTCTGGGCCCTCTGTCCCACAGCAAAGGTCCGCTGGGCCCCCTCTCTCTCCTGACCACTCCAAACCCTGCAGTGGTACTGGCTTACCCCAGTGCACCACCATGGCCATTTCCCCACCTTCACCTGAAACCATATGTGTATCCCTCCTCTCTTCCTCTCCTTCTCCCTCTCCTACGTACGTCGCTCAGACCCAGAGTCTAGTGTAGACTCCACCGGCTTCTGGAAAAGCTGCAATGCAGCAGGATGTACACAGGCCATCTTCACTGATTTCATTAATGAGATGAACCATATCTCCAGCAGAATTCAGTCAGACCAGGCCAGCCAGGAGGGTGAGGGAGGATACAAGACACTCACAAGTTACTGTGACAGCATCTCTGTCTCGCCCTTATTTATAACACTGGAATATAAATCTCTCTCTTCTCTTCCCAGATTATGATCTTGCGTTAAAAGTAATGTTGGCTTCTGGGAAACTGGCAGATCTTGTGACCAAACAGCAGAAAGGTAAGTAAACACTAAATGGTGTGGCTCCAGGGATGGCAATGTTGGTTGGTCCCTTGGTTAAACTTTAACTAGAATCATTTTTAACACATTAACATTTAAGTATGCTAATTTTAGCATTCAGCCTCTACGAGGTGAGCCTCACAAGCAGAGTCTGAGATTAGTCGTAACTAATGGAGACAAAGTTGTTGTTTGTTATCCATCCAACAATGCTCTTGTCTAGTAGGTAGTTTTAATTACAATCTTAGTGCTGCTAGTGTAGCTATAAACTTTAAGGGGCCTTCCTTTAGGCTCTAAAACTGTCAAATTGGTTTTGTGCTGGCAAAATGAAAGAAAGCAGCACAGCTGAAAATTGTTGTTTGCGGGTCACTCAATATGTATTTTAACCCCTCCCTTTTCAGAGGAGCACAATATGGTTATCATTGCTGACTGACCACTGCAGCAGAGGAAATTACGTCGGAAATCTAATATACAATTTGAAAAGCAGCTGTAAAATCTGCCCCACTTCCTTATATTTACATTTTATTGTCTGACTATTGTCAGTGCTTGAAGTAAATAAAAATAGGGGCCAGATTCCTTCTTCACATGCTGCTATGTAAATGAACAGTTGAACATGAATAGGTGAGTTTAACGTAGTACCCCCTGGGTAATGCAGTTTATTTAAGGGTGGTGATAGGGCAGTGGATAAGATGCATCCCTTCCCATCCCTCCACTGTGACACATCCACCAACGTGTCTCTGAGCAAGACACTTAACCCTAGTTGCTCCAGAAACATGTAACCTCTGATATAAATAGCAATTGTAAGTCGCTTTGGATAAAAGCGTCAGCTAAAAATGTAAATTTAGAGCCATTATAAATCTTCTAGAGAAGCTGATATGGAGAGGGCAGAAAAGCGTACCAGCAACTTGAGAGAAGTGCCAGTGCGCAAGAAAAAGTCAGAGTAAAAGAGTAAAACGGCGCTTTATGTTTGTACCACTTGTTTAATGTCTTCAGTGTGGTTATGTGATGTTGTAAAGTTTTGTTTTTTTGTGTGACCTTTTTATGTTGAAATGGCAAGTATTGATTATTGAATCTAATCAAAGGGGTTAAAAGTATTTTGGTCCAATCACTGATCGTTGTTGAACTGACATTTGGCTATTCAATTCATTAAAAGTACTATGGAACAACAACATTTTCATTATACTATAAACAAAAAAGACATTATGAAGTAATTGCATGAATAAATTGTATAAAATATATAAATCATCCAATAATTTGTCAAACTATAATGATTTTTATCTTAGAGTTTATAGCAGCACATAAATAGATTCAGAATTACTTTGAGATTGTTGTTGCTCTAGCATAAAGGTGCTAACTGGCTAATTCTGGTAGCAGTTGTTGAGAGAGGGGTGTACTCACTTTTGTTGCCAACAGTTTTGACAAAAATGGCTGTGTGATGTGTTATTTTGAGACGACAGCAAATTTACAGTGTTATACAAGCTGTACACTCACTACTTTACATTGTAGTGTCCTTTCTTCAGTGTTGTCACATGATATGATCAAATATTTACAAAAATGTGAGGGGTGTACTCACTCTTGTGAGATACTGTATACTAACCTTCAACATTGCCATTTTTGTCGTAATCAAATTATAATGAAAACATTGTTTTGACAGAGTTACAAAGGAAACAAATGGAGCTGCAAAAGGCAGCAGCTGCCATGAAGGACGTCGTGTCAGCACTGAGGAGATGAGTCCATCAGCAGCTGCTGTAAGCATATGGATATCAGTGTTTATGGTTAACTTTTTATTCTTTTTTATCTTTGATTCTCACTGTTTTGTATTTCAAATTACTCACACTGACATTTATATAACAGTGTATTTATATATTTTGACTGATTATGCCTTAATATGTAAGAGGGCTGGATGTGGAAATACAACATGGCATTGATAATTCTAAAGCATTTAAAGATTTAAAATGTCTGATTCTTACAATATATTTTATAAATGTAGGAGTTTGTAAGTGGTGCTGTTCCAGTCGGAATAGATGTCACATAGGAATATGTCATTATGAAATATATTTTCATTTTAAAAAAAGGGCTTTCACTTCAAAACCTGCACTGAACATGAAGAATTGGAAATAATATTTGTCTTGAAAATGTTCCACATCCAACCCTACAAACTAGACCAAGTTAGCCTGATTTTTTTTTACATGTTGAAATTGTAAGTAGTAAGTAATATTTTTTTTATTATGTTTTGCACCATTTGCACTTTCTTCAAGAACTTAAAATACAAGATGCCTCCCAAACTGCGAGTATTTACAGTAACTTGAATTGCTGTCAGTGAGTGGCCAAAATGGTCTGATGCACCATTTGTAGACTTAAGTCTTGATCTAACAAGTTTACTGTGAATATGATTACATTCAAACTACACCATGGAGTCCCGAGGTCTGTTTACATTCTTGATCAAAAAAGGAATTTCTGTGTAGTCGTCTTGTTCAGAAATACATTTTCATGACCGTTATCAAGTACAATTGATAAATATTCATATGAAGCTAAAATGTTGGTGTGTTTGTTATTCTTTAACCTTTTTCTTTTAGGTTTGCTCAAGTTGTCACATATCTTTCATTCAAATTACTCAAGCCTTCTAATACATGGTGATTTGCTCCAATCTTTGAACTATTAATACCTATTAATAATATTATTGATTAAATATGGCCCTCTATGCATTACCATCAGTAATGCTTTAAATAGATTTTTTTTAACTGTGGTTTACTGTTACACTGAAACATATTTTACCATACTGTACTGTATAAAAAACAGCACATTTCTGTTATTATATCACTTTGGTAACTTGGACACACTGGCCAAAAAAGCAGGATTCCATGCGGCAGACAAAATCAGTCACTTCAAGCTGTGCTACACCTGTTGGGAGTGCTGACTTTCAATCCACTGTCATTTATAACAAATCTGTATTGCGCAGAACTCACTCTGGGACAGTAATGTTGGAATAATGAGAACAATTTGTAGGATTGCTGCCAGATGGTGAGCAAGCTGTGGTTAATTCAGGCACTATTCTAAAAATAAGTTGGTGTTTGCACTGGTGTGATCTTGTTTGAGACAATTTTTCAAAAAGAAAATCAGTTTGATGAATGATGGACTCTCTCTGTACCTGTATTCTGTACATCTCATGGTTTATTGATGATTCATATGCACAAAAGAGTCAGATCTGTCTATTATGTTAATAACATGTCAAACTCTACTATTGTACTTCCTCAAATATTACTATGACATCTAAAAATTAGGTTAACTGCAATACATTTTTGAATACTTCAACACTTGTTTACAGAAGAGAGGGACAAGACAATAGTCACAGGTCTTTTTATTTTATTCATTTGCTTACAATAGTCACAAAATCTGACTGGCTTTATAATACACAGTATCAATCAATAGCCATAATTAGAAATAGTAGAAATGTCCTGCATAGAAATTAGCAAACATGTTCTTCAGAATACTCACAGCAGTAGTGCAGATGTCTCTAAACAACTTTTTAAATGTTAATACTGTAAAATATTGTTTTCCGGGGGGCCCCGGTAGCTTACCTGTTCCTTACTGCAGCAGCCGGGGTTTGAGTCCACCCGGGGGCCCTTTGCTGCATGTCAACCCCTCTCTCTCCTGCCTATTGTGTTTCTTCCTCTCTCTCTCTCTCTCTCTCTGCAGCTGTCACTATACAATAAAATTATCTTAAAAATATACATGTTGTTTCCAAAATACAGTAGATATATGTCATGTGGGTGAAAAGGTGTCCTTAAAAATCCAGACCCACACAACTTAAGCTTCTGCAAGGTCACATGCCTTACTGTAAACAGACTTTTAATGGCTCCATACTTTTGTTTCAGCTAGTAACCAGGCAAGTTTAACTGCCAGTTAACACCGACTGAATTGTTTAGTGTGCGCAAAATAGACAAACTAAAGAAGCTTTTTTTATGTTATGGAAATGTAGCTGCACAAAATAATACTTTCTTTCGTCTCACAACCTAGACAGAAGAACTCGGTGTTGCAGGCACTAGGACTAATAATTGCTGACAGGAGTTTTACCCAAACAGACTAAGACTAAATACCTGTTATATGCTGCCATCTTCAAGTGCAACCTGTACTTCAACCTGAAAACCATGATTCCAAATTACACATCCAGACGTGATGTGGTCTTCTAGTTAGGAGGAACAAATTCATAATCAAAAATGTTTAAAACAAGTGCAAACACTAAAGGAGGAACTTGGTCACAAGTAATGCAATAACAGGCAAGAATCTTTCAGGTCAATAGAAACAACTTAAGCGATAGCACAGTGTGTGTAAATGAATAGGCAGTGAAGCACCATGGCGAAACTACTCTCTGTTGACTGTGTAATGATACTGCTGCCTGTCAGCTCAGCCTCGTAATTTCAGTATGTACAGCTCAAGTAATGGACACACTGGTTCTAGTCTGGAAAGAGATGAATGACCATTTGACAGCGATGTGATAAACTTAAGATTTCCAATGTGTAACCACTGGTCAGTGAAGGTACGCAGAGGTGACCGGCAGTGATGAAGTCCTTTGAGAAGTCACTCCTGGAGTAGCACAGCATCCTGTGTCTGTCTATAATCATCTTGAGGTCAGTTTTTGAAGGCTCCACAGCGGCTGGCTCGACATATGAAATCTTTGAGCAGGTTGCCGTCAATCTGCCAGAAAGCAGCAGTCTGGGTCACTTCGGTCAGGTGATTCACACAGAACTTAAAGCAGAACTCTTCCAGGTCCTGAATGACAAAAGGTAAGAGCACCAATTAGTTTTGCATTTTCTTTCTGTTGTAAACATCTCCATCAGCTGCTGTCAAAGCTTTCACAATTCTATAGTCACAACTCGCCATATCTGGCCAATCACCTTTCTGCAGTCCTTGTCCTTTGCAAAATTGTATTCTAACCATAGACTGTATTAAACAAGTGGATGAAGCCACCCGTCACCCAATGGTTTGTGGACTACAGTCCAGAGCCTCGAGTTTGGCTTTTTGTCCGTCACCATCTTGTTTTTTGGAACCTGAAGTACCATATTCGGACGTGAGGGTGGAGTTAGTAAGATGCATCTATAATTCACATTAACTGTGATATTAATTGGGATGCTAATTTTGGCAAGCGAAAAACAGGCTTATCACAAAATGTACTTACTGAAAAAAATGAACAGCCGACTCCTTAGAGTGTCTTGTGGCACAACCAAACACTGAACAAGACATTTTTAGGTGACCAAAATGTTATGATTAACTTTTATGATCTGAAGCAGAGGATACTATTCGAATCACAAGGTAGCCACGCCCTAAAGCATACCCTGCTTTATTGTGCATTTTACTCTAAATAGTACCATAATTAACAAAATCATGCTTCATTAAAGAAGACTTGAAACTAGAGACTGAGACCATGACATCTTTAGGAAAGTGTTTATTGAGTTAATAAATGAAGTGAGAAGTAGGGTCATTTTGTCATTGACTTTTTTCAACAAGTGGACTCTCCCCCTGCTGGCCATGAGAAAGAATATGGGTTTAAGGGGGAAGTCCCGTAAACCCGCATTTATTCTGCTTGGCTTCTCTTTTCATCCCCAGAGGTTGATTCCAATGTTTAGCTGAAGATAATATGAGGCTTCAGTAATCTGAATAAGACAAATGAAGGGGATTTCATTCATAGTTAGTCTTTTTTTATACAAAGATTCTTGCTTTCTGTTTTGACAGAGAGCATTTTCTTGTTTAGCTGCGGTGTGGAGGGAAAATAACAGAATAAGTGAAGTTAGTACTTAAAGGACTGTAACTTTATAAGATTTCCACCTTATTTAACTAACTTAGACTGCTGTATTACCATCAGATAAACTTTGGAATCGATTTTTGCAGTGTGGATTTTGTCTGTTCAATGTGATGCAATTGAAAGTCATATATATATATCAATAACAATTTGTCTCAAGGGGCTTCCAATGAACATATGAGCACCGGAAAATTATTTTAGGAGACACTTGAAAAATTGTGACCCTATGCTTTAATCCTTTAAAGATTACTGACTTCAACAGTCAAGTCAATTCCCAAAGTCTTTCTCGGTTGCTGACGTAAAGTAAATATTGTTATACTTCCAACTGATCTCTCCTCATTGAAATACATAAAAACGTTTGATAGCTGGTAGACTAATGGTGAAGACTGACCTCTGCATCATAGCGCACAGCAGCAGACAGCAGGGAGAAGGCGTTTTCAACAGTGATTCCCCTCTTTATAATATGTTGACACAGACGTTTCAGGCGGTTCTCACAATACGACGTGGCCAGGTCCAGTAGCCCTAACCGAACAGAGAGAGACAGTAACACTGTGAGTATGAACTAACAGACAGACAAATGTCAGTAAAGATCAGGCTGTGATGTGTGTGTGGTTCTGACCAATAGCATCCTCAGGTGACAACTCTACATTGTCTGTGTAAAGGAACTCCAGGAAGGAGCGATAGACTGGGTAGGAGAACTGGTCTATTTCAATCACCTCCTTCATGTCTTCATTCCAGTGGGACTGGAACATGGATCTGAAATGCTCACACCTGCACAGTTTCAGAATTTATACAGGTGCTATTTATTTTTTTGAATTATTTATATTTTATAGTATCATGGCTTCTTAAACTGACATCTTTGGTCCCTGACCTGATTTTGAGAACTGCTTTGTGGACATAGATATATTTGCCGTCAACGCAGAACTTGAGATCAGCTGTCTCTGGGTTGTCAAACTCTTTCTTCAGAGACTGAGCCACGGTCAAGAAGTCATCATGCTCTGGAGGGAGAAAATACACCCACACACATCAAGCTCTGGCATTAGAAGTTACAAAACTGTAGCAGTGATTTGAATTACTTTTACATCTGAAACAGGAAGGACCGAAGTTCTGTTTTCATATGTCTTTTTGATAAGGCCTTATTTTACATCTTCCTAATAACTTCCATGTCAGTTCATAAGATTAAAGATTAAAAAAATTGAGAGGTCGAATGTCGGCTGCCACGTAGTATTTATAGCTGAGAAGCGCAGTTAGTCTACACGTCACGCACCTGACTTTGATTATTGGTATACGAGATCTCAACCTGTGCAGGGCGCGAGGGGATGCATCCACTTTGTTTATTGTCACTGGCAGTCATCCAGGAATTCACAGAACCATAGTTACCTACTTAATTTCCATTATGAACACAAAACTATCGAAAACTCTTCCTTGGTGGTGGCTTCAGGAAAAATCTGAAATGTAGGTGAACACGATGTAAACAGTTTACATTTGCATTACTACATGATAAGTAAACTCAATGTTCACTGTCATGGATTACCTATCTAAAGTTGAAAGTCTCTGCATGTTGATTTTCATAGCGTACGTGCGTGAACTAAAACCTAGTACTTTCCTGGAGGGAAAGAAAATGAATCTAAAAACTGGCTTTGGAAAACAGTCACCAGCAACAGACACATGATTTGTGGTTAATGGAGTCAAACATGTAAAACCACTGATGCAGTCCTTTAATCACTACAACATCATTGGGCACATAAGCCCCTTGACTTACCCATGGAAAGAAGCCTCCACATAACTGAGGGGGTGGCGAAGCATGCAAAGACATCATCGGTGCAGGTAAAGTGCGTGAGGTGAGGCAACACTATAGACTGGCCCCTGCACTGGCCCCACATGTACACCTGACCACTCTGAGTCTTAGCAGCTGATGTATGTGTGGAGTGACAGGCAGCAATCTCTACAATTCTGTCAAAGAAGTCAGAGCAGAGAAATGAGCAGTGTATAAGACGGTGAGAAGAGGGTTTATCATATCTGTGGTGATAAGCTTGCTCACCTCTCTTTCTCAGTCATGATCTGAACTGGGCTCAGCTGGTTGCTCTTGTTGCCGGTGCCCAGTTGTCCATATGTGTTTGCACCCCAAGCGTAAAGCAATCCCTCGTCTGTTAGTGCCAGCGAGTGGGCATAGCCTGAGACAATCTGGAGAGGAAAAAAAAAAAACCTTAACATGCCTAATCCAATACACTTAAGAAGTTTTAAATAATTTTAAGCAAATCAAACAAAGTCTACTTTACAATGAATGAAAATAATAAAGAATCATTCATTTTGGTTCCAATATTCAAGCACGGAAATGATTCATCGGTAAATGGATAAGTCTGTCTGCAGAATAAAGACTGATGACAATTTATCACAAATGAAGCCACAATCAAAGTTATAGAGAAGTCTTGAAACTACATTTTCAGAAGTTTTAAGGTCACACTAAATCGGTAAAGTAACTTCATCACAGAATACTATCATTAGTATCATTAGTTGTCCTCCAGCCCACTTGATGTAATACCTACAAAATTTTTACTGAAAGTAATGGATTCTGTTGGGCCCCATTTGATCTCTGTTTTCAGCAGCTCCCTATCTACTGGTTGTGTCCCTGATTATTTTAAAACGGCTTGTGTGAACCCACTTTTAAAGAAATCTGGTTTAGATCCCTCCATCCCACATAATTTTAGACCAATTTCAAAACTGCCTTTTATTGCAAAGATTCTAGAAAGAATTGTGTCCAAAAAGCTGCTCACTGTACTGGAAAATAACAAATTATTTGAAACATTTCAGTCTGGTTTTAGGAAGTACCACAGCACTGAGACTGCCCTGCTTAAAGTCACCAATGACAATCACAATGGCATGTGCTCAGTCCTTGTACTCCTGGACCTTAGCGCTGCTTTTGACACCATTGATCACAACATCATGTTAGACAGACTGAGGCACTGGGTGGGGATCTCTGGTACTGCCCTAGAATGGTTTTCATCTTACCTGTCAAATAGGAAGTTTTGTGTGTCTGTAAACAACTATGTCTCCTCGTTCTGTCCAGTTAAATATGGTGTGCCTCAGGGGTCGGTCTTAGGACCCATTTTGTTTTCCTTGTATCTGCTTCCCCTTGGACATATTATCCATAAACATGGCATTTCTTTTCATATTTATGCTGATGACACACAAATATACTTGCCCGTCAGATCCACAGACCCTGGAATGCTGAGTTCACTTAATAACTGCTTTTGTGAACTTAAAAAATGGATGTCAAATAATTTCCTCCAGCTGAACTCAGACATAACAGAAATCCTGGTCATCGGGTCTCAGCAGATGGCAAATCAAATACTGCCATCTGCTGGTTCCCTAGTAAATCACATTAAGCCTGTGGCAAAGAACCTTGGTGTTTGGTTTGATAGTAATTTAAATTTCGAGAAGCACACCACAAAGCTTGTTCAATCATGTTTTTATCAACTTAGAAATATAGCAAAAATTCGATCTATGTTAACTTTTAAGGACACTGAGACCATTTTACACGCCTTCATCTCATCACGCCTGGATTATTGCAACAGCCTTTTCACCTGTTTAACCCAAAAATCTATTGATCGACTCCAGACTGTCCAGAACTCAGCTGCCAGGCTTTTAACCAGAACAAAGAAATATGACCACATTACTCCTATTTTAGCTTCATTACACTGGCTCCCAGTATGTTTTAGAATTGACTTTAAAATTCTATTGATCACTTTTAAAGCTCTTCATGGCGTCTCGCCTTGTTATGTTTCTGACCTTTTAGTCCCATACGCACCAGCACGTACCTTGAGATCCTCGGGCAGAGGTCTGCTTTCTGTTCCAGAGTCTCGACTGAAAACTAAAGGGGACAGAGCGTCCGAGGCTCTGGAACAGCCTGCCCGAGGAAATCAGGTCGGCTGAGTCAGTGAACTCTTTTTAGTCCCTTCTTAAAACATACTTTTATAGGAGAGCCTTTCCCGATCTTATTTGACTTTATTTTATCCCTTTTATTTTATTTTACTAATTTTATATTAATTTTTCATGCTCTTATCTTGTTTTTTGTATTATTCTTTACACTTGTTAAAGCACTTTGTAACTTGTTTTTGAAAAGTGCTCTACAAATAAGGATTATTATTATTATTATTACACCTAAATATGATACCTGTTTAACTTTTTAGCATCTTATTATAACGGCCATCGCAGGTGTATTTACATTGTATCTTTTACCCGAGACTTATCTCCCCCAGTAGTCTCTTCTTTTCTGTCTTTCTATGAAGGTATTTTGGAAGCAAACATATCAGGATTTCATCTTTTAACTATTAAGCAAAATGTTCACATTTTTGCACTGCATTAAGATGGCAGGGCCAAATCAGACTGTAGTGATGCACTGGTTGCTAAAAAATATGTAGACGAATTGGATTGTTGGTTGCGTATTTATATTATTGTATAATGATATCAAATCTCACTGTGTAAGCTTCCTACCCTTGGTATATTGTGTATACTGTAAGGTTCATCAAAGTCTATGTTTCTGTGAGTGTCTAATCTCACACCTGTTGCACACATAAACCCTGCAGAGCTACAAGGCGACAAGGAGTGAGCTGGTTCCCATTATTTCCAAGTCCCAGTTGTCCATTCCCATTGTAGCCCCAGCTGTACACCTGCAGAGAGATGAGGGGAACATGAGTGTGGTGGTGGCTGGAGATGGATAACAGTGTTTATGGCTCAAGTATAAATCTGTCACCTCTCCATTGTCCACTACTGCCAGAGACGAAGTCTGACCACAGACGATACTGACAGCCACTTTGTTCTGCAGGCAGCTTGACACTCTGCGCGGTGTGGGCTGGTTCGATGTGGAGCCTGAACCCACCTGACCACAGTTGTTGTAGCCCCACGCATACACCTGGCAGACAGGAAGACAGAGGTGAGAAGTAAGACGAAACATCTGCAATGATGGGGAGAGAGCTCTATTAAATCAGGACATTTTATGATGGCTCCAGATTTTTCTAAAAGATGAAGAGTTAAATATGATACCCATAACTACTTTCAATTTAAAATAGACCATTTTTATGACGCAACAAATATTTTCTAACCCCACCTGTTCACTTTCCTCCTATATTTCAGCTTTTACATCCCCTCAGAGGAAGCTTAATTAGAAAATACCTTCATGTGTACAGCAGCCAGGCTCTTAATCCTAGGAGGTAAGTGAGTTGTTGGCTGAAAGAATGTAGTTCATAATGACATAAAAAACATATTATAACTGTAATTATAGTGGATTAGCTGTACTGATAGTTTGAGCATGCTGTGTTGTAGTTTATCATATCATAATACATTGCAGATTAAAGGAAAGGTTTGACATTTTGTTAGATAGGCTTATTCACTTTCTTGCCAAGAATAGAAGATATCCTTCATGTCTTTAGGCTAAAAATGAAGCTACCAGCTAACTCAGCTTAGCATATACAGTATCTGGAAACAGGGTGAAACAGCTAGCCTGGCTCTGTTCAAAGGTAACAACATTCATCTACCTGCACCACTGAAGCTCACTCATTAAAATGTTGTATCTCATTTGAATAAGCCATTACCAATTGCCTGGCAACCAGCGCATACTCCAAGAATTTAAACGTCCCAGCCAAGAAACAGTCAGTTCGAGGGTTAGCCAACTACCACATTTCAAACTATTCAAAATCTTCTTTTTGTTAGTCTTAACCACAGTAAATGCAGTAGTGTTCAGCTCAGGGGGTCAACTCCTGCTGGACTTTGGGCCTTGATGACTAAGCAATAACTTCAGAAAACGGTTTCCATTCTGCATGTATAATTCTGCTGTTAAAGTAACATTTCTTTCACCAGACACTCACTTCTCCTGAGTCAGTCAGAGCCATTGAGTGGTGAGAGCCACATGCCACCTCTGTGACCTTCTTGTTGAGTAGGTTGGCGGACATGAGCACTGGAGCAACTCCTTGGTTGGTTGTCCCATTTCCAAGTTGGCTGTAACCATTATGGCCCCAGGCAAATAGCTCTCCATCTGAAACTCAAAAGGATTATTCATTCTGCAGCACTTTTTAATCCAATGGTGAAGAGGAGGATTAAACGTTTTTGTGCAGCTACCCTCTGTGGCCAGCAGGATGTGGGGTCCGCTGCCGTAGCTCAGGCTGACCACCTTCCTCCCACTCAGGAAGTCTAGCTTCTTGGGTACAATAGTGCTCTGGCTGTCCCCTGTTCCCAGGCAGTTACTGCAGTTCAACCCAAATACATACACCTGAGTGTGGAGAGAGGAGGGACAAAAGAGAGAGCAATGTAATGTGGATCACTGATAAGCAGGGCTACGATCAAATTCTAGATGCACAAACATCAACACCAGCAGGCAGTGCTGATAAGGTGCCACCTGGTGCCACCAACCTTCACACAAAACTCAGAAAAACAACACTGATACAGAGAGGGGACAGGCAAGGGCAGGGGCACTGGCCTAGAGTTTATTTTGATATTTATTTTAACAGTAGAACCAAACCACAGGTGTTGAATGTTTCGGCCAACTAGCTACAAGTTGCACACATAACTGCCGATCACGACCATTATTCAAGGAAAGCTTTACATTCAAAATTAAATGTATGGAAATGGGGCCTGTCAAATGAGATAAAATTTGCAAAATAAAAAAAGGGGACACTGTGTTTAAAGCGTCCTTTTGAAATTTAACAGAAAGGACAAATTGAGGGTTTCCTTTTTTATTACCATATCAGGTAATGTAGACAGAGAGATTGTATTAAATGAGCACAGGGAGACACAATATGTGGCTTCTCAACAGTAATTAGAGAATCTGATAAAGAAATTAAAATTATTATATTCGTGATCAAACGGTGTGATCTAACCAGGAAGAGAGTTGAATATTTTCAACTCAAGCGAGAGAGTCCCGATAGCCTATCAGTGTTGAGATTGTCCATACATCACCGACGGCTTCAGAGTGATGTGTGGAATGGGCCGGGCAGAGCGGGAGATTGAAAATCTGTGGGCTGGCTGAGAGCTGCTAAACTTGGGAGAGAGGAGCAGGGAGCAGCGCTGCAACCTTTGGACAAATAAACACCTGTAGTCGGACTGGATTATGCTCTAACAACTACACCGTTTACTCTTGGGAGGAGCTCGGTGAAAACTGCTTTTATTAAATTAGCTTTTTACTTAAGTTTTTGGGATTACAACGTTGATTTATCTTCACTGGAGCTTCTCAGTAGCTAGCTTCCGTGCACATCCAGTTCCAGTGTTGTTGTTAGCGTTGTTAGCTCTGTTGGACTGCGACTTCATATTTATATTAAAACCAGACAAAACTGGACATTACTTGGAGAAAAGAAAGTGAGGAGGTTGAACTACCTGGTGACTTCAGAAAACATCTTTAACTGTATTCCAGCTATCATTGTACTTTACTGTGACCAAGTTAACATAGAATAGCCCTGATCGATGCAAACCATTCAGAAAACAAACATTTTAGAAGTTGTTGTCCTGCTGCCTTGCAGGACATTATTATTATTATTATTGCTGACTGACCTGACAAAGCATGAATTCATATGTTTAACAAATCTGCATCATGTTGTAGTTATTTCGGCATCAGTTTAATCCCTTTATTGCTATTTAATCACAGCAAAATGTTTACTTTACAGCTTTACTTTACTATACAGCTGTAGTAATGGCAAGTTGTGTGTGGCACGTTATCGCGTTAAAATCGCCTTCTCGCGTTGTGTGTGAACACTTGTAGCGAATGTACTCACGCGAGGAAAGCGTGGCGAGGAGAAAATTTGCGTTTGGTCTGAATGCCGCAGATGGAGATGCAACAGAGAGCAGCGCTCCAGAGAAATTTGTGGGAATGCTGAAGGCAGTATTGAATTTAGCAGCAGAGAATGAGTTAAAAAATCTGGGTGGGCAACAGGTAACATTCTCTAAGCACTACATCACCATACTACAATACTGTAACTCTGACAGAAAAGAAATAAAGCAGTGAGTGTACATGTCCTTTGTGATGGATTACCTATCATGAGCATATTTTACTTCACTTGTTGATTGATTTTAAACTGGCATGAACTGAAAACCTAAATCTAAAAACCCACAATAGGCTGAAGAAAGTAATATAGACATGATTTGAAGTTTAATGGATAAAACACACAAAACCCACAGGTCCTATAACTATTAATAGTTACCAGTTAACTTTTAAAAGCAACCCTGGAAGCCTTTCATAACAACTTCCCTTGCATGATTAATTTCACAGCCCTGTTTTCTCTCAGACCTCTCACCTCATCATCATTGTTGATGTAGATCGCCTCATTAGCAGATGCTCCAAACACACATGCTTTCCGTATCGTGGAGAGCTCGTGGGGCCCCATCAGGCTGAAAAGGGGCCATTTGGTTACATCCACCATGATGCACTTGCTGTGAGTCTGTGGTGGGGGCGGCGCGTTGGAGGGATGAACCTCAATCCAAAGGCAGGGCAGGGGACGGGCGGGGGTAGGGTGTGGATAGGCAAAGTTGCCAGTGCTGCCGTCGCTGTTGTGAGTGGGTGTGAAAAATATAAACAGGGAGCATTAAAGACATTTGTCAACCTATTTAAACATTTTTTCAGTCAATTAACTTAAATACAATTATCTGAGTTGTGTAAAAGAAGAAGTTAATATTTACACACTGACACAAAAAAAGAATTTACATCAAAGTCAAAGCGTTCTGTCTTTTCAAAAACTGTTTGTTTAAATACTTTGGGACATACAGGCTTCAAACCATACAGTGATGTTCATTATAAGAAATAATGCTAAACCCATGCAAAATTTTACTAAGGAGATTAGAGAACAGTTGGATCGTGTGGTGTAATATTAGCTCAGATCACGGCCGGTATGTTGAAATCCCCTTAGTAAAAGTTTAGTAATAAGTGCATCAAAAGAGTAATATAAATGTTTTCTCAGTCTTATAATTAATTAACAATATGTGCCATGCATTAGCTAAATTAATAAATGTAAATGTAATGTAATGCATTAACATTCCTAAGAGTTAAAGTAAGACTGGGTCTCAGGTCCCAAATTATTTGAGAGAGCTGTAGAGGTCTCTGTAGAGATGGCTGAGTTACATGTACAGAGGTACACTTTAAGAGTTTAAGATTTAAAAAAAATCATAGTAGTGTTTAGGACCATTCATTAGACACTACCTTGGGCTTTGGGAGACACATTTTTCACAATTTTCTGGAACTAACAACTTATCGATTGAGAAAATAATCGACAGATTAATCAACAATGAAAATAATCATTTGTTGCAGCCCTAACAAAGTGTTCATAAATGTTTATATATATATATATATATATATATATATATATATAAAACATTTATGAACGCTTAAGAAGGGCTGCAACTAACGATTATTTTCATTGTTGATTAAGCTGTCGATTATTTTCTCGATTAATCGATCAGTTGTTGATAAGTGTTTCACAAAGCTCAAGATGACCTCCTCCCATGTCTTGTGTTGTCCACAACCCAAAGAGATTCAGTTTACTGTCATAGAGGAGAAAAGAAACCGGAAAATACCCGAGAATTAATTAACCCGCGATTAATTTAATATTCTACAAGTAATCGATTAATCTTTCAGCTTTAATTTATATAAAGAAATATTGGCCTCTACACACAGTAGTTATATTGGTCTTCCCAATATTTAAATAAAGCTCACCTGGGTGTTGATTTCTTCAAACTTCATCAGTTTGAAAGATACTCTGACTTCCAGCTTAGTCCGACAGTTGTCTTTGTAGACATTAGTGTAAGTTAACGTTATAGTCAGATGTAAACAATGTAACATCTGCTTTAGAATGGGTGTTCCTGTTCAAACCATAGACATGCTGTTTTGCCTGTCTCACTGAAACTGTAATTGGTGAAAACAGCTTATGAACGCTTAAGAATTTCTTACGGAATGGATTTAAAGTCCGGGTCAAAGAGGATTTGTGTGTTGTAACAACGGTACTAAACCCACAGCAACTCATAATGCCCTCTCCACCTGCGTTACTGTGTTGTATTAAACACCCAGCAAACATGGACCACTTCACTGCTGGGTTAAATGAACAGTTAGCTAGCTAGCTGGCTAACGATGGCCATTGTTACAAACGCATTATTCAGCAAACTGCCTGCTGACACTACACAGCAAAGTGAACGGAGTTGGTACTAGACGGATCCGTTTGGAAAGTCTCTCTTATCTGAGCTAACTTTTAAGTGGCTAATTTTGGATCTTATTTAGTCTGGAAACACAGCTTTCAAAGCGACAGAAGAATATTAACATTTCCATCAAACCCACCTGTCAGTTAGGTCCGTTTCTGGTGTCGTTAACGGTTCTGGCTGACTGCGTCACCGAGCCACACGGGTCGCTCGGTGGCGGGACGTCTGTGTGTTTTCACTTTCTGCTGCTGCCTCACTCAGCTGCTCTGACGCTTATTTGCGGAAGTGAGTCGGAAAAAAATAAAGTCACGTGATTAAAAGACCAAAATAATCGATTGCAGACAGAGTTTAGACTGGAGAGATACTCTGAAGCACAAGGAGAGTAATGAGGGAGATTGATTATGAAGAAGGATTGTTGACATTTAAACTCAGGGCAAACAGATATGCTACGCCCTCCCTTCAGTGCTTCCTCAGAGGCTCTGCACCCCAAATTTCAAATCTTGGTGGCGTTTTTCACTCTCTTCCACTGCTCCTGTGCACCAGCACTAACTGTTACTGAGTGGCTGCCAGAACAATGTTGTGGACTTGGTCCACACCACTTTCTTTGTTTTCCATTTACAGAGCCAGGGCTATGAAGGAGCACACACAAAACAGAGAGCTAACGAACAGTGAGGAAATATTCAGTAAAGTGAACTTAAAGTGTATTGGATTCCAATCACTTTCTATCCCTTTAACTTACAGTCCACACCACTAGGTTTTCCCAGAACTTTCTACCACATCTCGTGGTCTTTTTCAGCAGATAGAGTATGCTCAGTTGACAGAGATGTATTCTCTGTCAGTGTCATTGGAGGAGTCTGAGAAAACTACTGAAAGTCTAATTGACTTGAGATGGGATGTTCGAGCTTCAGAATGAAGAATGATGCATGTGAGGAGTTTGATACTAGAAGGTTTGCTTTCACATTCATGTGCTTCTTCCCTCTGGTAGGCGCTATGGAGCACTGTACACCAAAACCAACAGACTCAGGAACAGTTTCTTCCCACAAGCCATCATTCTGATGAACAGCTGACTCTGACTCACAATGTCAGGAACAATTCCTGTGCAATAACCCAGTAACTCTGTCTCTAATCATCCACCTGTTTACTGACTACCACTTATTATTTATTCATCATTCTGTATTTCAGAGCTGGTCATAGTCATATTGTATATACTGCATTGTACATAACACCTGCATATAATACTGCATCCTTTGCACTATTCTCCATCACATTGTGTACCTGTATATCAAATCCACCTCCAACAACAATAGTGGTAATAATAATTTACTCCTGCACCTTTGCACTCTGCTCATTGCACTATTGTCTCAATCTGTCTATATTGTTTTTGTTTATAGTGTGTATATTTGTGTTCTCTATGCTGTAGCCTGTGTTTAATTTTAGTACTGTAGCCTATTATTGTGTTATTGAATTATTGCATATGTAAGCACATTGTGAGCATTGTACAATCCAGAGTCAAATTCCTCGTATGTGTACACATACCTGGCCGATTCTGAAGATGTAAAGTTTCTCTCGGCCCACCTTAAATACAATTTTAAGACGTCAACACCGGAGTATGACTAGTCTGAAAGTCAGGCTTGGTCCAATATGCAACACAATACGTACACAAGGGGCAATGCAGGAAATTTGAAGCCTCCAGTGCCAAAACACTGACAATGAGCTTTTCGGCAAAGTAGGAGACATTTCTCATGCTTAACCATGGGAAATAAACAATATTTGCAGATGTCATTTTAAGAATTATTGAGCTAATTGAACTTTTTTTTACATTTAGAATGGCACGGTCATATTTTCCCCCCAAACTAACTCATAACTGACAAAACATTTTCACCTCAAGATCCATGTATAAGCTGTTGTGGAGCTTTCCTTTATACACTGCTCAAAAAAATAAAGGGAACACTAAAATAACACATCCTAAATCTGAATGCATGAAATAATCTCATTAAATACTCCTTTCTTTGCATAGTTGAATGTGCTGACAACAAAATCACACAAAAATTATCAGTGGAAATCAAATTTATCAACCCATGGAGGTCTGGATTTGGAGTCAAAATCAAAGTGGAAAACCACACTACAGGCCGATCCAACTTTGATGTAATGTCCTTAAAACAAGTCAAAATGAGGCTCAGTAGTGTGTGGCCTCAACGTGGCGTTGGTGGATGGAGCGAGACATGATGTCCCAGATGTGCTCAATTGGATTCAGGTCTGGGGAACGGGCGGGCCAGTCCATAGCATCAATGCTTCCTCTTGCAGGAACTGCTGACACACTCCAGCCACATGAGGTCTAGCATTGTGTTGCATTAGGAGGAACCCAGGGCCAACCGCACCAGCATATGGTCTCACAAGGGGTCTGAGGATCTCATCTCGGTACCTAATGGCAGTCGGGCTACCTCTGGCGAGCACATGGAGGGCTGTGCGGCCCCCCAAAGAAATGCCACCGCCAAACCAGTCATGCTGGAGGATGTTGCAGGTAGCAGAACGTTCTCCACGCGTCTCCAGACTCTGTCACATGTGCTCAGTGTGAACCTGCTTTCATCTGTGAAGAGCACAGGGCGCCAGTGGCGAATTTGCCAATCTTGGTGTTCTCTGACCAAACGTCCTGCATGGTGCTGGGCTGTAAGCACAACCCCCACCCTCATGGGTCTGTTTCTGACCATTTGAGCAGACACATGCACATTTGTGGCCTGCTGGAGGTCATTTTGCAGGGCTCTGGCAGTGCTCCTCCTGCTCCTCCTTGCACAAAGGCGTAAGTAGCGGTCCTGCTGCTGGGTTGTTGCCCTCCTACGGCCTCCTCTACGTCTCGTGATGTACTGGCCTGTCTCCTGGTAGCGCCTCCATGCTCTGGACACTACGCTGACAGACACAGCAAACCTTCTTGCCACAGCTCGCATTGATGTGCCATCCTGGATGAGCTGCACTACCTGAGCCACTTGTGTGGGTTGTAGACTCCGTCTCATGCTACCACTAGAGTGAAAACACCGCCAGCATTCAAAAGTGACCAAAACATCAGCCAGGAAGCACAGGAACTGAGAAGTGGTCTGTGGTCACCACCTGCAGAACCACTCCTTTAATGGGGGGGTCTTGCTAATTGCCTATAATTTCCACCTGTTGTTTATTCCATTTGTACAACAGCATGTGAAATTGATTGTCAATCAGCGTTGCTTCCTAAGTGTAAGACAGTTTGATTTCACAGGAGTGTGATTGACTTGGAATTACATTGTGTTGTTTAAATGTTCCCTTTATTTTTTTGAGCAGTGTATTACATGGTCTTCCTCAGCAGAGGGAGTTTGCCCAGTTGTCATACAATTGTACTTTAAGGACTTCTTGTCCATGTTGGAAGTTTAAAGTGCTAAATTCAATGACAACTGCAGAGGGAGATTGTATAACATGACTGAAAACCAGCTCCAGAACGGTTACAAAATGTGGAGCAATTGTTTTGTTTTCTCAATCAATTCCTGATAGATTATCCTACCACAGTTTTTTTGAGTTAGTGTGTAATTAAATTACCACAAAGCCCTTTAGGAAAAAGCACCTTGTCCACACAAAATCAACATTTTTAAATAAGCTGACGAATTAGGACCTAATGATTAGGTAAAAATGCAGGAGCTGCCTTAAGGCCTTACCTTATTCCGTTATTAACTGCTCACCTGTAACGTAAAAGATGTGCCACAGAAGAACAATAGCAGGAGTAAGTGATGCAGGTCCTGACAACCGATTCAGGAGCAGAAAGACTCATGAGCTCAGAGGGGAAACTTGTTTCCCTCTCACACAAACACTTGAAAACCATCCCTGTTTAAAACCTTCTTTCACATTCACACAACTTAAACTTACTTAAGCATCGACTGTACGTGTGAATCACAACACTTGCAAGTACGGAGGATCCAACGGCTAAACAGCAAGTTTATTTTGGTTAGGATCAGAAACACAGATCATGTCCTGAGGGTGAGATGAGAGGAGATATCAAAAATCCCCTGACCGAAATATGGCAAAGATGGTTTGTGGTGTTGGAGGCGGGGAGGGTAATGAGTGGGAGAAATGGTGCGTTACAATGTTCAGTGAATAAGATTGAAGGGGGAGCAGTTACTCTCAACAGCAGAGAGCAGCATTGACCATTCCCATGGCAAACTGCAACAACAGGGAGACCACATATTACTGTGGCCACAGCTCCCATCTCAAAATTCTCCAGTTGCTCAAAGAATATTTTTATTCAATAAAACCTAGTTTTAGTTTAAATGAAAAACAAAAGGCACAATGATTTTCAACTCATTCTTGTCTTTAATATGCACAAGAGTTGAAAGCATCAATGAGCCACCTTAAAGAGAGGAATTCAATCTAAAATTTATAAAAAGATATAAACAATCAGAGGCCAAAACGCTGTCTGTTGCTTTTCTCCTATTATTTTATTTAAAACAACTTTTCATTAGCAAGTAAAAATCTTGCAACAAACATAAGCTTGTATCCAATTCAGATACAAGGCAACGAAATTGTAAGTCTTTAAAGTGGCTCGTCTAGTCTGCTAGTTCATGACTGTACACCCTCTCTATAGTTTTGTTCAGTAATAAACAGCTAGTCCCAAAAACAAGCCTGGGCTGCTCATAACAACCCCACCCAATATTTAAAACCCCAGTGTGATCCCCCCTTTGCTCTGACCCCCTCTCAGTAGTTAGCAGCCAGCCAGAGGATCATAAAGTCTCCGAGACCAGGGCTAGGGTCGGGTACACAAGTTTGACACCTCAAACCCATAACCACACACCAACTGGGGACATGGGACGGTACATTTTAAAACAGCCCGTCACCACTACGAAGACAGAGAGGGAAAAAAACAGCCTGTTCCAATTTATCAGCATGTCATCACAATACATATGCAAGTCAAAAACAAAAATGAAACAAAGAAATATTGCTTCAACCGAAAAAAAACCTCCCCAGCCATCTTTGACAGTAAAGTTATCGTCCATCCAATGACTGTCAGCTGCAGCAGCTTTGTACAGGCTTTATGTAAATATATTCATATATTCATTAAACGGCAAGGAGAGATACACATCACATTTTTGTACAATTTTTCAAATTGAGTGATGACATGTGACCTCTTCATCGGAAGTAGTTAAGTAGCCTACTATAAATGTCAGGACCTGTACTCGTCGTATAAGCCTAGTCTTCAATGAGTATAGGTCCCTTTCTGCAGGCAGACATCAATATGCCTCTCAGAAGTGTGCATAAGACTGAAGAAAAGGAAAACAAGACATATGGAAGCTCCACAGACTCAACCAGAAGATGCTGAAACATGAACCTAAAATATTTGTTTGAAGAGAGAATTTAAAAGAATTAAAATAAGCTTAAGGTCAGATAAGCAACTCATTAAGATTTTAGCTCGATGTTTTTTTTGTTATACCCCCTCTTCCGAGTTTCACATTCCAGGGGAGTCCCGAGCAAACAGTTCACTGGACCACAGGACAGGACCGAACTAATGCTGCAAAATGGAGCAGGGGGAGGGGGGGGCTACAGCTGACACGTTCTCTTCTCTCAAATCTCACCTTCACCTAAAGGTGCTTCCTCCAGTGACAGGTATTCACACCCAGTAAAAACAAAAGTGTTGTCACTCTGCTGAATCAGAAGCAGGCAGTTAGCAGGTCTTTAGGAAAAAAAAATAAGAATTATGGCATTTTCTTCACATTTTTGATGATTTTTTTTTTTTTTTTGAAACAAACGTTAAGTTTGATAATTCAACAGAGGTCACATTAAAAAAGTGACGTCATTGAGTCAGAAGTCCAGTCAGTCAGTTTGCCACGGAGTCCTCTTTTTGCCTTTGAGCCCTTTCACCCCCTCCACCTGCCCCCAGGACTCTCCCGGGGAGGGCAGTGGGGGTCCGTAGTTAATCATGGCTTAGCTCTGGGATTAACTCTTTAAACTGGGTGAGAGAGGGTTATTGGGGTGCCCGGCCACCGGGAATCTGTGTGACTACGTGTGTCAATGTGTACTTGTATGTCAGTGTGTGTGCGCGTGGGTGAACACCAGAGGACAATCCAGGGGAGGACAGAGCACAAAAATAAATCACAAACAAACAGCAGTATTTCTTCCCCATAAGTGATATGATGGCTTCTAACAGAATTATGCACACAAATTCTAAGTGTCAAAAACTGTGTATATGCATGTGTTGCGTCAGAAAGTGTGCTTGTGTTTTTGTCTTTATGAAGACTTGACATTTGGCAATTAAATCTTGCCATGAAGGCCTTTTCTTCCTTCTGGTTTTATTTTTGTGTGATACTTAGAAGCACTGGCAGCGAGCACTGACAATCCTCCTGATGCAGGTTGCCAGATGGTGATGGTGCCTGTTGAAAGACCTGGACTCCTATGTAGGGTTGCCGTGTTTGATGAAGGATGACCATTTAAGAAGAAAAAAAAAAAAAAAAAAAACACTGCAGTGCAGAGGTGGGGGTTGGTAAATCCTTCAGTGGTGAGTTTCCATGTATGTAGTAAGTTGAAGTAAATCCTTCTGTACCAGGTTGCCAGGTTGGAGGAGAGATGGATGAATGTCTGGGGTGATTACAGAGTACCCGTGCAGCTGGTTGAATCAAACATCCTGGCTTTTAGAAGTTAAACTCCTTCGTTTGCATGTTGGAAGCTGGATCAAAGTTGAAGGTCCCTCCTTGAGTGGTGTCAGGGATCAAGCTGGGATCTTCATCAATCTAAAAAAAAAGGTCAGATGTTGTGAGATCACAATAGGATGAGTTGTTGACAGAGCAGCAAAAACAAATGAAGACTAATAAGGTGTAAATCACTGGTGGTGAACTTACATCATCTCCTGAAAAGTACTGATCAATAATCTCAAAGGCTAGTTTGTAGATATCCTCATTCTCATGCTGCTGCAGATTTTCTATCTTCTCCAAACCTGAAAAATGAACAAAAACAATGACAAAATAAAAATACAACAGCTTAAATTTATAGGAGCATAGATACAAAAAAACAGAGCAGACTGAGGTGTAATGTAAGAACACCATAAGCCATAATCAGCCAGACACAGACCTCCACACTCCTCTATGATCTCAGCGATGGTGCTGGCTTCGTCTCCTGCCATGATGAGGATATTCTTCAGGCCGTCCAGGACAACCTGCACCACCTGGGAGTCCTTCACTGACAGCAGGTTACAGAAGGGAGGGATGACATTCTGCTCCACCAGGAACTCCACCTACACAAACCCACACATACACACCACATCCATACTTGATTACAACATAGGTACATGGTTAAAAGTGTGGAACGGGTCCTTGTCATTTCACTCACACTGACCTGCATATGTAAACAAGCCAATATCACCTAGATTCATGTTTCAATAATGGGGATAGTCCTGCTTCTTAAGAAAGTGCAAAGGCAAACATTTACACTATTGAAATAATGGAATATTATATGAATGACTCACATGCTAGGTAGGGTTTCTACAGTTTAAATAAAAACACTTATGTTGAATAACAAATATCCCCCTTACAACAGTAAATGAACTGAAACAAGCTCCAGATTTCTAAACCATTGGTCCCAAAGCCCAGCTCACCTGGTCTTTCCTCCCGCTGATGGTGAGGTTGCTGATGGCCCACGCTGCCTCCTTCTGAGTGCCAAAGTCACCCTGTAGAGAGACAGGCTGTCAGTAAGATGTGCACATAGCAGGTCTTTTCTACAACAGCATTATGCCAAGGCAGGAACAAAAATCCAGACCACGTTTGTATTCAGTGTTCAATTCGTTTATCAAGAGTTGTGTTGTGTCTCTGGCTACAAAACATAGAATGTGTCGATGCAACTGAACACATACTATTAATGCCAACATTACATTTTTCCAAATTTAGAGTCCGATACCATCTGTTGAGAAATGTGAATATTAAAAAAAAAATGGAGAACATAAAGCTTTAGCAATTTCTTTCTTGCTCTTCCCCCATGCACAAACCTTAGCCAGTTGGTGAATAATCATAGGAATCAGTCCAGCATCGATCACAGCTTGGACCTGCTGCTGGTTCCCAGCTGTAATGTTGGACAGGAACCACACTGCTTCCTGCAAACAGACAAATCAGAAATGGTCAAAACCGGCATCTTTTACACACACACACTTTTTGGCCATTGCTTCCATATCTCTGGTGTTGCCCTCCTATTTCCACTTTTCTTTTACACACGATTGTGCATGTAATCTAGCTACAACACCTTAACATATTTATTTCTTGAATATGTTTGTTACAACAAATACTGCTATGTTATGGTGAGTGTGTATGCTTTGGGAAAAAAAACAGATGTTGTTGCCTCTTTGTTGCCCGTTTTCATTTCACAATTATTATGCTTCAGTGCAATCAGGGTAATGGACTTCCACCTATCATAGATATATGGGTTAGCAATAAACAGTAGCTTTTCTGTTAAAAACAAATTAACAAAAACAACTACAAACACTATTGTAAGCTCAAGTGAGTAAGTATGGGAATATATAGAATAAGAAACCTGCTCCTGAAATATGATGCTTCCTGACAGTGAAACAGAAAGCTCTCATAAAAGTCATGAACTTCACTGTAGTTCATAGGCCAAACCTCTTATTTTCATGCCAAGCCATAAGAAACAGCCAGACTTGAAAAATAAAACATCAGAACGGTTGAAAAGGTTAAAGGCTGTAGTCGTGATACCTTGTTGATCTTTTCTTTAGGGTGTGTGAGCAGGTTGGGAAAGTGTGAGAGAACGTCACAGTTGAGCACAACCTGTGTCTGCTCGTCTGTCCCCGTCACAATGTTACCCACTGCCCTCAGAGCTGCCGTCTGCAGTTTGAAGACAAAGCAGGGCAATAAAATACCTTGATATTACTTTGCTGATTAATTCACTGAGGATGAAATTATGACTTGTGAATTCAATAAATTGTTTAATAAAACAAACTCTTACCTGAACTTTGACCTCCTGATGACTGAGGAGAGGCACAAGAAATGGAACAACTCCAGAATCAATGACCATTTGGATCTGCTCGTTGCCCCCGTCCGTCAGATAGGACAGAGCCCACACTGTGTCTACAAGGATCTAAACACATAGACACACAAGACTCAAGTATAGTAATTATTCTACTAGCAATAAGAACAATGGCATGTAAACATCAGTAAATACAAAATGACTGGGACCCCCCTCCCTTCACTCTGATACTTACATTTATATCGGTGTGATATATTAGCACACAGAGGGCGGGCAAAATCTGCGAGGAAAGCAAAGTAGGTTGTGAGTGGGTTGGATGTAGGCAGAGGAATAGATGGATCAGACAAAGGCAAAACACATGGCAGAGTGAAAAGACAAAAAAAAAAAATAAATAATAATAATAATAATAAGAGGAATAGCTGTCAAAGCCAGACTTCAAATGTCGCCCAAAGAGCTTCATAGTTAGAATCTCCCCTGGGTGAAGAAGCTGATTTGGCTACTGAAAAGGCTCTGCAAAAACTCTGTGTGACTCAAACTCAGCCTGCAGTGACACAGTCAGCTGCAAAGCATCACATCTATCCGTCTGCCACATGAAAGCATACATACACACACGTGCACACACACACACACACACACACACACACACACACACACACTCTTGCACAGTCTCCATGGGTGGTGGTGGATCCTTGTTGCGGCAGAGGTTAACAATAACCCAGGTAACATTGCGGAGGAAGGTGATGGGGATTGATGGGTTGATGAAAGAAAGCAGGGGCTTGACCACGCCCAGGGAGATGACATAATCCCTGCACTGCGGACCATCACCTGGGCAGGCAAGGGGCAGAGGTCAATATAACTCTGAACAGTTGCTTCCAAGCTGTATGCACACACACACACACACACACTCACACACACACACACTCTCTCTAGTTAGAGGCCACTACTTACCTATAATGTTTCCTAAAGCCCATACAGCCTGTTCACATACGTTCTGGTGGGGAGAGTGTAGCAGTCGCAGGAACAGTGGCACTGCATCTGGACACACAAACATCACTATCAAAAATTTGTCCAAGGTGACATTGGGCAACTCTGGTCACGTCCAAAGCCAGATAAAGTAAACAGATCAATGACTGTGTCATAAATATCTATGCTGACAGTCAAAGCATTGCAGAGGAAAAAGCGTATTTCTCCCTGCTAAAACAGGGTATACACAGGAATCCTGCAATTAAATTCAATACCTTCTTTTTAATACCTTTTCAAGACTTTTTAAACATATTTTAAGACTGCCACGCCACGAACTGTAACCAATTAAATCAGCCACACACACCTTTAAAAGGGAAGTTTTTGAGGTTTTAAAAGGAATTTAAATATATTTATAACATATTTATTGCCTATGTCATCCGGTTGTAACGCTACCTAAAAATTGAGGCATTCACCAACTTTCTCAGTTGCCTATAACAGCTTGTAAAAGCCAACAGTTTTCTATGTGAAGGACTGGTCAGATTTCCTGCGAAAAGCAACTGTCTTACATAGGCTATGATGTTTATGTACGCAATATTACAGCAAATCATGTGAAACAGTGTAATTTTGTGTTTTAGTTGGTTTAAACTAGATAATGTGAGCTTGCCTGCAATGACATGTGTGATAACTTTCACCGTCCACTTGATCAATACAACAAAATTCAAATAGGGCAGGAGGGAACAAAGATGAAGAGAATAAACTGAGTGATAGATAAGTAGTGTAGGCGGTGTAGCACAGATAAAACCTGAAGGAGGAACTAGTCTAAATGACTGTATTAGTATAACATTAAATTTAAAGTATATTGTTAATTTAATAGTAAACTAAAAGTTTGATATTAATATATTCATTATGTTACTATATTCAATATAATTTCATATAACAGTATATAACCTATCACTAGTGGGCTATAATATTAATTCAAATTACAGCTGCTTCAGTTTGGGGTTGTTTTTTATTCATTAACTTTGTGCAAGAAAAATGCTCTAGGAGGCTACATGACAGTCTCCAACCTTGATTTTGGCAGGCTACTAACTCGTCAATAATCATAACTGTTTATGCAGAACACTGAGTTCAACATTTATACAGTTTGTTGCAGCAGATCAAGCTTTTTTTTTTTTTTTAATTCCGCTCCATCCAGGCTGTGATTGATTTGTTCCCAAAAAGTGACACTGACGAGAGCATCGGCTTCATGAAAAGTTGAATTTGTTTCAATAAAAAGCAGAGATTTAGCTAAATAGTCGGCTAATGTTAGCCAAACCCACACGCTCTTCTGTCTTACCGATTCCGCTGCTGGCGGCGCATCTCGCTCTTGTTTTTCAGGAACAGGGCTGTTAACCGGGTTAATCCCATTACTACTGATCGTCACTCCGACTATGTTTTGAACGATTAAAATTGCAGGTCTGGCTGGGTGGGAGATTATGGTCGGTTGTACTCGGAAATCATTTTCCGGTTCACACAGATCTATTTTTTGGAGCGTTTAAGAGTGAAATAGGCGCTCGGCAGATCCCTGCGCCTGACATTACAGAAAGGAATCAGTCGCTACGCACTGCCTGTCTAGTACTGTATTTTTGGCTATGCATTATAAATAAATACGTTCATCTACACTTTTAGCAAACAAACTTTTGGCAAACAGGATTTTCACACTGAAAAATAGATCTTCAAAATTTAATACCTTGTTAAATGGCGATTAAGACTAATACTTTTTAACGGCCTTAATTTTCGCAAAATTGATTTATTACCTTTTAAGACTTTTTAAGGACACCCTGTAAAAGATTCCTTTCTAGTAGCCAAAGAGAAAATGCCAATTTTTCTAACTTGAACCTCTTCTCAGAACAGTGGAGCATGTATACGACTCTCCGGTTGGTTTTGTTGCACCTCATTGGGTGGGACCTCTCTACTTTTATCGTAGTTATTTGTAAAGTTTCAGTGACCTCAATTCCCAGAATCTCCACCCAACTTCTACCCAACCTGACATCTGATCCCCCAGAATGACTGTAAACACCTGTGTGTGTGTTCAAGATAAACTTCAGATAGTATTGTATATCAGTCAGGTGACATGAATCAGATTTTCTCAGTTATTTAAATGCCTCGGCAAAGTTAGCTGGATCATAACCATTAACCATCTGTTAACTAATTTTATATGCGAATGATGCTTTCTTTCCAATTGAGCAATACACACTTAGATGAACATCACAATCACAATTCTGAAACACACATTCTTAAAATAAAATAAAGATCCAATTCAAGTTTGGTTTCTACGAGTTGGATGTTAGACCAAAAGAAGCTGAAAACATGACTTTTATTCAGAGAAGTTTGATTAAGATTAGTCATTTAGATGGTAAAATGTATGAAATGTAGATGTATAAATTCAAATCATACAATTTCATCTTTAATTTTAATGTTTTGAATCTGTCATTTCATTCTAAATTTAGGGTTTTAGATGAGACATTCCTCAGTTCTAAAGTAACAGGAGCCGTCTCTGCCAGCTAATCACATGAATGCCAATCATGGTTTTCACTCTCCAGTCATGTTGGCTTTGTTTCAAAATAAGAGTGCACTGTTATCTAATAAAAACATAATCCAAAAAATTACTGACTGGTTCATTGAGTGATAAAAATAAATAAATATACAAGCTCCACAGATTGCAGACAGTATACAAACACAGACGGGGGGGGGGGGGGGGCAGAATGTGGGGTCAACTTACTGGATTTAACCACAGCCTGAGTTGTGCTGATGTCCCTGAGGCAATATTGGTCAGAGCCCAAGCTGCCTCAAACTGAAGAGAGGGGCTAGAGGACAAAGAAAACCAAACCAGTTAGACAACAAACAAAACAAATTAAAGATATTAAAGATACAAAAGGAGGCTTATTTAGTTTCTACAGAAGAGTGGGACAGAAGAGAAGGGATAATAATGACAAATATTGATGTGAATTACCAGCTGCCATTAAATGTCTTTCAAGGTAAATTTTTATATTTTTCACAGAGCACCTAATTCACTCATCTATTTTTGGCCTCCCAGCGCTAAAAGAGGCCTTTTGGAGGAATGTACCTCAAACCAATTTTAATTGAAAGCTTGTTGCTCATTTGGGCATTTGTTTGTATAAAAAAATATAAATCAAAAACAAGTTTCACAATGTGAAAACTTAGTGAAAACACAGTCTGTGTGGTGGATAATACATCCGAACACCGGATCAGTGGTGAAGATATCATGCTGTTTGGTGAACTAGGGCTCAAACAGCAAAGCTACCAAGAAAAGATTTTTATTTATTTTTTTTAAATGATGCAACACAAAATATTAGAACAGTTGCAAGTGATCCTCACACCACCCACCAGCCAAATGCTAGTAAATCAAAGGGTGGTATGTCTGTCTACCCCATTTAATATTTCATCAGGTGACCGACCATGATCAGGAGTTCGTACCAATTGAGACGTAAACAGCCACTGTGCACTGAGCCTCTGGACGGAAAAGTTACATTTTCTGCTGATTTGATTTAAATTTAAGATTCGAAACAGAAATGTCCAATATATGCTGGTGCTTCTTGTTAACGTGACATTATCTGTTGTTGTTGCCATGGTATAATCCTGAGAGCTTCTTCCTAACAAGTTCTTCCACCCCAACTATTCATTATCCCCCCCTTCAGTGAACACAAGGTCCTGGGAATTGGGGACCTCCGAGAGACAGGAATGCTGTTATATTTGGCTTGGCCTGGACTGGGAGGACCGGCCAACTGGCCTGCGCGCCTCCACACTCACGTGTGGACAGTTGGATACACACACTCTCATGCGCACAAAGCACACACGGCAGAGACTTGACGTAGCAGCATCAGTAATCCATCACAGCAGTCTGCAGTCTTAACAACTAGAACACTCCGTTCAACTGAGTCACAGAAAAAATAGACCGAAGGCAAACACGAATGGTTTTGGAAGCAGACTTACTTGTCGTCCCTTTCCAGGCATTTGACTAAAATGGGCAGGATCCCAGACTTTATCAAGTCATCGATTGGAGGGTTTCTGTCACTCGAGAGCAGTTTTCTGACAAAGGAGGAGGGAGGAAAAATCTCAAACACTTCATCTACAAAAAGCAGCTATTGTCTGTTTAACTGTCGTTCTGTCAGTCACTCACCTGGCTGCCTGTACAGCACTGAGCTGGATAACTGCATTATCACTGGTAGCGTTCTGTAGTGACAAGGAGTAAAGCCGTATTAAATGTTAGCACAGCATTATTAGCAAACTGTTTAGGAGCTATTGCTGGTACATTTTGGAAAGGCAATGGAAGGCTTGAACAATGTGAACACTTACTTGTAAGATGGTATCAAGTGTAACATTTTGCTGCAGAAAGAGAAATGTAAAGAGGTATGTAAAAAATGAAATGTAAAGCAGTCTCTTATCAAAAGGCAGACGCCCAAATCCATCTCATTTACCTTATGTTATTAAGGTGCAATAGTTGAACAAACATTTTGTATCTAATGCTGCTCAGATATTACTTGTGCACAGTGTGGGATGGATTCCCGTTATGAAAAAACATGAACTGATGTGAGGTTGACATATGGATGTTCTAAATACTTTTGCAGAACAACAAACTAAAAAAACTTGCCCTTTATTACAACCACTTCACATCATGGGTTTAATTTATGTAAATGTGCTAAAATAGTTCACACAACTATATTAAGACTTTGACAGCTTGCCCATCTCAGTAGCATGAACATCACTAACAAAATATGTAAAATGCTTGGTGGCTTTCGACTGAACTGGTGAAAGAAATTACAATGAGCTGCACCCTCTCTTTTGCTAAAGTGTCTTGTGACTCTGAAGATCCAATAGGGCTGTCAGAGTACAGCGTGGAAGTCCCACCCCACTACCAAGCCACCTTCTTTAAGTGACATTTTAGATAGAAAGTATGGATTTTAAGATACACGTGTCTCCACTACTGCACTGGCTCCACAATGGGAAAACCTCAACATTTTTAACAAACAATGATAGCATTAGCTTTCAATCACAGCTCCCATGACACAGTCTGTGTGTAAGACAGAGAACTAATGGAGGAGGTAACAATAATGTTGGATAAACAGTATTTGATAGGAACTCTACATTTCCATTCTAACTAATGCTGCTGTGGGCCACAAATTCAGATTGCAATTTCAATTTGTGATTAAAAAAAACACAGATCGGCTTACTCTGCGGGCCATTCCTCATCATTTCATTAAATTAATGTCATCAGAAGTCAATGACTTTGGAGCTAAATCAATTTTGGACAGCATACTGCAGCAGTATATTACAGTCTGTCCACATGCAACACATTAATTTATGTGGAGAAACTAGAAGGCACGCTGAAAGAACATGTAGTCAGTTCTGGATTTGCAAACCACAGATTTTAATAACCACATTTGTTAATACTCTACAGTAAAAAAACAAAACAATCTGCTTATCTGCTTAAATTATTGGTTTGTGATATTTCTGGTGGTATATTGTATGCTCAGGATAATCATTCATAGCATTTTTTTCAGTAAAAAAACAGGGATTTGGATTATTATCCTGAGAAATTAATAGAATTAATTGAATTTTTTTCTGGAAAGCCCACTGATAACATAATAATTTCCATTAAATTCACAAGAAAACTCCAAGGCACTTGCCTTTTATTAATTAAAATGCATTTATTATCACGGCGTGGTCACTTTAGACTTTAAAACAAACTGACACGTTTCGCTTGCATCAAGCCTTCGTCAGGAAGTCAAACAGATCTCGTAGAACAAACAGGCCCTTTTATAGTGGGACTCCACCAACAGGAATCTTCCACTTGGATATGGTGTGTGGTTTGCAAGTTGAAGATGGCATTTTAATTGTTAAAAAGAGAGTGCCTTGGAGTGTTCTTGTGATTGTTGGGTCTATATGAATCCTCATCCAAAAAGCACCTCCAACCCAAGTTGAATAATAATTTTTAATTGCTGTGAGGAGGAAATCTACATTATATTCACCTTCCTTGTATTGGACTGGTGGCAGACGTTTCAGCAGCAGATATTACAAAACTGAAATCCGCATGGTTAGACAACTAGGTAAAAATAAGACAAAATAATCTCACCCAGCCAGCCATCTAGTAGCTGTTAAGAAGCCTCAAAACACCAACATCACCAAATAGAGTTTACCCAGTTGTCATGGAGTTGTAGATGTTCAAATTTCCATTCGTTTGAGTGCTTCAGAAACAGGATTAAATGAAACTAGTAAATCTAGTACATTTGAACATCTACAATCCCATGACTGCTGGCAAAACTCATCTGCTGAGGAAATATTATATGACTGAAAGCTCCAGAACAGTCACTAAATAAACCTTGTGGATCTTTCTAAGATCAAGAATGACCTTTCATTCTCAACTAAGGATCAACCCTAATAGATATTACTAACAGAAAACCATGACAGCACATTGATACTTCATTTTGCACAGTGCTTTTATTTGGGAGGAAATCCCAGTAGAGACAAAACGTTCCCCAAAGACACATTTTATACTGATGATGTTTCCTGTGTGTATCACACACAGTTTAAAATGATTTGGGACCACATTAAATACGATGCCCACTTGATTTTAACCCTTCTGACCAGCTATCCAGACAGTCCAGTCTCACGACATCTCTCTCACTCAAGCACATACCCGCACGCCCACACTTACTCCTTTGAAGTCTGAGTCGACATCAGAGTCTTCCAGACTCTCCTCCTGCGGGACATTTCTTTTCTTCAGTAGATGTTCATCTCGTTTGTTCTGACAAGAGGAGAAAAGACAGAGGAGCAATGAGGGGAGGAGATGAAAGTGTTCATTAATGCATTCATGAATCCTTAAAGTAACAGTGAATCTTCTCTTCCCCAAACTTTTACTTTCAGGATTATGGCCTACATGTTAAAGTGGGTAAGCCAGAGAAACCTGCCTGAAGGCAAGACCACAAAGCAAACATTCCCTCATCGTTTGAGGACACTTAACCTTAACCCTCAACACACTCTGCAAGCACACATGCATTCACAGAGGAAATAGAGGCACACATGTACATACAAACAAACTGAAAGACACATCCCATCAATTTACAGGGCATATGAGTCAGTAGTAGGAGGAGATTCCCTTGCCCTACATTCCTGTGCATCACGCTAATGTGCGTCACTGATGACTAATCAGCTAGTGCAGTGCTTCTTGCTGCTCTGATCCAGCTAAATGGAATGTGCTAGACTTGAGACCATCTCAGCACTCCACAGCAGTGACGCTGTACTTTTTAAAACCCCTGGTCATGCCAGCGTTTTCCAAATGTCTGCTGATGGCTGTGCTGCTCATCATGCCTGTTTATCAATATTCTCTGACTACCTCTGGCAGCACAGTGCTAGTGTGTCCCTTCAATTTTCTTTATTAGATTTTCCAGTTCATTTCAAGCTATGCCTTTGCAAGTGATCTATTCCAAATATGATTCTTACATGCTGTGAATTTCTTGACAGCATCAATTTTGTGCCATATTGAGCTGTCACAAAACACACTTTTACAGAGCAAAGACTTGGCAAAGGTTCATTTCAATTTCCATCATGTTGTCTGGCACCCGGTTACTAGAACCAGAGGGCACCTTCCTCTTTCGCTACCTACATATGCCTTTCCTATTCCAAGAAACTAAGAAGAAACAACTCAACAAATGCCTAGAAGATTCATGTGGGCAAAATATATCAATAAGGCCATAGATGAACCCTACTAATAGAGAGTTCATAAGGTGCAATGTGTAAGAATTGCAAGAATTTGGCTGTCTAATTCATAGTCCAAACAATAGGGGGCAGCATATCAACTGAGTAACTACTAACTGCTGCTAATTGTAGCTGCCGTTAGCTAGCTAGAGAGGAGCGAGAGGAAGATCGGGCATCAGCGAGGCGGCGACAGAGTGTAAAGCCAGAATATTTTAACATCTAATTCGGTGAATTAAGGGTTTATTTCAACAAAACCAGAGTTGGTGACTGATGGAACAGTGGAAAGACTAAGCAAGGCGGTTTTGGTGAGTTTTATTTTGTTTCTGTCAAGTTTCAAAGAAGTGTGAGAAGTGTGTTTCACAATGAGTTAACAAGGCAATTGGTTCGGTGAAAGAAAAAAAATTGCATTCAGAAGGTGTACGGTTGTATTTTTCTGTTTTATTAGGAAAATAGGAGTAAGAATTTTTCCCTTTGTTTTGTCTTTTTAATAGACTAAAAAAAGCTAAGAGGGCTTATGTAACAAAGTGGTATTACGAGATAGGCCAGCTGGTTAGCAAGCTAACTTGAGTAGATAAGTCTACAATACTTAGAAGTCTTTGACACAATGTGAGAACTATTACTTCTTCACATTCTCTTAATGTTAGTTCACTGTATTTGAATGTTCCACATATCTTGCACCTTTAAATGTACTGTGGAATTCATGCTTTTACAGGAACACCTCGTTGTACTTTCTAGTGTTTTAACCACGATGGATGAGCCATACTGATTGCATTAGTAATGTACTTAAAGTTATCAGGTATATTAACACATAAAGTCCTTCATTAAGAAAAAAAGCGATTGACAAAAAACACAGAACTCTTAATGCAGCTAAGATCTGACTATCATCTGTTACAAACTCAAATCAGCTTCCAACTGTGTGTGAAAATGAAAACAATCACAGACCCATTAGCAAGTTAAAAGGTGCATGACAAAATTGATTTCACATATGGGTGGGCGATGTGGACATAAAAAAATAATATTGCATATCTATTTAATAGCAATCACGATCTAAAAAGCAATCTTAGACTTCTGGATTTTAGTTTGAAGTTGTTAATAGAAGCCAAGAGATATCCATCATAAACTACCACTTTAAGTACTAATCACTAAATTGCATTGTTTACAATATGTCACCCAAGGAAGAG
The DNA here is from genome assembly GCF_014851395.1 of Micropterus salmoides. Lineage (NCBI taxonomy): Eukaryota > Metazoa > Chordata > Actinopteri > Centrarchiformes > Centrarchidae > Micropterus > Micropterus salmoides. The sequence goes on from NW_024040596.1 coordinate 19,331,594, forward strand.
CGACGTGATTTGTCAAATCAGTGTATCAGACGTAGGGATGGGGATCGAGACCCGGTTCCAAAAGGACCCGGTTCCAGAATTTCTCAGAACACGAAAATCAATAAAGGTTTGAGCTTATCAATACTGCTATCGAGACTTGCGGGTCCTATGATGTAACGTTAAGACTCGAGTGTCAATGCGGTTTTATTTTGGATAAGAAAATCATCAGGCTGCAGTCTGCCTGCTGTCTGTCGGCTCCCACACACACACACACACACACACACACACACAGCAGAGCGAGAGGCTGCGCCGTCGCGATGTAATACGGTGAGGGTCAAGTTAGCTCCAAACTACTGTAACGTTAGTTGATGACAACTACGCTCGTTACTGTAAGTACGTGCAATATAAGCTTTGCAAGTAAAAGGACAATACTTTATCAAGACACCTGTCTGTAAGGAAACGTTAACGTAGAAATGGTTAATTTAATCATCTCTGTCCTCAGTACCTCATCCTGTTTTATACAAGCACAGTTCAAGTCATCTAACGAAAAAAAAAGTTGCCTATTGCTCAATTAACATACCAATTTATCCAATATCAAAAACATGTCTAATCAATAAATCAGTATTTCATTCAATCATCCTGATGAAGCACATTAGAATAATGACAATAGCAGCATATCTTAAAATTAATCCAATTTCCACGTCACTGATGTGTTGTGATAATAACAACAGACATTAATTAGCCTACTTTCCTTAAAACTTTAAATGTTTCTGATATGGATTTATTTCAATATTGAGTAATGCAGTATGATAATCACAGGAAAATGTATTTCGGCATCATTGTGGGGAAAAGAAGACAACTGAAATGATTCACAGACTGTACAGACAGTCACAGATTGTAATGTTACTTTCAGCTATTTTCTCACTCATACGTGGCCATTAAAGAAACATGAAACGGCCGAACGTTAATGCGCCGTGCTTGTGTGGAGCTTTCGCTTCACGTCAGACAGCCTGTGTATACTCCCGATCATAAATCAACAACAACAAAAAAAAAACAGTTAAAACAGACATTGCATACTTAAATCATAGAAGAAGCACAAAAGCACGGATTTCCAAATCAACAAAATTAGGGCTGCAGTTAACAATGATTTTTTGCATTGTTTAAGAAGTACTTTTTCACGGCGGTGGCAGAGGTTAGGACAAAACCGTGTTGCAGCTATAGCCCGATTCTGTGGACTTTAAGTAAAATGTTATTTATATTTTGCTTCGAGGAGGAAAATGCAATAAAAATATGTTGTCCCTAAAATCGATGAATAATCGTGATAAATAATTGTGATCTCAATATAGATCAAAATAATCGTGCAGCCCTAAAGCATAGGTAGAAAGACTGTATTCCTGAAAAACTTCCCCTGCAACAAAAACAATGTTTATGTTTTAACAGGTAATAGTTCAGCAATTGCAAATGACCCAGAGAAGAAGAATAATACTTGGAAAGGTAAAAACACAACAACCTACAGATTAGGAGCCCTCTGCAGGATGTAGGCACAGTTGTATCAAAGTGCAATAAACAGAAAATGACTCCAACATAACCTCAGAGGATTCATCACACGTTACTGTAGTTGTGAAACGGGTTTCTATAAAGTGTAATGTAACAAATGCCACAAACGTCCACCATAGCAGAGTAGAAGAATTGTGTGTGTAGAAAACGGTGATTCAAGGTGTACTGCATCATTTGTGAAACCATGGTGCTGCCAGTGGAACCAGCTCCTGTCCACTGTTTGCTGATGAGGTCACTGCTGACGGCAGCAGGATGAACGCATATGCCATTTCTGTTCACATCAAATCTCTACGACAATGCCGTCACAAAGCAGAAGCTGTACAATAATCCAAAATGTATATACAAAGCCCCCTGAGCTAAACATCAATCCAACGGAGCATAGATTTCATTTGCTGAGGATCAGAGTGAAGACGAATATCCCCCGCAACAAGCGAGAAGTCAAGACACCCGCATGTTATAGGTCATTGACTTGGGCAATCAGTGATTCCAAAGAATATGCACTTAAAACTAAATTATGACGACATTTCCTACACCGTTGATTTGATGTAAACATCCTCAAATTAAAGATGAAAGTTAGCATTTTAATCTTATAATCCTTGTTTCATTTTAAGCCCATGGAGCAGAGTAAAGGACCAAAATAATAAGAAATACGTTATTTGCATGTGCTGCACATTGTCCGATGCATATTTAAAGTATATGTCCCCTTTGTTCATGTTTTAGGCCAATAATCAAGCCAGACAATAGCACTACACGAAAAACAAAATGGTAGCTCCTCTTTCTTTTCAACTCCATCACAGTGTTGGAACAGTGGGAGGGCAGCAAATAAACAAACAACTAACACCGTAGTCTGGCAAACAAACAGGGATCCTGGCCCAACTTTTGTTGCAGTGCAACATCATTCTGCAACATACAGTGTTTAATACATGCAGAGTAGAATACCTTGTAGCCTGTTTGTGCTAATTGTACTATTTATGTGTAAAATGTGTAAATTCTTTAAACAATAAAATGTTTTCCCTGTGACAAGCAATTTTAATAAATGCCCCATTTTACTGCAGAATACACATTTGCAAATGGCATCACAATTTTTCAAAAAAGCTGCAGCAAATTCAGTCTTGGGTCTACAAATCTCTGAGAGCTTGGTGGAATTACCTGAAACAGACCATTGTTTGGTAACAGCATTAGATGTTGCTTATTCTCTAGCAAATATGGCTATACCAACTCTTCATTTTGGCTACTATATAACAATGCCATTTTAGTTTTACAAGTGAGATATCTATAGACAGGCAGTTTGGACGTGTGGTGGCTGTCAAGTATAAATTACAAACCATTGACAGATAAAGAACATTGATCTGAATGTCCTATCGTGATCCAATCTAGAAGGCTAGCCAGAAAATGTTTAATTTCCTTGAAAAGAATTCCGTAAATGCTCAATTTTCTCAACGAGTTCAACTGCACTGTTCCGGAATCTGAGATTAATTTATAATACTTTGACTGGGGCCTGGTGTATGTGTGTAGACAGATGGTGCATCTTTTCTCACCTTTCTCAGCTCAACCGTCACCTCATTTCGATGTCTTCTCATAGTCTGTAACAAAGAAACAAAAAGATAGACAGTGAGAAATGAGGAAACATTTGTTTAGTTTTTTTGACATTTCAGAAATTCATTTACACATTTCCTGCAGTTGAAAAATATATATATTGCAGCATTTTACATGGATAAATGACCTAATAAATCACAGAGTACAATGAGTAAAATATATCAAATTCTATGTTTTCCATTAGGTTACATATCTCATTAATAAACAATTCCTACTTAAGCTTCCTAAAAAACTTTAACAACATGGGGAAAGTGGATGACTTAAGCATAAATCTGTGCCTAAATCCTTATAACAGAAACCATCAACACATTTTGAACGTCTGAACTCAAAAACAGCACAAGCAAGGAAAGACAGATAAACTAATTGCTGTATTTGTGTGTCTGTTGGGTTTCTAGTTCATCCTGAACAGTTTGAGATAGTCTAGGATCTTGTGACTGTTTGAAGAGGTTCATGTTGCCTTCCTAAATAGCCTCTTACATAATTTGGGACAGTCATAACTCAGGAGGCTGCGGAGCAGAGAGGTGTCTCCCAACCACTGCACAACAACAATAACGCCAATACATTGACCCAAACAAAAATGTCCCTTCACCAACAGCAGAACATCAAAATATGATAGTCCAGCCTGACTGTCAAGAGGAATGACTACAGTCCAGTCCACTTAAGTTTTGCAATTCTGTTGGTTGATGTACCCAAAATACAAAGTGTTCCTAAAACAGAGAATATATGCTACAAAGACTAAAACTTTATGAAACCTGCAATTTGACAGGGAAACAAATATATGACATTTCAGGGTAAAAAAAAAAAGAAAAGCTTAACCAATCTAAACTTAAGCACCTTCTATATGATATCCAGGGAAACAAAGAAGGACCTTATGCCCTGCAGCATGTGAGACTTTACTGCTTTGCAATTAAAATCTGTTCCTAATGATGTCAGAAATTAAGAGCAATCTGTTATGTCTGACCTAAATAAATAAAGCCCAAACTGGCATGTGTTCCTGCTGTTAGTCTGAGTCACCCATTTAGGAAAACTCAAATTCATGCAGAGGTTCTTAAGGGGGACCCAGTTCAGACCTCCAAGATGCCTGAAATAGCATCAGGAATGCACTTGGCAAAGCCTGTCTGTCATAGTAGCCATGTGCTGGTCACACTGACTAGAAGTTTCAAAACAATCACCTAAGAGGCATCAATCTGAGCTTTTAGGCAACTGATGCTGAAATCCCTGCTGGATTTTGAAGGCCATTTTCAGACATACCTTTGTTGATAAACCCCTAGGCTCGTGAGAGTTGCATTGAGGTACATTATATATGTATAACGTATGTACCTTAAACGAGACCGTTTAGATCGTTACTTTGACGCCTTCCTTTGGTCAAACACTGTTAGCTTCATCTAAGCTTGTGTGAACACAATCTTTGCCAAATGGTTTGGTCATCATGTCAACGAGCATTACAGACAAATGCTGTCACAGAGATTTATAATTAGACCCGTTAGTTGAATGAAACTGTGATGCCGAGCGTTTCAGAAGGGTACATAGTATACCGGTGGTGCTTTCTAGAATATGACTTGCCAGAAAAGCAACCACAATTATCTCTCACATTTACATTAATATAGCAATGTCTATTTAGAAAAAATGTGTAAGTATAACCATTAAGACATATGAGAGACATCATTACAACGTTAGACAAAGTTATAATTAATAGCAACGTTATTGCTAACGTTAGCACAATATTATCCAAGTCTAACCTGCCTATTTCTCACTGAGGGATTCTAATCAAACAGTAAATTCATGAACTTAAATGGTTAGTTGGCAATGTATTTGCAGTTTTTCCACTTAAAAGGAGACCGTAAAATTAAGGTCATCGCATCATTACCATTTCGCTAACTGTTCAGTGGCTTAAAGTTAGCTAGCAGCTCAGTTTAGCTGGCTCGCCATATAAGCTAGCTATTTGCTTGACAACGTTAGCAAGCTAACAAGGAGGGGCACTGTTTGGTTAGGGTGGATGTGGACCGACCATGGTATTCAATCCAACCCGATGTTTTACTAATAATAACAAATGTATGTGACGCTCGCAAGTTAGTATTTGTGTTACTTGAGCTCAGCTGGCTGTAAAACATGGCAAATGTCAAGATTATGGTGCCGGCCAGGCCCAGCCTCGCTCGCGACCGGTGTCCATCCAACTAGCTAGTTAACGTTAGCTGGCAGTGACAGCGACCTGCCCTTAATTCTCCCAAGACCCACGGTCCATCTGTTATGTTGCTTACAAAGACTAACTACTAATTATTGGTAGGCCACTGATGTTAACTGGATAACAATCATCAAAGTGTCTTAATCACATGGGATAATTGCCGCTATCAAGATAGGCCAATAAGCACTTTTGATGGCGAACTCTTCATGCTAGCTTAACGTTACATTAGCTAGCTGGCTGGCAACTGCAGCCGGGGCCAGGCTCCAAAACGAGGCCCAAAGACTGTCGTTTTCTACGTAAAACGAACTCGATTCGTGTTTTTTACACTCGCATTTATATGTCAGCTCACCTCGACATCACGTCCCTTATTTTTAAAGCTCTTGATGCGGTGGTTTTCCAAGCCGGCGTTTTCTGCCATGGCTGTATGGGGTTTAGCTATTACTCCGGCTTTCGGGATCTCCTCCGTGAAAGAAGAGGCACGGCAGCTCCTGTGCGGCTGCTGCTGGCTCCGGAGAGGGGGAGGAGGAGGAGGACGTAACAGATCGCAGAGCGAGGGGAGGAGTTAATGCATACCTCCTGCATGGGTTGTCCTGCTTTCCACGGCTTCCTCGTCGCAGTAATAATAAATTCACCTTGGACGTACTGGCCACACGCAATACATATTCAAACGTGAAACTGTGCAGCATTTACATTTACACTGGAGACATGTCCCCACCACTTTTTGAAATGGCTGATTTTGTTCTCACCACTTTTTGAAAGCATTTGCTAAATGTTCTCTGAATATTAACTTGCAACAAAAATGTGATGGGTTTACTTGCACAATAGGAAAGCATGAAATGCAATGTAAATCTAGAAGAACTTAGGCTAAAAAAAACAAGCTGCTGATTACATTTTATTCGATAATATTTTTATATTCCACATGAATTCCTCACACATGAAGCTTCATATAAATAAATACATTTCCACCATAAATTGATGCAGAAAATGTCTCCAGAATGCAGGAAATTAAGAGTTTAATGCTCAAAATCTTCTGGGGTAGGACTCCCATGACCCCAATTCATCAGTGAATACTTTTTCTAAATAGCATCTTGTCTTGTTCTCGTGAGCCCAATATTGTGCATTATCACGTCTCATGGACTAAGCGTTTCATCTCACCCCTAATCTAAGCCCTTAAATGTCCCCACAAACACAAACACAAAGTGACGCACTTGGTTAACAGTAAAAGTTATAAGAAATGTGCTACCTAAAAACAAAATGGGACTCTGACCATAGTATGCCTCAAGAAAGTTTAATGAATCAACGATATTTGGATTTGCTTGTACAATAACATCATTAGTGCAAACGGAGGCAAGAATTTGAAATATTGAACTGTCACACTTCAGCAGCAGATATGCAATGCCAATACAAAACAACAGATTGACATTTTTAACCAGCCAGAACCAGTTCTGTTATCTTCTAATACTTAGAACAAATACACAGAGAAAGATTTCAAGATGAGAAAAGTGTGGGATAACTAATCATGGAAGTGATTTAGAAATCAATCTATTAGTGTCTGCCATTTAATATACATTTCACCAGCGCCCCACCATACCTCTGAAACTGTCTCCCCTAACATGTGCACTACTTTATTGGCGTATTTAATACGTATTTGCATCTGAATTAAAATGTGTTGCAATGTACCCACTTTTAAATTATTTTTTTTTATTAAAGAAGGCAACATAAAAGTGCATGGGACATTGTCAACTGATGTGTCAGTACTGACAGCTGATCCTTTAATAGTCCACAAACTCATGCTGGTCAAAGAAATTCTATGTTTTGTCATACCAAAGAAACATATTAATGATATGTGACTCAAATAAATACGAATAAATATAGGGTGTATGCTGAGATGTCAGTATGGCGTTTCAGAGATTACATATTCAAAAATATAAGTATAAAGCAATGTAAATAAAACATGGCTTCTGATCCCGAAAAATCCCGAACATTTTACCATTACATCCACTGTCCACGGCATTTACACACAGATTGAGAATGTAAGCAGCAACTGAAAGTGTTTCAGATAATACAGGGTGATAATCACTGGCAATGATTTGATAGTCTCCATCAGCACAGACTGTAGTATCCCCACTTCATTCAAGGATACTCCCAACGTCAATCCAGAGCAGCAGGAGAGAGTGTAATCAGGGGGAACAAACAAAAAGCCACATATAACGAGTGTATCCAATCAAGGTCAAGCTGTAGTGTCACAGAGGTTGCTATGAGATATAAGGGAGGATGATAACGTGAACCGGGGCTGAGGCTGAAGTGCTCCTTTAGAAGATTTGTTGTTCAAAGAGGATCTTCTCAAATCCTGGTGGAGCTGTGTGATAGAAGTCACTAAACTGGCAGTCTAAGATGGCACTGTCATCCACTGGAACGAGAGAAGGGAAAGACACAAGCACAAGCTTAAAGACTTTTTACATGTTTACCAGGACTAAAACAACAAATTATGGTCACAATTTATGGTATCATATTTTTTTCATTTTCACTAAAAATATTTCAAAATGATCATGCGATTTGTCCTGGGTGTTTGTACCAAACAAGTCTGGAGAACATGGTTTGTCGGCTGGGGAATCTCTGTAGCCCAGTGGTTCTTAAACTTTTTCTGACGCCCCCCTTCAGAAGGCAAAAGCAGTAATGCCCACCCATCCCAGAAAAATTGGATTTCATTTTTATCAATAATTAAGAATACTGGCAACTGAAATAAACAAGCTTCAGGTTGGCAAAATAGCCAGAGCACTTTTGTTTGTTTATGCCACCACATGAATCATATTCATGCAACATATACATATACATACACACACACACACACACATATATATTCCTGCATGTACATTAAGTCAAACATTTAAACCAAAGATGCATGTTAGTTTGGTTGCTCCATTACATCAAATGGGCGACGCTTGGCTATGTCATACGTCTATAGTCAGGGTTGATTGGTAAATGAATATCAAACGTACCACAAGGTTTCAAATGTATGAAAAAATGAGACACATTAAACATTCTGTTGATTATATTTGTGTAATGTGTTGGTGTGGATTCTTCTGGTAAAATTAAAATTAAATAATGTTGTCTCTTACTCATAACAAATACACTTTGTTTATTCTGCAGGGTTATTTGTTCTGCTGACATGAAGTCAAATGTCTTGTAACAGCAACTATTTGAACACAATCCCTCAGTATACAATGTTACATTTTGTAAGCTTGTTAATACTTAAATCTTTGGGTATGTTATTAACTCAACTTTGGCCTTGGATACACAGTTAGTAATGGTGATTAACCAATCTTATAAATTGGTTCTCAGCTAGAGAAGTAGCATCACTTCCAGGCCAAACACTCCCCCACACCAACTGGCACAGTAACTTAACAGGTCCTTGTTTTGTTTACATCATCTACTTGAGGTGTGGCAAGAGCAGAGGTGATGTTTGTAGGTCTCCTTTTTAACCACTCCTCTCCAAATCAAGTCATTCACAGACCCATAAGCTACTGTAATTCCACACCTTTCTAAAATGCCATTTCAAAACAGAAAGTGGCTCTCCAATGCAAACTCTGAAGCATCTACTGGACAGTTGAGCTATGAGGTGTAGATAAAACAAAGCAGACATTGTTGTAAATTGTTGCAAAAGAGGAATAACAAAACTATTTTTAGGGCTTTATCAATCATTTTCCTCTGTACACACACACACACACACACACACACACACACACAAATTTAATTCTTTTGAACCACTAAAGAATCAGCATTTAATTTTTCTATTAAGATATGTATTTTGTTGAGGAAAAATAACTGAAAAAAGATTTCTGATATTACTCATGCATATTTGTTGAAAAAAGATTGTATCATTATAATTTTTTGAATGTCCTCAGATATGTGAAGTGAGCCAAAGTTTGGCATCAAGCATTTGTCATGTTCTGACCATAAAGAATGGTTTATTTAACTGTCTGGTTTGTTTATCTTTCATTCAGGAGCAAAATTCAGCCTTTAAACTTGAAAGAAATATTGATTTCATATTTATTGTGATTATCAATATCAAAATTTTTATGGTGATAACATTTTTGGCCACATTGCCCAGCCCTACTTACCATGTCACTGCAGCTCATGGAACTAATTCGGCGAAATCTTTTCTACTACCAGCTAAATTAAAGCTTGTAGTTCTTATTCAGTCTAATTATAGACCTAACACAAAGAGTGATGATAGGAAAATCAATATTTTATGGCATCATTGTTACTGTATTGGGAGTCTCGGTTTAATTTAAAAACATACAGGATAACCACAGAGTTTGTGGGAAAAGTGAGAGAGGGGCATGTCCCTATTGCTACAGAGAAGTTGAGTTTATGTAAATGCTTATTAGAAAATAGTGAAGTGACAACCTTAACAGCCAAAATAAGGTCTTGACCTTTACACATTAATGATATTACCGTTCATATACAGCACAACTGAAGATGAATCTCTCAAAAAAGCTTGAGGTGATATTTATGAAGTCACCCAGGATGATGCAGTGCTTTAAAACAAAGGATGTTTGAACAAGAAAGCTCCAACAAATTAGTCACTATTTACAGTTTGCTGTTGCTGTAGGACAGAAACAAGCAAAACTGCAGCCAAGTACCAACAGACCACATGTCTTCTTTGCCAGTTGATTTTACTGACTAGAGATAAAACCCCTGTCAATAAAATCATCTGCTGTAGACTTTGACCAGAAGAAGACCTGTATGTTTGAAATCTTCTGTGATTCTTCTTACTGAAGGCTTTGTTTTGATTAGTACACATAAATCATTTTTGGATGTGTGGAATGTATTTGTGGTCTAATATGCAAATAAAAAAAACCCATTTTAAATAAAACAGCCCGAATTGAGCACTTATGTACATATGTATAAATACAGCCCTCTAGTGGAATAAAATTGTAACGGTCATTATGCTATTTCTGAGAAAATGCTTCAGCAGTCAATAATGTTTATATTGTTTCAATTAGAACACACAAAATATCCCAACATTATCAAACCATGGTAAACTATCAGCATATTAAGTTGGCAAATAAACTTACCATAAACAACAGGGTATACAGTGCCTCGGATCCCTGAGGCAGGACAATGCATGTTCTTTCCATTCAGATATAAATTCAGCTCCACATGGTCATATGTGATGCCCTGAGGAACAAAAATGGAATTAATCACTTTTTTTTTTACACCTCAGTATGATCACTCATTTAACCCTGGTATAATTATCAAAAACACCCTTGATGTGTGTATCCTGGCTATTCAAAGTGTGTGACTGTAACCTATTCAAGATAAGAATTGAGTCTCCCCTACTACGCCTGTATCTCCTAAAACACGCTGCGTAAAGGTTTGTATCCCACGGTATTCACCACATAACTATGGTCAAGGATACTTCCATCCAAGCAAAAATGTGTCCGACACATAATGGGACATGAAAACATAACTAAACATTCTGGTAGATAAAAAATGCACCAAGGTTTCAAGGATTTGTCATCTGCACATCGTTGGTATATGGATTGAGCAGGTAAGTTAAAGTACTGTATATGCACTTACAAGTAAACAGAAAATCAGTGCTAAGACTGACCTTCGTGGCAAACTCCTTTGTCTAAGAGTTACAACTGCACTGAAATGCATGGAAGTAACTTGGATCAAAAAACATCACTGAAGGCCTATATACTGAAAATAAGTCAGAGTTGAACAAAGTCAGTGTTTCTTTTTTTTCTGGTCATTGACTACATAAACTGCAAACATGTCATATTTCCTTAAAAAAAAAAAAAGGTACCAGCAAAGGAAAAGCTATAACTAAATACAAATGAGAAAGCGTTTGGCTCCTGATGAAAATACTTGTGTCATCAGAAAAATATATTTTAAACAAATTTCTATTACTTTACTTAGTTTGCAGTACAACAAGTTCATCTGCACATGTCTTGCTCTGCCAACTGATTGTGGTGGGGTTCCTCTAGTAAAGCTCATTTAAGTACAGTACTACCAATAAAGGACTTCAGGGGTCGCCAAAGTCACCAAGTTCCAAGTTCCCAGTAGGAGTAACTTTAAGCTGTTTTGGTCTCAGCTTCAGCAGGACCATATAGTGTCATAAAATGAGCATGACAAGCCTAAAGCAAGGGTTGTCAATTATGTCATGTACAATGTGTCAAACACCACGTTGTGCAGATAATGACATGTTAGTTGACAGTGATACACAGAGGTCTGCATGTGCATGTTGTCTCAGTATAATAAAAAAATAATCCGTTACGATTTATAAACAGAATCCATTAGCAAATTGGTGCACATGTGGCAAACTCTCATATTAGACCAAGCAATACAATGTGACTATAGATGTCAACCAGGTGTTTTGGAAAAAATGCTCTATTGTGGGTCTCGCAGCCTCATCCAAGAGGAAATCATTTGAGCATCCATGTCAGATATCACAATCTTTATCTTTGAAACAGAAACTGGTATCATATGGTATCATATGGGCTTGTGTTAATTTATGTTTGCCAGTCCTTACTTATTTGACAAGATGCAGATTCAGAGAGAAGGGTTCTTCATTTTTAGCTTTACGAGCAAACACTTAATCATTCAAAAGATTAGGTCATCAAACTTAAATTCACATTATTACCACAATGTCACCCTCCTGAGGAAGGCTGTTTGCGGGTAGACGATTCTTCTCTTCATTATTGTGGTACACAGACCCATCATGCCTCAGGACAAGGCTGTTTGTGTCTCTGCCCAAAGGCACTTGATTGAGATTCACTTTCTGTGTAGCCACACCTATTCCCCACACACCTAAACACAAAGCACAACACTGAGTATCTGCTTTTTTAGAACATGGTTTAAACCACAGAGACTAAAACCTATCTTTATTAAAAGGCCAACTGAATTAAAAAATGTGTATGCATAACAACATTTGCAACTGAATGCAAGTACAGTCAGTGGTTAGTGTGGAGAAACTTCATATTAGTTCTGCATAAGGTCATATACGTAAGAAAGAACATTTCTTGTGCTTTCAAATACTGTCTGTAACGGAACAGAATTTCACCAGTGAGCATGCAGTCACAAGACGGTGTAGATGCTAAAAGCTGCAGCATGTCAGTATCAATAACAACCACTAGGAATGCACCAGAAAATTCTAATCTGGCAAGAAAAGAAGGCAGGAGCTAGAAGCCAAGAGCTTACCAGTGGACTGGATCTTAAACTCAAAATAACTTTTGTTCTGGTGCAGAGGAGCGTTGGCCAGACAGCCTCCAGTGCCACATATCCTGCGGCCGCTCTTTACAATGACAACATCTGTGCCTGCAAAACAAAAACAAGAATACATCTTTTAGTAAAAACACATAATGATTCATAAAACCAATTTAGCAACTATTTAAATGCTCAATCAGCTGATTCTTTTTGTTGATTAACATTGTTTAGTCTATAAAATGTCAGAAAATAGTGACATCGCCCATCACTATTTCCCAGAGCCCAAGACGACAACATCAAAAGGACTTGTTTTCTCTAACCAACAATCCAAAGATATTCCATTTGCAATCACATAGGTCAGATGAATCCTCACATCTGAGAAAATGGAAACAGAGAAAGTTGACAAATGATGAATAGATTCTCAAAGCTGTTGCTGATTACTTTTTGATGGCTTGATTAATCAACTTGATTTGAATTCTGTTCAGGTGTTATTCGAAAATCCGGATATTCCTCAGTGTAGAAGGACGGGATTCAGTCAACGGTTATTCAACAGGACAATAATTTATACTTTAAAACTTTAAGTCATGTTTTATTTTAATGCTAACAATAAACACTTTATTATATCAAGGTAAAGCTTCAGTTGTATTTCCCTGATGAAACCAAGTCAAAAAGTAAAGATTAATTAAATACAACTGAGGTCAATGATACAAGTCCCCCTCAATTCAAAAATGTGTTATGTTACAAGTTTAACTTTACAACGGTTTGTAAAGTTAAACTGAGTTTGTAACTCCCTTCTGCTACGTAGCAGACAATAACATAAAAGCAATCATAATAGTAAACAGAAATAAACTACACTGAACAAAATTATAAATGCAACACAGTTCTAAGACTTTTTATCTATGTACACAAAAGGCCTGTTTCTCTCAAATATTGTTCACAAATCTGTCAAAATCTGTGTTAGTGAGCACTTCTCCTTTGCCACCTCACAGGTGTGGCATATCAAGATGCTGATCAGACAGCATGGGTATTGCACAGGTGAGCCTTAGGCTGGCCACAACAAAAGGCCACATGAAAATGTACAGTTCCATCACAGCACAATGCCACAGATGTAGCAAGTTTTGAGGGAGCGTGAAATTGGCATGCTGACTGCAGGAATCACCACCAGAGATGTTGCCTGTTCAAATGAATGTTCATTTCTCTACCATAAGCCGTCTCCAAAGGCGTTTCAGACAATTTGGCAGTACATCCAACCGGCCTCACAACCGCAGACCACGTCCTCCATATCCACATCCAGCATCTTCACCTCCAACATTGTCTGAGACCAGCCACCCAGACAGCTGCTTCAACAATTGGTTTGCATAACCAAAGAATTTCTGCACAAACTGTCAAGAACCGTCTCAGGGAAGCTCATCTGCATGCTCGTCTTCCTCATCGGGGTCTCGACCTGGCTGCAACTTCGCACAGCCATTGAAGAGGAGTGGACCAACATTCCTCAGGCCACAATCAACAACCTGGTCAACTCTATGCGAAGGATATGTGTTGCACTGTGTGAGGCAAATGGTGGTCACACCAGATACTGACTGGTTTCCGGACCCCCCCCCCCCAATACAGTGACACTGCACATTTTCGAATGGCCCTTTATTGTGGCCAGCCTAAGGCACACCTGTGCAATAACCATAGTGTCTGATCAGCATCTTGATACGCCACATCTGTGAGGTGGATGGATTATCTCAGCGAAGGAGAAGTGCTCACTAACACAGATTTTGACAGATTTGTGAACAATATGAGAGAATTAGGCCTTTTGTGAACATAGAGAAAGTTTTGATGAATGGGGACAACAAAAAGTTATGTTTATAATTTTGTTCAGGTATATAGTCAATGGAGCAGTGCTAAGGATGAATGAATTTAAAAGTCTGATAGCTTGGGGGGGGAAAGCTTGTTCATTGCTACTTCACTTGGACGTTTGACCTCCACAGTGCAAAAGATGTTTGAAACTAGCAGACTGTTCTAAAACGAATCTACTATATTGTGAAGTTCCTATGCTTACCTTAAATCTCAGTTTAAGATGTGTACATATGAGCAGGATTTTCTGACATCACAACTAATTTGGAAACCAGTTGTGGTCCAGTATTCAATCATCCAGTGCACATTCACTGGAAATAGACATGTTTCAGTGAAGTAGAAGTCATCTTGTGTCCAGTAGTTACAAATTTCAAATGAGATTTGCATAATATGACATTTTGAATGTTTCAATCAGGCAAAATAGATTATAAATAGATTGAGGTAACTGAACTACAAAAACACACCATTTATTATAGTACTTTTATAGTATAATGGTGCTTTGTGTGTCTTAAAACATGTGTAGAGGGGATCTTTAAAGCCTAGTAAGTGGAAGAAATGGAAAATGTTTATCCTGATTGCTGTCACTTGAGTCCTGAGTTCAGTTGCAGGAGCGAAACGCTCAAATGTCACGAGTCGCCCTGTCTGTCACGTCGCACTGTGTTTAACAAAGTGGTAAAATGTGTACTATGTATATTATGTGGGAATGGTGGAACACACAGCTGCGACCCCTACATGATACCAAAAACACATTTAATTGCATAGGTAAGTTAACAAAAATGCGAGCAGCTATCGGTTAGCTAGCTAATGGTAACGGCGGAAGTAGCCAAGAATCATGTCACAGCCAGCTAGTCAACATCAACTGTCAGAATTAGAGACAAACTTACTTACCCATATGGTGCGTGTCTAACTGAACAGTGGGCATTTCTTTGAGAGGAATGTGTCCCGACCCGCCATCTCCGCAGCAGCCTAAACAACACGTAAACATCGCAGCCATTCTTGCCTCAATTCTAGCTAATTTTAAGTTACATCCGGAAACAAACACATCAAACCAAAGAGGGCTGATGGTGTCACAACATCAGGCTCCCCGGACACAACAGCGACACACGGCGGCAGAGGTCGGCGATACATAAGCCCCTGCTACCCAACTGTATCCAATCACAGGGCCTAAGATAGGCAGTTGCTCCTGATGGCATGGAAACAAGGGAAGAAAATCAAGGTCAGATTTTCCACACGTGACCAAGTAACTATTGGATATCGATGTTACATAACCACAAGTGAACATAAAGTGAGTTTTACAAAATATATCAAATGTTTAGTGGACAAATGCTGACTCGGTTATACCCATTCGTAACTGAAAAACACCCTGAGCGGCTGAACGCAGCTGGCAGTAACATAAAACCTACAAGTTGTTGCTGATATAAGTCAGTCTTCCTCAGTTTCTGCTCGCTCACGGTGTCAAGATAATGTGGCCCTTTTCTGCTAAGTGCGACACAGCACTGAATTTTACTTTTTATATGATGCAGCTGGGCGCCTTCACTTCCACATGTTGTCGTGTTAACTGTTTACAGATGCTTATACTGACAAATACCAGACAAGCGACTGAAATGGGGCCGTGTAAAACCCTGTGATGCCAAGCTGGGACTCAAACCTAGCTGACAGTTTTTCACGCTGTAATGTTTTGCATAGCAACAGCCCCTCCCCCAATCGACTGTCAGGGATCCTCTGCAAGTTACCCAGCAGGGACAAGACGTACACATCCCAATACTCACAATTAAGCGGCCAAAAAAACCTCAAGAGTGCCAGTAGCTTTCGTGTTGGTTGCGTTATAATACACACCTTGGTTTAGGTATGCGCAAATACAGACGAATCAGTGTATTTGAATTTTCTGTGCGCCACTCAAATGGTTAACTCTTTACCCGGAAAGGGCGAAGTCTGCACAGCAACAAGCGCCATGATTGCGTTGCACTGTGCGTCTCAGCAGCTGGTGAGTGATTCTTTTGGTCCAGTAGTTGCATGTTACTATGCGCTTGCAAAATCTGTCACAGCCCCATTTCAGTACCTTGCCAACAGGAGCAACGATAACGCGTACCCTACTTGTCGATAATTTGTCGCATTGGATTGGTTAGGCGGCGGTAATTTAGGGCTCAACTAGCTAACCACTGTTCTGCTATATCTGTAATACAAAGCTAGGAGAAAATTGTTCGCTGTTTTAGTTTGTATCTATTAAGTCATAAACGATTTTGACTTATTTCCAGCCTGGTTTTGCGACGCGGTTTTAAGTTTGTTACAGTAGTTTACAGAAAAACCCCAAAGAACAGGATGTTACTTAACGGTAGATGGCCAAACGGAGCCCTTGGCAGAGCCCGTGCCAACCTTTTACGCGGGCACAGCGATGCAAGTCAGTTTCACTTTCACGATGGGAATACTCCACACACAGCTGGAACATGACTGCAAAATCTGTATCCTTTGCGATGCTACAACATATTCGTGTGTAATGTGTTGCCTGTGCTGCCTCACGGGGCAGCGTACCTGAGTGTGGGTGCGTATAGTACTATTTTCTTAAGTGCTGATTTATTGGGGGTTTTTTGTTGTTGTTTTTTTAATTAAGCATCGATTTGACGCCTGGATAATGTCTTTACAGGACACCATGGAGGCAGCTAGAGGAGGAACTTACTTGCCCAATCTGCTGCGGTCTCTTCGAGGACCCGCGGGTTTTGCTGTGCTCACACAGCTTTTGCAAGAAATGCTTGGAGGGACTCTTGGAAGGGAACCGAGGTCCGGCTTTCAGAACACCTTTCAAATGTCCCACATGCCGCAAAGAGACCCCTCACAACGGCGCAAACAGTCTGCAGATCAACTATTCTCTACGCGGAATAGTGGAGAAGTACAGCAAAATAAGGGTTATGCCTAAGATGTCTGTTTGTAAACAACACTGCGGCCAACCTCTAAACATATTTTGCGCCACAGACTTAAAACTCATTTGTGGGTTTTGCGCAACAATAGATGACCACAAAGGGCATAAATTCTGCTCCTTGGAGGAGGCATATGAACGAGAGAAGGAGGCGTTTGAAGAGCTGCTTCGCGGGGTGGAGAACTGGCAGAGCGCAGATATCCTGTCCTGCCTGGAGACACTACAAGCCAGTAAGAAAAGGGCGCTTCAGTCGGTGACCAAGGATGCAGAAAAGGTAACCGACTATTTCGACAAACTCACCAGTTCCATTGAATGCAAAAAGAACGAGATCCTCTCCGATTTCGAAACACTGAAGCTAGTGGTGATGCAAGCATACGACCCGGAGATCACAAAGCTGAGCGCAGCGATGGAGGAGCAGAGACGGGCGCTCAGCATCGCCGAGTCTTTCAGGAGCGTCTCCGACCCCCTGTGCTTTCTGCAGCAGATGCAGGAGTTTCGGGAGAAGTTTAAAGTCCTTAAGGAGACCCCACTGCCTTCTCGGAAAGACATGGACGTCGGTCCCCTTGTGCGCAATTTCGATGTTAAAAAGTGGGACTCACTGCGGCTCAGAGAAGTGGACAAGATCTCAGTCCCCCACGAGAGTGGCTCCTACCGAGCAGGGGGCTCACGGATGGCAGCGCCTAGATGGATCACCTTATTTATGAGTTTGTTACTGGCAACACTGCTCCTGCTGCTGCCGCCGCACAACCTTGCAGCCTACGTGCCCTCGCAGATTGAACCATTTCTCCCTGCAGTGTCCTCGCACCTTACCCACACCGGTGTGTACCTGCGGGAAATGACTGACATGTGCACAAGTTTAATAGTTGCAGGTCAGGAATGTGTCATGAACTTAATTTACTCTGCTGTC
This sequence comes from Micropterus salmoides, assembly GCF_014851395.1. NCBI lineage: Eukaryota > Metazoa > Chordata > Actinopteri > Centrarchiformes > Centrarchidae > Micropterus > Micropterus salmoides. The sequence continues at coordinate 19,349,783 of NW_024040596.1, forward strand.
AGTTTTATTGGAAGTTGTAAATTGTTTTAATTACTAGCCTGTGGCATCTTTGACATGCACACACAGCTACAAATTGTTATCCAAGTAGTGACCTGTGAGGGACATTAAAGTAGCGGCAGATATGTACCTGAATATTTGTGAATTCTTGTTTACTGTTATTTTTTTTGTATATATATATATTTTGCCAAAACTAAAACCTCAATGAAGCTATAGAATCAACGCTACATTTACATCAGATGGACGCTGAATCATATTTCTTACCTCGAATGTGCAATCTGTTTTCTCTTTTTTTATTACGATATGACAAATTTACACTTGTCTGAGATGATCTTGATTGGCTAAATAAAACAGAAATGTAATTCACTTTCATGTTTGTTTTTATTTAGTGTGACAGGCCAAATTAGCCAACTATTTAGGGACTAAGTAAGTGAGAAATAAAATTAATATATAGTGAAATCTCTGGCCTAGTCCCCGCAGAACGCGTCTGCACCACAGTGATGCTGCAACCTCTTCAAGGTTACAAACGTTGCATAACAGGGCCCGTGTGAAATATTTACCAGGCTGCAGAGACAGTGCAAGAGGAGGGGGGGAAAAAAACACACTTTGCTGTGAATGTTGTTTTATGAAACCTTAAAAAAAAAAACTGCTGCATTTCCCCTATCAGTGGTGATTTAACTCAGGAAAGGGTGCATGACTGTCACGCGTGCTGGACAGTCACTTTATTTCGACACAAGATTTATTTGCGGAGGTTCATGTGACTCATTCGTTTCATGAGTTGTCCGGTCTATGAAGTCAAACATCTGCAGACTGTTAACTTAAAGTACACTGTAGGCCTATTTTCTGCTATGCATCTGAATTACTAGAAAACTGACTTGTAAGCCTAAAATCAGTTGTGTGTGCAAATTGAAGTTATTAACAAGATTTTTGGCTTATCACCAATAATGGTCTTTATTAAAATAGATCAGAGGACAAACATTGAATTGTGCATTGATAATGTGTCCTTATTATTCTCCTGAACAGAGATACATTTTGAAAAATAAAATAAAATCATAAAATCACAGCACAATGTGAATCTGTGATGTCAGCACTGACCATAATTCAGGACGTACGTCATGGCACGCATGTACATATATATATATAGCCTTCTGTTGCCAGGCAAATATAGGATGGAAATAAATGTACCACTCTACATGAATATTTTAATTGTCACGGCACGCAAATTTAAATATAGCCTGAAAAACATTAACTCAATCCAAATTAAGAAAAAGTAGTGTGAATAACTGTGTATAACTGACTTTTCTGAAGAATCACCATATCAAAAGTGGGCCTATGGTGACTGTTAATAAAAATAAGCTTTACGTCACCATCTCTTCAATGAATCAAGATGGCTAAATATCCAGATAATTAGTGAATAGCCTATTTAGTGTTTCCAGTGTCTAATCACGTCACTTGATAGGTCCCGCACTCTTGCACACTTTTACACTGTGGGTCAGAGTGTGTGATGGATGGTGATGAAAGCGAAGAGTTGTTTTATCATTCCCGTGATTCAAGCTTCTTTTTCCTTCTTATTTCTTATCATTAGAATACATTTACACTAAAGTCCATTTTCTTTTTTTCTGTGGAATGTGGTTGCAAACTTAAGTTCAAGCGCAAACTACGGATACCTTACTGCAGAATTATATAGGTTATTATAACAAACACGGTCGATACAAAAGCAGGTAAATATGTAAAAGTCACAACAGCAAAAAATGAAGCTCAACAGGCGTGAAGACAAAATGTGGAATTTCAGGTACATCTCTATAAAGAGAGTTTCTACGTTTTGTTTACAATATAATACGCAAACTATTTGACAAAGCTTTAAAATTAAATTACTACACTTAGAAAAGTGTACAATAATTTACACACAGTCCATCTTGCAGCAATGGAATTATAAAATAATGCATATTATTTTCAGGATTATTTTTTTAAAAACGATGAAGGCCTGAATGTTATCAAATATATTTTTGATGTTAACATTTCTCCATTTGGAAAAAATGCAAGCCTTGGTGCTTAGGGGAAAAATTATTCTAAAATGCGCCCAAATCTTACCATTTTCTTGCCAATATAATTTTCCGTAAATTTCACCTTTATCCAGTGCTATAAATCCAGTTAATCTACCGGTGAAAACAAATGGGAGATTTCTGAATTATCATTAAAAAGGCCTACAAGGCCAAAAGGAAGAGCAGTGTTCTTCCACTAACAAGTGCAACCACTTGCTATCTAATTTTGAGTCACATGAAGTCTGTGGTCTAAAATCTTTATGAAAGCCAGACATTTACCAACGGATGCCACATCTTCCCAAAGGCTTGTAAAACATGTATTTAGTAATTTTTATTAGGAAAGTCTGATTTGGGATTATCGTCACCGGGCGTCCTGGTACAGCAGAGATGCCCGCAATACGCTCCCGTCAGAAACCACTTAAAATGGAGGTTGTTAGCCATGTTACAGACACCGTATCATTCATTACAACGTTGCAGAATAGAGTGACCACCAGAATATATCATAGGTTTGTAAGAATAAAGCAGTCATAATACACAATAGCCTAAAAGACTGGGTCGTAAGCGAGTAAATAGGGCAAAATACCGGCTTAAGATGAACAGAAATCGGTTTTACAAAATATCTTGACTTTTATCAACTGAATGCATTTCGACATGTCAAAAAAAGCCGAGTATATAGTCCACAGTATAGTGATTGTAATATTTTTTTAATCCGCAGCACATCTGTGTGTCGCCGATCAGGCTGAACAGGACAGAAATCCCGGTGGCGCTGCAAGGCCATGCAGGCCGTGATGTGTGCGATTTCGTCTTTGTGTATGGCCGTATCATTTAAAGCCATGTCATTGATTTTCAATGTCAACAAAACTAACACTTTTAGTACAACTTGAATCAAAGGCCCATATACTATATGGACAGCATAATGTTGCAGCAAGTTTAGCATGTCACGTTCAAAACACATTACAGACAAAAGCCAATTAAATTTTTTATTTCTCCAGGTGCAGACATAACAGTGAAATGTAAAAAAATATAGTGTATACACATTTTCAGTATTAAATCAAGGTAGTGTTGGAGGTGAACTCAAGATCTGTGTAAACAATGTACCTGTAAGCAGCACTCACTGTGAGTCACTGTTTGGCACCACCAGGGTGGTTGGAGTACACTTAATGGTTGGTTGCGCTGATTGTGTGTGGTCAGCTTTGCTTCAGCAGCACGATCAATATTGGAGGCTTCAGCTAGTCTTAACTCCAATATTTACGTGCTGCTACAGTAAGGCAACCAGCAAATGAGAAAGGCAAATCCAACTAACTTTTGATCATCAGATAAACAACTGTCAATGTGGCATTACTTTAGACAGTGAAGAAAAGGGCAACAGGTTCAATCAAGAACTGCTAGGTACTTCCAGGTTGTGTATTCAGGCTTTAGTGCGGCAGCACAGTATGGCCTGCATCTCAGTGTAACCCACAAACCATTCCGTGCTGCTACAGCATCACCAGAACTAGTCATGGTCCCTCTGCTTCTGACTCTTGTCATCTTCTGTTGTTTGTCTGTTCTTCATCCTTCAGGTTTCTAGTCCAAACCACATGTTCACAGATGGGTACAGACTTATTAACTATCATTTATCTACCTAAAAGGCGTTCAGATGATCATCAGCATCTTTTGCAGATGTAAGTCTTCTTTCCACTCCTGAAAGCAGGCAAGAAGATTCACCACCTGAAACACACAAGGCAATGCAGTTTAATGTAACAGCTCAGCCTGTGAACATTGCAGTTAGATAAAGTGCACCATATGGCCAAAAGTATATGGACACAGGGATACTAAACTCGTATATTATTGTTTAACATCTCATTTGAAAATCATGAGGGAATTACTCTGTTGCTTTAACAGCCTCCAATCTTCTGGGAAAACCTTCCACACGATTTTTGAAACCTGAGATTTGCACCATTTTAGCCACAATGTGAGGTTGGCTGATACAACCCAGCTCAGTGTCAGCTTCCAATTCATCCCAAAGCAGTTGGATGGGGTTGGGGTCAGGGCTCTCTGCAGGCCAGTAAAGTTCTTCCACTCCAAACTCAGAAAAACATTTCTTTATGGATCTTGCTCAATGCACAGGGGCCCTGTCATGTTGAAACATGAAAGGGCCTTCCCCAAACTGTTGTCACAACACTGGAAGCTCACTATTGTCTAAAACATCATTGTATGCTTAACATTAGGATTCCTCTTAATTGGAACCAAGCAGCATAGAGAAACAGTTGGCCACATAGTGTACTCAAGTAATTTCAGACTCATTTTCTAATGTTGAACATAACGATAGCATTTTAGTAGAAATAGCAGGCAAGTCTGTTTTTGCCACAATAAAAGCTGAACTGCACAAACAATTAGGAAAGACAGCATTTGCCAAATTGACATTGTTGAGTCAAATGGTTTAGTAGCATAGCTAAACGTTCCAAATTTTACAACACTAATGTTTTTAAAAATCCACTTAGGTTTGTGTGAGCTAAGCATTCAGAAAGCAGGGGGAGGGTTGACAGGGAGAAAACTAGCAGTTTGTACTTTGCATGACTCAGATTAAATATCACATTTTCTGAGTCACCGTATCACTCAAAATACAGTGGCATTTTCATGCCCAGTAACATACATTAGTGCTATTGACAGGCGCTCCATAGACACTAAGTGTAAAGTGAGCATTTTTGTCTGAGCTACAAAGACGGTTGCTTGTCAGAGTGTGCAGTCTCACATTCAGTAGTTGAGCACTTTTAGGTTACAAAGATAATTAAATCTGAGGCAAAAATCATATAGATAAAAATTAAAAAAGGTTGGCTTGCGAAAAAACCGTTTGACCGTGGAGAAACAAGAACCTGTTTTTTTAAAAATGCAGTAACCCTTTTAATGAAGGATGAGGAATCATTAAAGTACCATAAAAAGTATCTCTTCTAGTTATAACAAAAATTTATAGATTTTGTAAAAAAGGTGTTTTAGGCTATCCTGGTAAACATCAACATATTTGAAACAAAAAAAAAATTCTGTTTTTCTGTTCTCCTGTAGGAGATTGGGTCCAACGAATATGTTGCCACTAGAGGTCTCAATGGACCTGTAATTATGACCTTGGTCTGAAATGGACTCGGTAGCATGAACCTATTAAGGTCTGACATGCTTCCCTTCCAAAAAGACAATGAGAGACAAGATGTAAAGTCCTTCTCTTTCACACACAAACTCCAGTGCAGCTCAGGGATGATAACTGTTAAAATATGTTTGAGAAAGGTAACAATCAACAATTTGTGGGATTTTATTCTTCTGTCCAGGTTACCTTTTTGTCATGTGGTTATGAAGCTGCAAGCAGGGATAATTTAAAAAAAGATCCTTAAGATTTGAGGATCACCTCCACAAATGTATTGCTTTCAATAGTTATCCTGTCAGACAATTAAACCCAGAAGGTAACACACAATATATATATATATATATGCGCATTTGATTGTTTCTTGTATTTAAAAAGTTGCTTTTTGGAATCTAACTTTTAAACCCTGGATGTCAGTGTCACATAAACACCAAGTGTTCAAAACAACTGACTAAAAAAAGAGCTACACATTATTCGCTGTGACACTGTCAATCTAAAACCTTTGATATGCTTTAGAAATATAGTAGGCAGTTACATAAACTGTGTAATTAAAAATTCAATTGCAAACTAAAACAAAAAAAAAATTAAATTTATTATACTTAATGCCTAAAATTTTCATTAACTTCACATCCAGTGCCATCATTATCTACTTGCATCATTGCAAAGGCTTCATCTTACAAGTGTATTTTATTAGTAACATTTTACAGGATTTGACTCATCTTTCTAGCTCAAGGCACAATTCATGTACTTCTCTATGATGGACATTAATGACTACAGCTGAAATGTGTTGGGCATGCAAAGGTAGAGAACACAGGTGCAACAATGTTGCTCGCAGTCAGACACACCTGACAGTGGCAGGAGGGTGGGAAGACAGTGAGAACCAGTGACCATTACTTGTTTTATAGCATGTATGACATTATTCCTCAACATAAAAAAATATATATCTTCCAACCATAGCATAAAAACTTGTTACAGTATGAAAATCAAGCACTTCCTCATAAAATTGGTTACATGTATTACAATTTGTATTATTATTATTTCTAATTATTTTAAAAATATATTTAAGGATTTAGTTTAGATTTTACATTGCACAAGATTTCAAAAAGTCAACAAATTATACTTGAGGCATTTGATACGAGACACCACATTATACTGCGGTTAATTTACAATTTCTCATCACGTGTGTATAATTGTCAGATTTGTGGGGGAAGAAAAAATCTCCATGTATTAATCCTGTGCTAATAGGGTCCAAATCTCCTGTGAGGGTCCACATCAATTATTAGTTTGTTACATAAAATGCCACATATTGCTGGTAAGTTTTACATGTGTGAATCTTCTGTTTTAACAGTTTAGTCAAAATAAATGTGAAGACATGGAAAAAGCTGAAAGCTTCAGGTAGAAAGGGGTGTTTCTCATAATTTCTAACATTTGTAGAATTAATGAAAAATCAAATTAAAAAAAAAAAGGGGGGGGGGGGGGGGGAATCAATTGACTAATCAATAAAAAAAATGTAAGCTACAATTACAGACTACAGCTAAGGCAGTTGTTGACCAGCTGACACCCCACTCCATCCAACACTTTACACATGTGGGAGCACATACTATATATCTACGCAATCCCAAAGCATGGGAAACACAATGTACACTAACATGGATTCACATACAGAAAATTTGCCCAATCATTTTCCTATCTTCTGTCATGTGTAAATGCCATTTTTACCTCATTTACTCAGAAGCATAGACAGTATTGTATGAATTAAACTTAAGCAGATGTCATGAAACAACTTTTTTTTTTTTTTTTTTTAAACAATGTCCATTCTAATAAATTACTTAACAAAAATGCACAAAGGAACTAACCAGGTAAGCTGCGTATTTTCCTTTTAAGCTGATCATTTCTTTACAAGTCCAGGTGGAATTGTTCACATCAATGACTCGAATGTCTCCCCATTTTTCTCCCTCTCCTTTAAGGAAGCATGCCCAGACATGTCACCTTCACTGCTCTGCCTTATTAACCCATTCCTGCGGCATTTGCTCTCCACACAATGGCCTCAAAGAGTCACCTGACCCCGAGGTTGAAGGTCAAGTAACCTCCTACACCCAATCGGGTACTGGGACATGGACATGACAACCCATCACCTCCACAGAAGTGGTCTGGGCCGGCCTCTTCTGGTGATACACCGTCTTCTGCCTGTACAAGCACAAACTAAAAGGAGATCTAGAATGACCTCCTAAGCTGGGGGGGGGGGGGGGGGGGACCTGAATGGCAGTCACATTTATCCACATGAAAAGATCTATGCAAATTTGAGTTTCTTATTGTGTTTATAAGCTTTCTATCTGTAGCCATTGGGACATGGAAGGAAACTACTCCAACTTAAATATCTGACACAACCACCAAGCCCAAAAGCACTTACGCTTTAAAAATATTACTGATTAATACTAATTTCAGAATATATTTTGCCATCAATCCAGAATGCAATAAACTTCTTTTCGCTGGCATGCAAGCAACATATATCCCTACACAATTACAAATCCATCACTTGAAAAATTTAAGCCAGATAAACATGAGGCAAGCCAAATCATTTTTTGTGCTGCTTTGTAGCAAGACAATACATACACACACACACACACACACAAATGTTCACTATGCCACAACTTTAAAAGGTGTCATAAAATGTTTTATCAGCTACTGGGTCAGCATGTACACAGCATGAGATCTCTACAGTAGTGAAAGCAAATTCAAAATAAATTAATCCATAATTTAAAAAAACATCCAATTGTGATAACATAATCAATAACAAAAAATAAATAAATATTACCTTTTACCAAAAATATTTTGAGATGGTGTAAGTCTACAAGCAATCTAGGAGGTGGTGAATAGCATTATTGTTAATTGCAAACCAGGGATCCTACCTATAAAGAAGTGCTCTGTTCCATTCAAACACCACTACTGTAATGGTATGTGTTAATCCTAGAAAAACCTGTTACACCCAGCAAAACATGTCCAGCATAGCACGGGCAGAGTGACTGGGATTCCCTGGAAGCAACAACCATATCTTGTCAAATGAATTGCAGAAAACTCCAGAAGCATGTGAAAACACATACCTGATCGACAACCAAATAAACCTATTTCAACAGTAGCAGATATGTGAGAGTGACCAGAGACCTCCTTGCACTCCGCAGGTATACAACACCCCCTCCATTTACTGTCAGGTGTGTGTGTCCAATTCTTCTCACACACACACACACACACACACACACACACACACACACACACACACACCCTTCAAGAACACAATATCTATACTAATGAGTAAAATTATTTGATGGAAATTAAGTTTTGATTTTATTAAATAATACATTAAAAGTATGATGTAACCAATGTCTAAAAGGTGAAAGCACAACAATCATCTAACATGTACTTTACAATGTTTAATATGACTCATTGTGCTGATTTGGCTAAGTGAGAGCAGCTCTTACAACAGGACAGTGCATGTCTTAAAAGGTTGAATAATAGTTAGACATTTTAACCACTTCCAATAAAAGTGTGGACCACATTAAAAGATCTCCCCATGACTAACAGCAGTGTTTGTCATCTAAACACACAAGTGTGGCGAAATATTCAATCTGAACACACAACTGCTATACATGCCTCTACTCTATAAACAATGCATTTTAACTCCGTATTACACATTTCTCTACAATATCATTTCTGATCTCTTCAGTTATTTACTACTCCATTTGAACTTGAAATATCTCAAGCTTCCTCCTACTGACGTATAAGACACTGCAGCAATAAACAGGATGCACAAAAACAGTACACTGTGGTGCAATTTCAAAAGTACAACCTGAAGACTTGATTTACACTTGACCAATAGCATAAAACTCTTTTTTTTTTTTTTTTTAATGAATGGCTACAACCACCTAAACAAAGTAAGTTTTGATTACTATCACAACCTTTAACATGACTACCACAACTCCTAATTACAGTGAATCACTACTTACAGAACCATTAGTATGGCTGAAATTAGGATCCTGGTAAGTGTGTATGTAGTGTACATGCACACATAAGCAAGAGGAGCAAAAGAGGAAGCAAAGCTTTCTAAGTGTGAGAGTTGAATGGCACACCCATATAATCATCTACTAATTACACAACACAGACAATACTTGTTTTTTGTACATATTCCAGCTCAAATGCCTAGGTTGAATTCTGATATGAACATTACTGTAAAAATGAGCACATTGTGATTATCACAACCAAATTCCTTCCCACTAAAATAATGAGGCCTTATAAGGACTTTTGTTGTTCTTGTTACATTGTTGACTTGTTGAGTTTACATGTTTACACAGAATTAACATAAATAATTATATAAAAGTGTAACATGGTTTTTGTGCATGTTACAACTCATCAAAATTAATCACATGTAAATACAGGCATTAATAATTGATGATTTCACCATTTTCATTTCTAGACTTGACCTACCTTACTATGGCTGTGGGCAGTGGATGAGGTGTTACCTGCTTACCAAATAAGAGCTACTACTAAAAAAAATACACAAACCAGCCACCAATATTTTAGGATCATTATAAATCTTTCCAATCTAACTGCTTACAAGTTAATAATGTGGGCTAATCTAACACCCTCAGGTGAAAAAAAGGCTCGTGCAGCAGAAAAACATTTGTGTGTAGTCAGAAGAGGTACACTCTTGCTATGTCTGATCTTACAGCCAGTGCTGTTGCAGGTTATCATATTACTACATAAAATTGAATTATCAAGCAGAGAATTCACCAGCCCTGTAACAGCTGACACATTCTTTCTAAACATGCTGTCCAAGTACACAAGGACTTCTGTCACTACACAAAACAAGAAAACGGGAATCTGCAACTTCTTGAGTGCAGCCGCAGAGGCTGACACCTTGATTCCACCGGGCACGGCTGTATGACGTCAAGTCTGTGACACGGTTTTGTCCTGTCCTCTAAACAGCTTCATAACCCACCAGGAGCGTATCAGAAGCAGAGTGTTCTGCCTGTCCAATTTTGTTGACTTACTCAAACAATGTTGATTTGGTCATTTCCCTCCAGTAAGTAGGCTTTGTAGTTAAATTAGTTATTTTGGTGTCTGTTTTAATTGTGTTTATTGTTAATATACGATCAAGATTCTGCACAGGGTATTTTATTTTAAAAATTGACCAGATGCTCTATACCGCTCCCGTTTCGGACTTCCTGCCTGGCACAATCTGCTCCGTGCAATGTGACGTGGCTTACATAAGAAAAAAAAGAAGCTAAGCGCGAATTTTTAAGCAGAGCACAAAACTGCCTCTGGGATGCTTCTTATATGCGCAGTGGCACGTCGTGGAATCACAAGCATGGCCTAGAATGGTTGCGATCAGCTCCGATGCCATGCATGGTGGAAATCAACCTGTGAGGGTCAGATTTTCATAAACGATCATTTAATCTTTTAAACATTATTTTACACTGCAATGGACCACCTTTAATATCTATAAATGTTCCCAACAGATGATCTTTCTTTAGCAGGCAGCAAATTTGCACTGACCTTTTTAAACTGAAAATGTGTTGAAGTATACACCTTAACGGCAGTTAGGCACATAACTGACAATTATTTGAAAATGTTAATGTCACCTCTATAAACATTTTTTAATTAACATGTTCACCATTTTAGTGAAACAGGTGCAAAGCCCTAAGCACTACAGTGATGCAAAAATCTAAACCAATGCAAAACACATGCTTGTAAGAAGCGTGCAAGGACCTGGCACCCTCATATGCTGCACTGCTGCCATTATGTTATCAGCCTTCACTTTATGGATAAACAAATCATGCAAAATACACACTCCTTTTCACAAAAGATCACATCTAAACTTATGGCTTACCTAGGTTGACCACTATTAACTGAACTAAACTATTTCATAACTTTATATTATTAGTTTGAGAGAGAACTGACTGACACACACAAGACCATTTGACAAGTTATATTAAATGCTGCTGAGGCACACAAGTGTAACCAATGCCAACTTCTGAAAAATAACCAACACCACCCGTGAAAACCTGTTTCCATCACTGCAAATTTGAATACTATAAAGTTTGTGCTGAGTGGTGCAAAAAGAAGGAAGAGACGGGTGGGGGCTCTCTGCAGCCTGGCTACAACACATGTGAGCAAGTACAAGAAGAGAGGCACAGTTTCACCAGGAAATGGGGGTGGGAGCCCATTTTGCCGGAGGGGTCTGAGAAGACAGAATGATGAGTCACAGAATGTCATGCTAATAGTCTGAAACAGCACAACTGTTCTCTACACAAGAGAGTGAAAAGGCAAATACCAGAGAACGGAGGGGAGACATAGACCTGTAGCATTTAAAGTAGATTAACTGTAGGCACCACAGGAATTAAAACTGTTAAAACACACCAGTACTAATTTGACATTTGCATACAGGGACAACAGTGTCAATAGTATTCTAATAACCTCTTTAGAAGAATGAGCAAAATATTTCCACCTATTTCACCTGTATGAACACACTAGGTACACATTCTAAAACTAGATAACCAGTGTGTAAAAGTTTGTGGCTTATATTACTAAGACTCTTGATCTTAACATTTCACTTTGACAGAGTGTTACCTCCTCCCTTTTAGAGATTAGATCTAAAATTTAAGTCTAAAGTGAGTAAAAAAAAATATATATATATCACACACATTGCAGCTAATATTGTAAAACTGATGATAAAAGATTGCTTCTATCAACTAAACTGGAATTTAATAATAACTAATGTTGAAATTGAAAGTAAGTACTGTCTATAATGTGTATTTGAGCCCCTTTCCCTTTTAACATATAGACACTGTGAACCATAAGCTTTTCAATGTAATTTTTTATACTTTTAACAGCCAAACGTTCAGTAATATTTTTTTTCCATTTACAGTATTAGAGCATTTTGACTTCCTATTTTCAGTTTCAACTATTAGCACTAAATAAGCAGGCAGATGTACTTAATGTGTCAATATTTAAGTATTATATAGTTGTAATAGCCACTACTTTGTGTATCCATCTATAAAAACAATCAGATATTGAGTTTTTAATAATTACATTTTCCATGCACTGGTGGTATGAAAAAGAATACTTAAAAAAATCCATCTCATCTCAGGTGTAGTGACAAATACTTTTTTAAAATGTAGATCAATTTATCAAGAAGCAGCTTTATCTAATCATCAATAAACAGTTATGGATTTTTGGAGAATGACAGTTAACATAGCTACAGGTATGGAGTAAAACAGAAACTTGGATAATTTAAGTTCTATTTTAAATACACCATGTGGTGTACATTTAATATCAACACATTTATTTCTTCCTAAATCAGATAGTTACATGCCTGACACATTTTGAAGTTACCATGCTAATCATTGTTTCATACACCAAACAAATTAAAGCTATCTTGTAAGTCAGACACATGAGATATTACTGTACAGTAATTTCTTCCTCCTCCTCCCCCTCCTCCTCCTCTTTACTCTGCTATGTGGCTGTGAGAGGTCTTTCCCTCATATCACTTCAGCCAATTTCCCTCCAACTAAATAAACAAAATCTTACTATATGTATTGGGTAGTTTCATCATGAAAATACTGCCCCACTTCTACTACATTTTTATACTAAGGTACAACCTACAATTTCAGTAAAGAAAACTCTACTGAAGACTATGGTATTTAGGTATATTTTCATCCAGGTCATGCATATATAATTGAAATGGAAGTACAACTCTTAACCACACTGCTGCAGAACACACATGATAAAATAAAAATCCTGGAAAAAATGCTATTAGTAGGCACACTGTCATTAGTAACGGACCAAGGGGAAAAATGCATTGCAGGGAAAATGGACAGAGGTGCCTACACTCTTGTCTCCTGTTCTTTACGAAGTTCATTTGAATTGAGATTTTTAGTGATACTTGACAATATGGACACGTATTTATTTAAATAAACACAACGCTGTAAAAGACAGGAAGGCCTCACATTATGTAACACATTAAACCGATCTCTACTTAGAAGGAAGTAGAAGGGGCGGGTTTAGACGCACAATTATGTGGAGCCTCTCTTTTCCTCTTATGCTTTTAAGTGAAGTAGTCATGTTCATTATGAGAAGCATAAGGTAGCATAAAATATCACACATGTAACCTCTCCAATAATTAATGATTAGGTCCGTTTTGCCACTCCTTACTAAACCGATTAGACCAGGCAGAGCAAGCCCCAATGTACTTGAATTTAATCAGGGTCCAGGGCACACAGAAAGTGGAGCAAGGCTGGTAAGGGCAAAAAAAAAAAAAGAAGGAAAAATGAGACAGGAGGCAATGACTGAAAACCTTTCTGCATCAAACTACGACGAACCAAAAACCCCAACATTACAAGGAGTCACGAGCTGCACCGCAACTGACAATACAATTCTTATTTCTACGTTAATAAAATAACGTTAATTCTACTTTATTGCATCGGTAGTGGTTATGACAGCCACTCGTATAACGTTTAACAGAGCTATTAAAGTTGAACCGTCAGAAGTTGCGACCTATGATTGTTGTGACTTGGCTGAGAGCCATAGTGTTCATCTAGCGTTCCTGCCAGATATTCAAATCTATTAACAGAAACAAGTATGATGCAAGTAAACAACGTTGGATAAGACAAGACTAATTACTTGGTAACTTACTGGTCATCGGAGTTCCGTTAATCCAAGAGCTGTCCTGGTAACTCTAAGATTGCACACGCTAACAAGCACTTTACGACACTGATAGGAAAATAAAACAAACTCCGTCATTAGTATTAAGGGCATCACTGAGTGTAAGGTCAAACAGCGACATAATGATAAACTTACCAGGTGTTTTCTTTCTAACAATCCAAAAAACGCTTGCAACAACATGTATGCAATGTGCCAGCTCGGACAAAAAGTCTGCCATAGTTAAACAAGCTTGGTAAAATTAAGTTACCACAAAAGGCACTGTGTCTGTCCCGGTCTCTCATATTGATTTTTTTCCCTCCCAAGCCAGTGTAGGTGCCGTGTGCATTTGTTGACACTGCCGACTGTGGTTCTCCTCTGCTCGAGCCTGGCTGCTTTTTCACCTCCCGCTCAAAACTGGGCTCCAATGCGAAAAAAAAAAAAAACAACATAGTCCATTATAGTTCAACTTTGATTTATAACCCTTAAATTAAGTGCCTCCTCCATTCAAAATAGTGTCCATCTATTCCATTTTTCAAAAATATATCCCTCTTACCTCCTGGATAAAACGGACAGCCGTGTGAGCGCATTAATTTTTTTTACCGTTACAGCGCAGCAAAGTCAGAAATCCCTCTATATGTGCTAACACGCTAAGCTAACAGGCTAGCTGCTACGAGTAGAAGCTGGCAAAGCTGGCCAAATGGCTAACGTCTCCCCGCCACGGTCGCTCTCTCCTCTTTTCCACGTATTCCTCTCCTTCTGACCGTATATACTGTCCGATTAAAATCAATTTAAATACTTTCTGGCGTCAATTACCTGGTTTTCCATTGAAATTACTCGATACCCCTCTCTAAAAGCGCAGTTTAATTTGTAGCGCTTGGTTTCTCCCCCGTCTCAAAGCCAGCTCTCTATATTCGCAGCATCCTCTCCCCGCAGCTGCTGTGGCAATCGCTGCTCACTCGAAAATGGCGCCGAAAGATACACTGCTCATTCAAATTCGATAGAGCCTCCCATTCTCCCTATTGGCTGAATGCAGACTGGACTCCGCGCAGCTGATTGGACGCTGAAAATGCACTCTCGAATGATCTCGCAGCCCACGCAGCGTTGAACAGAGACAGACAAATTAACCCTTTAGGTACCTCAACGACTTTTACAGCAACCACCAAAGCTTCAACCTTTACGTTCCGACTTGTTCACACCAGCATTTTTTTAATATGAAATGAATGCCATGATCCTTAGTAACGTTTGTGCACTATTAAAAACATCATGCAGGGTTTTTAAGTGTAATGCACAACATATAGGTTACCATAAAACCTCTATGGTAATACAACAGGAGATTAGGAGAAATTAAAAGTGCAATGAAGTCAATACTAATGGCATTATTAGGTGCTACCATAGAAACAGTATATTCATAGACAAAAACAAATAATAGGCGATTCCTTGATTTAAATAGCAAACATCATAATTTGTCCATTTCTTTAACCACAATTAAATATATATATGACAAAAAATGACTGAAAGCTCAGCAGTCTGTATTTGTGACTGTGAGCATGATAAATGTCTATGGTATCAAATGAACTGAGCTAATTCAAAAGCTCACTCCATAGTGATCCACAACAAAACAGTGGTGACTGAGAGTTGCATTTGGCCTTGTGGTCAAAATACACTGTTCTTCACTCAGTTGACCGGGATTAAAATGTGTCCGCTTGTCTGCTATTGCACTTTAAGTCACTGATTCTTCCTAATAAGGGACATCCTATCGTTGGTTGAAAGTGACTGAAGTACATTTACTCAAGTTGGCTACTGTAGGCCTACTTAAGTACATTGGTGGGGTACTTCTACTTTACTTGAGTATTTCCATTTCCTACTCCATTACATATCAGATTGCAATATTATATTCGACTACATTTATCTGTCAGCTAAAGTTACTTGTTACTTTTGAGATTACGATTATATACATATTGTTAAAGATTAAAACAGTGGTTCCCAGACTTTTTTGCTCATGACCTCTTGCAAAAAAGAGTCAGTGTCTAGTTGGGGCCTCTTGTCATGTTTCAGATGTTTAAGAGTTATTAGTATTTCCACCAAAGAGGCATTTGAATTCAAATGTCTCACATGTTTTTATTTGAATAACTGTTTCATTGTATTGGTATTTTTACTTAAAGCCCCCCTCCAGCCAGTTTTAACTGCCGTTTTTGGTTAATGTTCTTTCTCAAACAGAGAATGGGGGTGTGGTTAATAGTAGGACGTAATCAATTACCATGACAACCAAAAACTGACCGGCTGGAGTGTTCACTAAGGATATGCTGTGTTAACATCACTACACTGTAAAGTTTAGTACACTTTACTGTCTGGCAGGAGTAGCTATTACTTACCCATGATAGAAACTAATGTGCACATATCAGCTGTTATCAATCATACAATCGATGGTCCTGTCACGCACTGCACACGATAACTCCCACTACGTTTTATGGTGCGCTTACTTTACCGTGGGGCGGGGGGTCTATTAGTCTGCTGAACTGTATGTAAAGACTTCTGATACCATTGCCTCCGCCGATGCATTGGTAAAATGGCCGTCAGTAAAATGCATGTTGCAGACAGTTCATGAGACGGTGGCAGGTGAAAGTGTGACGCGTTTTCTGTCATCTGTCCTCCAACACCGAACGCACAGATGCCATAATGAAAATGAACACACTAAACCAAGAGGAGTAAACTCAAAAATAAAATGAAGACCCTCTTTTAGCTAACTTTTTGCAATAACTATGCTAGCTAACTACACCTGGCTAACTACAACTTAGTTAACTGGCTAACTAAACTAGAAATCAGACACAGAATTACATTCCTACTGTAAGTTCTAAGTAAATGACATGATAAATTGGTTAGCTAGCTCACAACGATGTTTATCGGTTTGATGCTCTGACTTAACGAGGCTTGACAGTGTGGAAACTTTTTTAACGAGGCATGACAGTGCGCCTGTGCAAGCTTGGAGAATGACGTATGACTTATGGAATTACTATAGTCACCACCCCGTTTTAACAATTAAGCAACTTTTGCAACTTCGAGCACAAAATTAAGCTATTTGTCAAAAAATATTTGGCGTACTATGTGGGTAATCAACATTGTAAGGAAATGACTCAGAAAAATATGAAATATCATAGAAATGTCAAAATGCACTGGAGGGGGGCTTTAAGTAAAGGATCTGAGTACTTCTTCCACCACTGCATCCTATTTAAAAATGCGACTCAAGATGTTTTTACATGCTTTTTTCACAGAGTGCATGAAAACATCTTCTGAACTGTGGACATATAAACCCACTAGTTCCATTTTATGTATAGCCAACACACGTTTATAAAGCTTTTTTTACAACATATTATATATATAAGTAGAGTTTTTTTCACATTAGGTACATGTAAAAGCATTGTCTATAAGACATTGTGAATCATGGGTGTAAAAGTATGCTGAAACCATTGCAATACTTCTCTTACCATCCTTCAAACGAGCACCATGAATGTCTATTCAAAATGTGTTCCTTATTTATAGAATGGGTGCTTATCTGCAGTTAGCACAATAGTGCTTGTACTGGAGTGACATGCCTATGAAAAACAGTCAAAAGATAGCCAAATAAAACACTTTATTGAGCCATAAATGACAGGAGTATAACATTTGGTATATGCATATTATTAGATCAAGAAAAGGAATCGGCAAGATTACTCCTAAGGCCAAGGAGATGCAAACCAAACCATGAAGGATGTCAGGGAACAAAAAGCAATAGAAGTCTTAACTTTCTGTCCATGAGGTAAAGGGGCTACTAAACTAGGCTCACTCAGCAGTTATATTCTCCTTCCGTGCTCATCTCGGTCATAATGTGGGGTTTCACAGACACTCTGTCTTAGTTTTTTTTCCCACAGTTCGAATGAGGACATTGCTTTCTTATCTTAAATTGCTGTGACATCATATTGCCCTCTCTAATTTTAATGTAGTTTCCTTTTCAGTTTCCCATTTTTTAAACTTTTGACTGATTTGTGTTCCACACCTTTCAAAGGGACTTGGATATCTCTCTTAAAAGAGACAAATTCCATGAGTAAATTATATGGCATAACCACTTCTTCTCAATTTTAGATTAGCTTGGCAACACCACACGAGTACACACACTGCTGTAGTGTACAACGGCCAAAGCAGGGACGGGTTGGGCTCTGCCACAATAACCCTGCTGTTATCATATCTACTGTAGCATAGTGTACCTCGGGCAAGATAAACAGAGACAGCCATTTCATCCCAATGCACACATAATAACAATACATAACATTCACCTGCTCTGTCAGTAGTTGGCTCCACCAGAGTGCATTGGGAAAAGCTATTAGTTTTAGGGTGTGCTTAAGTGAACGGAGGCTAATCCTTTGAACACAACTTTAGCTGAGTCCATGTTTCTACTTGTCTTTGTAAAATGTTTACACAATTAAAGATGTCATTTACTTTTCTTTTATTCCTTTACATTTCTTCAGGCCTCGTCAAGAAGCGTATCATTTTTGGCATTGCTGTGTGTGGTAGTACTTTTGAGTACAAAATCAGACTGGAGAGAGAGGGCACCCATTGTGTATGCATTTTGGTGTAGTGTGGACAATGGGGCGGAGAGGAAAAAAACACACTTGTTTACAGATAAACTGGTTTGGACAGGAAGCCAGTAAGGAGGAGCTCTGTGTTGTTAAACAGGCATGTGGAGAGGCAGGGATGAGCCAGCAAAAACACCACCGTGACCATAGGGAAGATCATGATGCAGTACTCAAAGACATAGCACACACACACACAAACACACACACACATTCGCATGCATTTATATCTACAAATGCACTTATACAGTACTTACAGCTTTGTAGATTGTAATATCAATACAGTATACTATTGAAAATCTCTGGTTTATTCGGATTTTAAAATGATTACCACTATAGCCAAAACCCTTTAATGACATGAACAAAAATTGTGGTGTGTTTAGTTTTACTATGACAAAAATTTACAAGATAAAAAGACGCTCATGGGTTCTGATTAGCAGTGCCAAACAGTAGCCAAGCTGACCTCTGGTGAATACTATACAGTTCATCCTGCATTGTGTCACCGTCACATGAGCACACTCTGCCTTCCATTAGGCAGGAGATCCTTATGACTCACGAAAACACAAGTCACATGTCACTACACAAACGAACCATGCTACTCAGACTGCTCTGTTATCCACAGCAGCTTTTCTACAGGCCCAAATGAAATCACATCATAATGCATCTCTTCATTAGGAGGGTTGAGACAGAGTGGGACTCTCCCTTGTCTTCTGGTAGATGAGCTGAACAAGAGCCACAGTGTCATGTATCGTTGTGTTTGGACACAGCAGGCTAACCCGGATGCAAAGTTACCATGCTGGGGCAGTTTTAGTTCAATGTAATTTGATTTCATGTTAGATGACTTGAGTGCATGGTCGGCTTTTGCACTCAGCTGACCCTCGTTCAAGGAGGAGTTTTTACGTATTTCTTTCCCTCTTTCTCTTTCTCCCCTCATGTGACTCAAAAGATGGCCTTTCACACCGCCACCCGACATGGGACTGCATCACATCAAATGACAGGGAAACAGACAGTAGCAAAAAGCTCAGTTAACGCCACAAGAGTTCAAAAGCAAGCATTCATCAAAGTGAAGAAAATATCAACAAAAGACACCTCAAAAGGTTGATTAAGGTCAGAGGTGAAACCGGACAGGCACCCATGTACTACAGATGACAACATTGCAGCATTAATGTCAACTTAATGCACCAACAGGTGATTTCACTTACTTCAGAGACAGTGAAATCAGGTGTTGGCTGAAATAAAAGCATGCACACATCAAAAACTCTCCATGATACATTGCTGCCAATCACTTAATTAAATTCACACACAAAGGAACAAGGTGTGAAAATCATTCCTACTTTTCTCACTGTCGAGGTGAATTTAAGATCATCATTTTGAATATAGTTTGTACCATTCATCTTTTGAATCAACAATATCAGAGACACATCAAGTAAAACTGGAGACTAAAATAGTCCCTTTTTCAAACATTCAATCCACAAAGCAGAGTAAAAAACACTCCTTATACTTCATTTAGTAAATAGTAATAGTAAATATCATCCTGTGTAAAATGAGCTACTATTTGGGAATATCTGAGCTACTATCTGGCAGTGTACACCACAAGACAATTCCCTGTGAATGTAATACATGCATAAAACAGCCCAGCCGTCCAAATGAGCAACACCCTAAAACAAAGTATAAGACTATGGGTTTACTATATTAACACGGCGTATTCCCTCGTCTTGGTCTTTAGAGAACACAATGAGCCCCACTGAGAACTCCATACTAGAGAGAGACTCTCCATTGATGTCTCCTCGGTTCCCCTCCCCCTCTGTCTATGAGACATCTGTAGCAGCTGCCCCCTTGTGCTCCTGTCAGCAGGGCAGAGTGTGTGTGTGTTTGTGTGTGTGTGTGTATGCGCTAGTTGAGGTGGGGTTGGCTGGGAGGTTAGTGTGGGGCGTGTTATGACACCCCCCTTCTTTGGAGGGGTCCGGCCTGCACACTTGTGGGACATCACATTTATCAATGGCTAATAGTCACTAGCAGGTCACCCTGAAAACACAACAGAGACCTCTGACCTCTTTTTATTACAAAGGCTGTGCAGCGGTCACATTAGCCTATGGACACTATAAAAAATGCACGCACACAAAGAACTTTTTTACATCTACATTTGTTGTTTATTTTGCTTTCTAACATACTTTGCCGTAACCTAATCCCCTGACAAATAAATAGCTAAGCTTAAAGTAAAAGCATAAAACAGACTTTTATAGTCAGGGTCCTGCTAAACACTGTCACATGCTTGGCCAGCAAGTTCAGATATTACAGCACAAGAAGCCCTTTTTATTTAGTCTCTGTATGATTCTACAGATATTCCCACACATAGCAGTCAAATTAAGTGAGTATAATTTATAGAGTAGTCTAAAATTACATTACAAACAGGGGAAAATTAAGGGGAAAACACGGCTAGCTGCTTTGGTAACAAGGAAGCGGGTGGGGGCGGGTACTAGTAGGATAAAGAAGGCAAGATGAAAATTCCCATGAAAATGGTACATGCTAAATAGCAAAATAATCAGCAAAAACTTCACTGTAGAAGCAGCAACAGTTGTGTAGTTGTGCCAAAACTGAACGGTCACTGACAAGATTCTCAAGAGCAACTTGATCTCTCCCCAAATTATGCTTTTGAACTCTGTTGTACAGTTAACACCATCTATGAGGCTTCGGTATGACTAAAGCCTAAATACGGCTGCATTCCCATGAAAATTGTACTCACGGGGTCCCACAAAACATGACAGCTAAAAGGAACAAGATGGGTAAATAGTTCATATGAATAGATTAAACGCTCCAGTCAGTAAAATGACTTTGACAGCATTGTAAAACCTGAAAACCATGAGTGATAAGATTGACGCGCATACTGAATTACGTCCCTTCAGTTGCTCTGCTGTCAGTAAGTTAACATTAGCCTACTAAAGGCCTTTGACCTGATTATAATCGAGTAAGAAGGCAACGTCCTGTCATAGCTAGCTATCTAGGCTAAAGTTATTATTATCATGAAGTCTCATTTGCCTGTTATAACTTTTTTAAACCTTAAGCTAATAATACACATCAAGCAGCCTCTATGCTTGACTCAAACTGTTAAACTCATAGAATTAACCTTTTTCCATTACTCAATACCAGGCACCCACTGAACACAGGCTACAGTTAGGAAATAGCACGCTAGCTAGCTAATTCTTGTCTCATTTGTGGTCTGATAAACAATAAATTCATTAAATTCAGTGCCTTATTTCGCTAGCTTTTCCAAGCTACTGTAGCTGTCATATTTAGCGGGACCCATTTGAATGCAGGCGTAGAGGCTTTGGTCATATGTAAGTGGCCGTGGTTTCATCAAAAGTTGGTTGGAAAAACAACAGAGGTGCCCTGGTTGGGGTGTTTCAAGCTGAGAGGTGTTTGCCATTCAAAAGACATGTTATTGTTATTTTGAGGAAAGATCAGAATCACCCAACAAAACTTTATTCATGTCTCTTCCTGGTCTAGTAGTAATTTTTTTTATCTTGATGATTGTCCACACCCCTCAGTATTTTTTTCTTTATTGAGGCAGACTGCTGAGAGGGATTACAGAGAAGGCTAAACACAAGCAAGATCTAATCCTAGGCATGCAGGGTTACAGAAAGGCCTCGAGGAATACGTTCTGGAAGGCTGATGTTAACGGCAATATTTTTTGCCATGAAACTGGTGATTGCGGATATTTTGTGCCCACATTCTTTATCTCTAAATTTGATGATTGTGCCAAAAAATAAAACCAAGTACGTTATAAACAGCAGCTTCACCACAGGATTAAGACTTTCCGCTGAGACCCGAACGCAAATAACATAAACAAATGATTAGTGTGCAATTTAATCAAAATACTGAATTTTATGTTTATTCATGTTACAGCCAGAGACAGGTGTACCAATAAACAATTACCATACAAGAAATGCATCAAAAAGCATCAGAAGACTGTTCAATATCCGCAAATACACTATATGCTAAATAAATAACAGTAGCATCAATCTAAAATTATATTGTGACATTCAAATGGCTAAAGGAGAGTCAAATAAACTTTTGATTTCAATTTCTCATTTATCCTTTACATTTAGCACAATCTACCCATTCTGTTTTTAGGTAATGGCATAGCATTTTCTAGTCCAAGAGTATTTAAAACAACTAAAGCCTTTTTAACTACATTAATGACTGGTGTACAGCACCCATATGCCTATACTATATTAATATCAGCATTAAGATAACATCTAGAATAAGTATTAGTTTTCAGTCTTGCCCAAAGTCTCTATTTAGAAACAATTTAAGAGCAAACATTACACACCAATTTCCACTGTAATTGATACATTTTACACTCAGATTTAAATCTCTAGGCCACATTTTTATACACATTCGAAAGACAGTATATAGCCCTATATGAAACAGCATTGTCAGTATTGTTGTATTGATAACCAAGAAAACAGTTGCATGTGTTAGATTAGTCACCTATAACAATCAATATAGATAACACAATATAGATAAAACTTTTAGGCGTTGCTAAACAGGTTTCTTCACACTGGACTGTAGTTCTATGGTTAATATCACCCTGTAGTGAAGTCGATGCACAGCTTCTAGGTACTGTAATATTTTATATTGCTGGAAAAATGTGTTTTCTAGTGATATTACTGTTTATTTTTCTCAAGTGCATTGAGCTAATCGAAGAGCAATATTCATTAAACGTTAGGCCAATATTTACATTAGGGATAGACTAACAACCACAGCTCCTGGCTGCTTGTCTCCACTTGTATTTAATGACCTTATGCTTAGTTGCCAGAGTGGAAAATGACTCCATTCTTATAGTAAGGTAGTGATGGGCGATACCTTATTTTGGTTTTGAATTTGTAATATCAGAGCAGGTATCGCTGATCCTAATACTAATACTCTGCAATGATTAAAAAAATGTGAAAAGTAATTTTATGGAGAAGAGAGGATTTTCATCTAAACTGAAGTGTAAAAAAACAAAGATGCACTCTGCACACTGTAGTAAAAGTAAAATACTTACATAACATAATATTTAGACTATTAAAGACATTACAGTCTACAGTCTTATATTATAGTCCAATATACTATTAAAAATACTACTCGAAATAATAATAATAAAGCAGTAATGAAGCTTGTCACAAGGCAGCTTGCATGTGATTGCAATAATTCCTCACAAAGATTACAACCCACCTCAAGACGCTTTCTGACCAGCATCTATCAGTAAAAATAATGTCTGTTTCTCTTTGGGTGCAGCTTAGTTGGCTTTCTCGTGATTAACTCTGGTGTGTTTGAACAATTTTTAGTGCTGAAGCAGAGTGTCTACCTGCAAATTTAAAAGTTGAAAGCATTTTTTATGAACAGGTAGGCCTATAAGATAATTGACCAAATTTGTCATTTTGCTGGCCACAGGACATACTCCTGCTAAAATCAACTCTTGCTGGTGACGCAGTATCAATACTTGTGGTATAGAACGCCCGTCTCAGGCGGGGAAGCAGGGCATCAGTAAACATTTACAGTGTAGGCTGTTGCGGAGAAATGTTATGAATGTGTGAATGTAAATTAAACATCAGCCTCTTAAGTGTTCCACAACAAAGTATTTTTAGCATTGAAACTGGAAGCACGCTATTGACAGATGCATACATTTTCCACTGACACTACTTTAGAGGTTATATTAAATTATGGCTTGTCTGACCATGCCTGCATTGTAACGACACAGTCTTAAGTGTTGTTGTGTTAATTGTTATGCACCAAAATACCAAAGCCAAGTCCTTTTGGCCTATGTGTAAACCTACTTGGCAATAAATCTGTTTCTGATTATGATTTCTTGTGTTTAAGGCAAACCTAACATCATCTTGGCTATACGAAAATGTTTTGGAAATGTTGACATGCTCTAAAACTATAAACTATAAATTCCAAAGACAAAACTAATGTAGGCCTATTCATTGTCCTGTTTCTGAACTACAAATTGAAAAATCTAAGCGGAAGTCCCTCCCTCCATGGTCCCCTGTTGTACCACGATGATGTAACCACTTTCCAAATATAGCGTGTTGCTGATGGCTAAGCGACACCACCATTGGCCGAGGCCACTGTCAGTCACGTGACGTCACCGCGATCGTGTTATTATTGTAAACAGCCCGCCTGCTCTCCACCGACGCTCTGTGCCGAGCCGACTACTCCATCCAGTCCTTTGTTCATGCAGCGAAAACACCGACGCGACAAAGCACAGTGATCGTCCGCCCAAAACTGCGGATCAAACCTCAACGCAAAGTTTGACACATCACCTAAAACGATGACACCGTGTCCATTTCATAAAATTATCGCACTGCTGCTCCATTGTGGACGGTGTTTGTTGATCGCCAGGATCTCCATGCAACCGGCGACTGCTCAAGGCTGCTGCATGAATAACAACAATAAACTGGTAGCCTGTGTTGTAGACTTGTCAATGCACAATACATTTATGTCTGCTCGGATAGTGTTTGTTCACATTCACCTCATATAAACTGATTTCACGTTCACGTTAGATGCACTAACCCACAACCACGGTATTTTAGATTGACAGCGGTGTAGTTCTAGCCTCCTTGTCAAAATGTCAAATTGTTGATAAAGATACTTGTCATTTGGAAAACTGCATACACACCGACATCCCCCGCAATGAATATACAGGCCTATAACTTATATTCTACCTCGTAAATTCGACAGCATTACCTCAAAGGGACTTTACTTTGTTTGTGCCCCGTGTCGCAGAGAATCGACCAAAACGACTTTATTTTTTGCACTGACTGACACCGTACGGCAAACTCAAGTAGTCGAGGTGTCACACTGCAAAAGTTGAAATTACTCCACTGAATGTTTAACGGCACTTACTAGATAGCCTGGATGCCTTTCGGAGTCATCGACTGCATCTCTCTCTCTGCCAGCCGGCCACTGGTGACACCCTCACCTCGACATTTCCATCCAGGCAAGTTGACAACAAGCCTCCATTCTCCGACTAAGTGCAGTTTCAGCAAAGCTTCAAGGAAGTTGTTTCTTTTGTTCCAGTATTTTTGGTTGCGTCAATGTTGCGAAAAGGGGGAGGCGGAGCGGTGGATATACTGAGAGCGACCGAGAGAGGGGGGGGGGGGGAGCGAGAGAGAGAGGGGGAGCGAGAGAGAGAGAGAGAAAAAAACCCATCTGAGCGCACCACAGCCTAGTTTGTACGCCTGGCCATTAACGCACAGAAAACCCCTCATCCAAATCCGCGATAAACTCGTCTCATCTGCTCAGCTCACGTGTCTGGGACGACCAGCATCCCTTCAAAGTGAAATAGACAAGCTACACGGTGCCCGGGTCCGATAGGCTGCCTGAGATCAGGCTACTCGCCTACAGGTCGGTGCGCCCCATGCGCGCGTAGAGGAATGGGCACATTTGCATAGCCCCGGCGCGGTACCACGGATTGCTTTACAGAACTACAGATTCTGAATCTTAAACAGGACCCTTCTTTTCCTTTCAGTGGCGCGCATAGGCTTTCTGTCGTTTACTTCATCGAGTCAGATTCTTCAAAACGAGAGCGCATGCAACCTACACTGCCTTCGACTTCAAACTCTGCTACTTCCCGGACAGTAAAGGGCGGTAACGAAATTCTCAGTAACGCGTTACCACCAACAAGGAGTAGAAGTATATAGAGTTTTCAACTCAAAAAATCCTCGCTATCACACGAATTCACCTTTACTTCTGCTTCAACGCCGGACTGAAGTTGATTAATTATCCCATCCATCCATTCCTTTTCTTGGCAGGTTGCTCGCTCTCTGTTATTGATTTTATGTGGCAAAAAGTTTACCTTCTGTTGGCGGAAGCAGGTTTTTTTCAAACAAAAATAGATGGAAGGACAATTTGGACATCCCTAGCAGGCAATGTAATTGGATGTCCTGCTTTCTGACGGCAAAGTAAAGCAACGCAACAAGTAGAGTAACGAATGAGGCTTCTTGCCCTCATGCTGCAGAAAACTGAAGCATAAACACACACTACTCTTTGATGTAACGAGCCCGTCACTGTTCTTGGAACCGAGGGGAGGGAGAGCTGAGACGGCTTACTATGCAGAAATAGGATCATGTTGGTTCATCGGATGAAAAGGTGAGCTCCCTGTTTTCCCGCCGCTGTTACAGTAGCGTTGCGTCAGGAAGTTGTTGGTGTCAGTGAAGTCACCATCAAGACGCCCTCCTCTCCATCCAGCCCGACGACTGGCAGCATATGCTTAACGGGGGACCGCTTAGATCATTTCTATATCAAATGAAAGTCTGCCAGTGCCCTCAGCTCCCAGATGTCCTTGAAAAAATGTTGACCTCTCAGCGCCAGAGGCTGTGACAAAATGTTTGACACGATAGAAATAAAAGGCTTCAGATTTCTGCGAAGAGGAAGTACATTTCAAAGCTCGTAGATTAATTGAAAAAAAGACAACTGTGGGAAAGAAATGCACCTCTGATGAGTGCGAAAGCTTCATCACAACAAATGAACCAAGAGGATTTTTAAAACGAGCTCATCAGATATATCAATATACACAGTAGGCCTGCAGTCTCAGGCCTACTGTAGCCTATAGCTATATCACGGCTTTACAAAACTATTTTGAAGCTTTGTGAAATTTTGGGAGAAGGTATAATTACGCATCGCTTGGAGCCATAACTCTTAATGTACATGTGTACAATACACTATACGTTCATTGGGAAGTTCTGATCTGCCATTGTGTCAAAGTCTGATCAAACATTTTGGGGTTCTTTGTTTTGAGTTTTGAGGGCATATAGGAAGTTGATTTAATGGAGATCCTACTTGTGGCATAAAAATATTACCTTTGCAGAGTTTACACAATCGTGCACCAATTGTGCCATCTCCTTTTTCAAAGTAGGCCTATACAAAGGGAAAGGTGAATCAGCCATCAAGCTGTTCGAACCTGTATGGTCGATAGGAAGAGAGGAAAAGGTGCTGCCTGAAGCAAAGGGTCACTTTTTTACAAGTAGTCTACTGAGGAAACAATTCACTGACAACGTCCTTATTGTCAAACAATCACTGCGCCATTACATCTTACATGAAAAAGTGAGTATATTTTTAACCTCAGGTTTAAAACCTTTATTTTGTTACGTTCAGAAAAAAACTTTAGATTTATGCTAGTTTCATACTTTATCCCTGTAACAGCAGGTGCACACATGTGCCACAGGTCATCTGCAGTAAAGACTGAGCAACAAATGCCTTTACTGTTTGTGCTGCAAAGTGATAATGCAACCAAACAATAAAACAAGACTCAATCAACAATTTCTCAAGCACCAAATATTCTAGTTTTACCCATTTGTTTTTGTTTTTTTGAAATTGCAATAAAATATATGCAGTCTTTATTGTACACCTGGCCACTTCAATATTAAAATTGATTATTGATACTGAAATTGTATCAGGTTTGTCTATGGATAATTACAGGGGGAAAAGCATGAAATGGCTCATTTTTCCTTTGAAAGAAACAGAAACTTTTAATGAAAATGCGACTTGATTAGCCTAATAAATGATCGCCATTCGATATCGCCAAACTATGGTTAAATTTTCGAATATTAAATTGCCATAAGCAGATTTTAACATAGGCTACTTAAATTTAAGTTAAAACTTGAAGCTTTGAGGGCTGAACAAACAGAATGAACCAGAGAGTCCTACATACATAATATGATTTACTGCTAATTACATTAGCTAGGCCTAATTATTACTCATATTCACTGGGTATAACTGATAACATACCTCTGGGCTCATGTATTCTGTGCGCATATTTGATCAGCTGACAGAGCTGAACAAAAGTAACAAGAATTGTTCAGACGCCTGCTCGCTTTACGTGTGTGTGTGTTTTGGGGAGTGCCATGCTCACAGTTATGCAGCAGTATTTGAATATTTGCCCAATGTGTGGGCTGATGCACAGTCAGAATGCAAAGAAGATACAGTAAACAGGCACAATAATCTGATGGGCTGCGGTTCCCCTTAAAGGTCGTTGATGAAGAACAAGACTGCGTGCGCCAAAATAGTTGAGCGATTTTATAATTTCTGTCCACCATCCATGTTCTTCCAAACAAAGTCACACGGTGCTCAAGAAAGTTTGTGTAGGCTTGTGCTCTGTGTGTCTGCCTGCGTTAACACTTGACGGCTGACCTTTTGAAAATAAAAGACAAATGCGCATGAAAGACACCTTCAATACTTTTTGCTTAACTCTGGGTTGCACATGCAGCAGGGCTGACCTCTCCTTTCTATGAGTCTGTAAACGTGTCACACAGTTGCAGTCAGGAGTTAATAGCCGATCATGAAAATATGAATTTGAGAGATGGATTAAAGAATATAACCTGCATATCCCGAAACGCCAAATAATCTAGGTCTACAGTCTGGAGTGTCTGTTACAAAGAACAGGAAAATAGACCAAAAATAAATAAAACTGAAACCAGATCTCCCCCTTCTGCGCTTTGAAGCAGTAGATTCTAAAAAAAAAAGTTCATGATTCGATTTTATAATCGATTATCTGATGTATTTTCAACCCGCAAATATGAGGAGCGCATTCAATTACGCTAGAGCACGATGGTTAAAAACATCACACATTTTGTTTTACTTAGTATTAGATATTTATAATATAAGGAGCAACTGAAAGGTCATATTGTGTGGGAGGAATCTATATGACTCAAAACGAAAAACTCAGTAGCCTCTGTCTGTGTTCGTGTGTTTGTTTGTGTGGTGTTTGTGTAATCGCGCACATGACACACTGATACAAATCATCTCAGCTTCTCTCAGCAGCTTTTTTTCAGACCATAAAGAGGTTTTTAGGTTATTAGTTATGCAGACGTTTGGGGGAAAAAACTGAGTTAAAATGTTTTTCTTAAATAATCAGTTTGTTATATTAGCCTCAGTTCAAATTTAGTCATCAATCAAAGTAAAACTCCTGCCCTGCATCTGGAGTGATTCTCTTAAAAATTAAACTTGACAATTAGATCTCAAAGGTTTGGACAACTGTAGAACACTGTTCATGTGACAACCATACTTTTCACTCATGTTACAGAATGAAAATGCACTACCAGCAGGCAAACATAATCACTGTCACTCTGTCAATGGTATCCTTGTCAGCTGGGGCCCGCATCCAAGATCAATGATGTTCACTCAATTTACCTGATGGATAAAGTGTCAGAGAGGTTATGGATGTGTTTTCTCTGAAGGGACTACGTTTACGTCCTGGACTATGTGTCTACGGGCCCAGAGAGGAGACAGTGGGTGAGGCCTGTCCCTTCTAAAGCACCCTGTGTCCAGGGCAGAACTAGGTCAACAGAGACCGCTGGTTGGTGAGTTGGAACGATGCTGCTCTCTCACACACACAGGAAAGAAAAGGAGAAAAAAAACAGGAGAAGAAAATCCTTGCCTTTCGATTGAGGGATAATTAGAGACTGTTTGACCTATTTGTCCTCTTAAATAAACCGTTGGTCATTTAGTTGGGAGTGGGTTGAGAGCACATTGAGTCTTTCACTGGACCCCTCCAATTGTGCTTTTTAATGGCAAATTGCCTGACTAAGATCAAAGGTCTCCCCATTCTCTTCCCTTCTTTTTCCTCTGTCGCAGCTAACATTCGGTGTGCAAAAGCCCTCAGTCAATTACACAGTTTTTGCCGTAATATACAGCAGTCAAGCTTAAGCAAAGGTCGTATGACAAAGTTGATTGAATTAGCATTAAGGACAAATTAAGTATACAAAGACCACTGTAATGAAAGAAAATCAACTAGTAAACCAAAGGTAAGAATAAAGAAAAGGAGTCAGTCAGAAATAGTTACAGATATAATAGGCCATAAAACAATATAGTTAAGATACTTTTCTGTAAAAGTGTGCTTTGAGAAACAATTTGAAAGATTCCTCTTTAGGCTTTGCAGTTTTTCAAGCCTGTCTCTAAACAACACTCACATGACTATATGTACATTGAAACAGTTATTAGACACTGTTATTATTCCTCTCCTTCTTGGAACAACCAGTAGTGCTCTGACAGAATCCTCAAGTTGTCACTGAGGGCCGTATCACATTGTGCCTTAAAAGCCATCAGTAAAGACTTACATGTAACCCCCGTAGAGCTGCTAAAACAGAGGTCATGTAGTTGAGTTTTCCAGATGTTGATGGAAGCATCAGAAATATATAACTGTAACACAGAAGTGAATTTAAACCAAGCACAGATGTTGCGTTATTGGGCTAGAAGCGAACGGGTCAATTGCTGTTGTCAACATTTGCTTGTTATCTTGTGTGTGGTTATGTGATGTAGATAGCAGACACAAGCTGACAGGAAGTTGCAAACACACATAGACCCTCAATGCAACATGACTGTATGCACAAAAGGTGTCCCACATTCACAGAGTGCGTATGGGCCAGTTTCTGTAGGGACAGCAAGTGTTCCTGTGATAAGTTCCTTGTCCTACCCAGCTCAGTCTGTCAGCACAATGGGAATCAACAGTTAACTTAGCAACCTGAGACAAAAATATTTTCCACAGAAAACCTGAATACAATGGCTAATCACAACAGTATATGTTCTCTTTCTGTTGACCTACAAAGGCTCACCATTACTCAGATGCATACAGACCTAACCTACCAGAAGAACTGGATAAAACGAGGAGACTGTACATTAAATTGAATCCTGTTTCTGCTTTAATCTCAGCTCAAGGGCTGGACTCAGGCGCAATTTGCATGTGTGTGCGAGAGTGATAAAGGCGCGGAAAGTAAACACACGGAAGTGACCAAAGATATCAACTGTTGGAGGACTTCAGCTGGTGCCTCATGAGTGAGGCCTATGACTAAGATCGGAAGAGAGTAGGAGTGTGCCTGTGCCAATGTTGCCATACCAATACTGCAGAGAAAAGAAGGAAGGGGGGAAAGAGTGAATGGTAACTGGACCGGGCACAGGTACACGCAATAAGACCAAAAATAGGCAGTGTGTGTGGAGTGGGATGGTAGTGTAATTCACCCTCATTTATGTAAACATTTACATTTTGATGAACACTTTGACCCCGCAAGCAAAAATATACTTATGCATGTGTGTGAGAGAGTGTGTTGTGAGTGTTGTTTATACGTTATGCACAGTATGTGTGTAAATGCATGGCTGCGGTCGTGAATTATTAACTTATTGTGTTCATCAGAGAGTCTGCATGATATGCGCTGTATTTTTTAATTTATTTTTGAGGGACGGCATAGCATTCAAGCTTTTATTCCAACAAAACACAACACGAAGTGAAGGGACATAAAGAGGAAGTAATCACTAAAATTGTCTGCTTCCTCTTCTCTGTCCTAAGTATATCTCTCATGTTGAACACAAGTTATTGCAACAAAGCCAACATTTTAAGTTAAAAAGAGCGACCTGATTAGGCTGAAAAAGTACAAGGCCATCAAATCTGTGGAGCCCATGCTCTTGCCTCACATTTATGCTGTTGTTTATTGATACTTGGCTGTGAGTAATATCCCTGCCAAGAATAGATGCTGGTAAGGGCAAAAAGTGAATTTCACAGCTTCATCTTTGCTGGTTATTTTATTTGATTATCCCAGACCAAATTTTTCCTCCATTGTGTGGTCTCACACCCTCACATCACGACGAGCTCTCCCTCATTCCCTTCCTATCTCTCATCCCTGCTCCTCTCTGTCCCACACTACATGCCTCTCTATTTATACTGTTGAGTCAGTTTGCCACTGACAGCAGTGAGCGATAAGGAAGATTGAATCATTATGTATTAGAAACACTAGATTTCAGCTATCAATATACTACTGTCTTAAAATGAAACACTGGGTGTTACTGGCAGTTCATCAAAGTGTTTAAAAGATATGGCCTGTTACAAAGAAAAGTGGGCATAATCATAAATTTGCTATCAAATAAACATAGTAATGTAAGCTTTTTACAAAGCACACATCACTGTGTCTCAAGTGGAATGTCCACAGCATCGGCAGGGGCACCAGAGAAGGAGGAGGTGTATCACTCCAGCAGGATACTGGTCCATAGGTGTCTGGTTTCAGATGGCAGACACGCTGGGAGCACAGTGTGGAGCACAGCACAGCCAAGTGGACAACAATGGAAACATGCAGAGACACAGGTGTCCCTACGAAGAACCCAATGTGTGCGGGAGTATGTTTATTTGTGAGCCCATGTCCATGTGCAAATATGTTGTTATGCATTTAGCATATGTTCATATACTGTATGTGTACTACTGCGATACACATGCGTCTGTGCGAGTGATATCTGGCAGATATAATCGTTGTGTGTATGATGCCTTTATGTGTGTGTTTGTATTAGCTCACTGGTATCGATTCACTTGCACTCTAGCTGCACTTTAGCTGCACTCATGCATACTTCCCCCAGGATGGTAACACCTGCAAATGGAGATGAAGGAAGTATTCCTACAAGAGAGATGCGTGGCTCTGTGAAGATTGAAAGAACAAGAAGCAGTCGTTTAGAAAACAAAGAATGAAAATTCAGAAGATCACAGTTATTGTCTCTCTCACCCTGTCCATTCCTCTTTTTTTCTCCTTCTCTTTATTTACTAGTCTGTCTCTCTGTCTCCTTGCTCTCTCCCTTTAACTCACTGGAGGATGCTAACCCATCAGGTCCCTTGGCTCCCCTCCATGGGATGATGTCATTGTGGATGACATCACCATGCAGTGTATGTGTGTTTGTGCTATGTGTGTGAGTGTGTGTGCCCCCCCCCCACTCCTCCTCCTGCAGCCCTCCCTCTGTTTCTTTCCTCAGAGGGAAGGTGCTATACCAAGACCATTGGCCAAACTGCCGTGCTAGCACAAGTACTCGGAAAGAGCAGGGCAAGGAGAATGAGGGAGATAGACGCGGACTGCCAGGAAGACAGAACACTTACACAAAGAAAGAGGCAAGCTAGTCTTTAGAGTAGTAGTGGTGTGATGTGAGGGCAGAGACAGAGGAGTAGAGGTGTGGTGAAGACTCAGGGAGAGGATGGACTCTTAGGTGCATGTCAGTTTAATTACACAACATTACTGTCCCATAACAACACAAATCCCAGACATACACTGTCATTAAGTAGCCTACACAGAGGAGTGCCACAGACACTTAATTCTGTTTGGCGCTATTTTCTGCTGTTAACACCGATATATGTAGGACTTCACAGTCTGGTGCAGAATTCTGACAAACAAATACGTTTAAAGGAACATTTCGACATTTTGAGAAATATTCTTCCTTGTGTTCCTGCTGAGAGTTAGAAGAAAAGGTCGATACTCATCATGCCTGCACGCTGAGGCTTTAGCCAGCAGATGGTTAGCTTACCTTAGCTCAAAGACTGGAGTCACTGCTCCCAGCCAAGAAATAGTCCCACACATAACCTTAACATCTCATTTTTACACATGGCCTTTTGCATGGATTAAACAAATCGGATGTGAAGTGTTAACTAGTGAGCTTTAGAGGTGCTGGTAGGCTGATTTTGTTCCCCCTGGACACAGCCAGTCGAGCTGTTTTCAACTGTTTCCAGTCTTGATGCTTAGCTATGCCAACCAGCTGCTGTCCATAGGCCTAATTTCATATTTATACTACAGGCATAAAAGTTAGATCAATCTCCTTCTTCAAGTCTCGGCAGGAATACAAACAACGCAACGAGTCCACCAAAGAAAACGACATAATACGTTGCTTGTCCACGTCGTGTAGAATGACCAACATGTTCTCACTTCAAATTCGTCAAATATAGCGGCTTGGTCATGGCCCCTGCACTTCAAACTATGACGCTCTACATAGGCTAAGCATCGGTTTTGCACTTGCAAGGCTCCGCGGTCAAGTGAGCAATAAGAAATATGCAACGTTTGCTTGGTCTTTCAAAATAAAACAACATTGCTGTGTGCATAAGAACGCATGTTAGTTAGGTGAGTTAAGTTAGTAACTTAACTTATGTTATGTAACTTAACTTCTCAGTCTCCTTGGTGAAAGTCCTGACACATAGAAGCATTTTGTGATCTCACACCACTGTTGACAGTTACAACATCATTTGTCTCTGTATCTTTCTAAATTGTTACAATTCACTGTTGAAAAATAAAATGTGCTTTGTGATGTGATAACTCTATGGTTAATGTTTGGTTAAGTTTAGGTACAAAATGACTTTTTGTCATTATGGTTACAATGATAAACATGTGGCTAATGCTTTTGAACCATCGTGGTCACGCTTTCAAAAAAAGAAACATGGACTGCTAGTTTGAAGCAGGAAACAAACAGCAGTCTCCTGTGTTTTAATTCTGATATTTTCTTGATCCATCCACCATAATAATTATGATATGATCCATCATAATTCCTACGGCCGCTACAGTGCTTTGTCACTTGAACATAAATGTAGGCCTATGTCATTTTGGGGCACTTGCTTAAACAACTGATGCTGTCATTGTTCTTTGGAGGACTCCAACTACCAACCGTCTCTAAAACCTACCAATTAACACTTTATATTGCTTAAAATAGAGCTGACAGTTTTGCAATAGAAGGCATCACCGTGCAGCAGTTCAGCTTTCTGAGCTCAGCCTTGCAAACTAACATCTACTTGAGGTAGGAAAGGATGTTGCTGTAATGATTCACTTTCTTTACAATTACTAGGTGAATGGCAGTGACAAGCAATACTCTCATATTTTTTGCCATGACTAATTTAGTACAAAGATCTTCTCACTTGTATCTTTCATACGAGTCTCAGTGCAGCAGAGGCACTCCCACACTGAAACACGCCTGGGCTTTATTGAGCACAGTTGGCACGGTCTGAGCCAATGATGTCATCCTGGTGAATTGGCCAGCAATATGGGGATCAGCAAGTTTCTGAAATGAGAAACGGTGGGGATAGACATCATGTGTAGTAGTAGATATTGGAGTCATGATAGTGGAAAGGTAAAGTTGCAGCAGTTATTTTTTCTTCTTCCTTTATAGAAGGGACAATGGTGAGCTTTGGAGACTGTGTGCCCACAAAAGCTGGTCTCAAATTACACGTTGCACGTCTCAAAATATTGAGGCATGGTTGGAGGTTTTCATGTGGCGGTGCTGAAGAGTTTTGATAAGTGGTTTTAGAGTCTGTCAGGGAAATCTGTTGTTTTCAGCCTGGGCTTGTAACATAGTATGACGAAGATTTTTAACCATTAATTTGAAGCAATAACAGACTCATTTTTAGAGGCGTGTGTTCTGAGGTGGGGATATCATTATCACTTCTATAACTATAGGTCCGGGGCTTTGGTCATGGTGTTCACCCGTCTGTCCCATGAGTACAGGCCAGGGCCCCCGTCACCTCCACCTGCTCCAGTCTCCGGAGGGGACCTGTGCTAAATTTAGACAAACAAGGAAGCTCATCTTGGACACGAAGTCAGATAGAGATCCACCAGATTGTTGGAAAACTGGAGCCCTGATCTTTGAGCCAAGCATAAAGGGAGGGTATTTTCTGCAAAAATATTCCACTTCAAGAGCTTAAGTGTACAATTTTTACGTTTAAAAATATTTTTGTAGCATTATAGGTTAAATATATAGCCAGCAGCATTGCTCTTGGGATGGCAGTATCAGTCGGTCAGAACACCACATATGGTCCAGGCTGAAATATCTCAGCAACTATTTGCTTGATTGCCATGTGATTTTGTACAGACATTCATGATTCCCAGAGGTTAAAAATTACAAACTTTATTGGTCCCCTGACTTTTCCTCCAGTGCCACCAGCGGGTCAAACTTTTCACTCTTCCTGTGAAATATCTCAACATCAAATTGATGGATTACCATAAACCTTTGTACCCAGAAGACATATATCTTACTGACTTTGGTGTTCTCCTGACTTTTGCTCTAGTGCCACAATGAGGTTGACAAGTAAACAACAACGTTTAGATGGACTGACAAAAAAATTTGCTTTAGAACATCATGTTAAAGTGTAGAAACTTTGGTTGGGTAACATTCCCATCCACCTCAGCTGCACATTGTGTTAATTTCTAATTAACTAATGCAGGGTGATGTTAACATTAAGCTCATTTAGCTCGCCTGACAGAGCTGCTAGCATGGGTGCAGACTCTTAGTCTTGTTATAACATGGTCCAGTTCCCATAGACAAATGAGGTGACTGAGAAGATGTGTTGTCTCTCAATCAAAATTAGTGGTGTTTGCACACACTGTAATTGCAGTGCAGACATCAACTGGGGTTGGCAGTCCTTCTTGAGACACTAAAAATGCAGAAAACAGGTGGACATAATTTAACTCTATCCAATGCAGACTGACCTATTTTCATAAATATTGTAGAGCAAGTCAACATTCCTCCTATATTTGTATATGTAAGAAATAAAAGGAAATATTTTAAGCCAAGTAGGACTCAGGAGGTCAAACAGGATTGTAAAGCTTCAGTTGACGACCAGGTGTGGTGGACATTTTCAACAATTTGCAGTGTTGAGGGGGCTGGGGACAGAGTCAAACCAGAGTGAGATGTGGACCCCAGCCAAAAGCTCACACCCTCTCTCTGTTTCTCTGCACTTCTCAAAAGACTTGTAGTGCACGCACACACACACACACACACACACACACATGCAGAAGTGCATGTGCACTCCTGCCTTGTGTGCACCTGTTGTCCTACATGCAGCTCTCTCTTGAAGAGGACGTAGAGAACTAAGAATTTCCACCAGTGCGTGGGAGGTGTGTGTGTGTGGGTGTGTGTTTCAGTGTGTGTGAGTAGGTGACAGATAAAGAGGGAGATAGTAAAAGAGGGAGGAGAGCCACAGTGGTGTTTTATTAAGGGATGACTTAAATGAAGTCCCCCCTTTTAAACACACCCTCTTTAACTCACTCCTCTGCCCTTCAGATGCTCTTTGTCCACCCTTCAAATACTCCCATCCACCCAGTGGGCCCAAATGTTGCCCTAACATTGACATGTTTTGGGTCATTTCATCTGATGGGATCTCCTGGGAGGAATTAGCATGTGCAAAAGAAAAGTCCACAGTTTTAAAAGCTCAGTGTTTCCAATTTGCCGCCACATGCTTCAAATTAGCCACGTATTTACTAAGGTCAGGCACTGGGCACAGAGCCCGTGGGGGAGTCTGTGTAAGGGTTTGAGAGAGAGTGAGAGAGAGAGAGAGAGAGAGAGAGAGAGAGAGAGAGAGAGAGACAGAGAGAGAGAAGCAAGTTAGATTAATTGCAATCCACTGCTGCTGCACAACATTTTAGTTCAGCCTATCTAAATGAATGCACAGAAGCATAACAATTTCAACAAATTGTCGTCTGAGCAATGTAGAAGTTCAACATAAATCCAGATAATATAGTCATTTTAATATTAAGACACCAGAGGCACACATAACGCCTGCTCATAGAAGACACACATGGCTCTGTTCACACTCAGACGGAAGGTCCTGTTTTACTGCCAGTTGTTTTATTTTTACATTGTGAGAGGAATGTTGTACATGCACAGAAAATTAACACAGGGGCTTATAATACTATTTTGGGGCGTTTTAAAGTAGGCTCAATAGGATCACATTTAGAGTCTGATTTAAAGTAACATTTTTCCTGGCATGACAGACTATGAGAAGCTGATGCCTGGCTTCTCTCAGAAACCTGAAGTTTTACAAGCTTATTATTAGGCATTTCTAGTTCTTGCTTTATTTGTTCTGAGGCCAAATTACATCCTTATCGCATCTGTTGTGTGCTTGTCTTGTTTATATCACGACTCAGTGAGGCTCCTTGAGTGGTATTTTATGTGTGTGTGTGTGTATCTGTGTCTGTGTGAGCACAAGCGCGTAAACATGCACAAGCTTTAGCGTGTGTGTGTGTGCAGCCAAGCCTAAAAGCATTTAAGCGGGAATGGGAGAGGGTCTGGAATCCTGGGATGACATCATTATCCATGATGTCATTTCTGCAGGGTGACTTTGGCACATGTGATCGTTTGGGTGAGGTCACGCTTTCACTTCTAACTCACTGTAATTGACAATGAAACAGCAGGTCACCGTTGCAGATTGAGCAATGTCAAACTAAGCAGCCAATTAGGTAGTCAAAACTAACGGTTTTAAAATTTGTTACCAATTTAATAATCTAATTTGCCTTCAAAAACACAGGATTTAGTTTTTGTAAAAGTCAATGAGGTACTAATTAAACAGGGTCTGGTTTTGATACTTACATGTCATTATTGATTCTATCTTTAATATTGTATTAATGTGAGAATTTATGATGTGCTCTGTGCATTCTTTTGTGCTCCATATAGCCTACTGCTTGTGCACAGTAAATTTTTCTCCATATCTGCACTAATTTTCACATTAAATGGTTCTGAACTAAGATCATTTGTCACCTATATATGTGAAGTAGAAGACAAAATCGCTCACTCAACCAAAGACAAAAGAAGAGAGAGCTGTTGGACTGCAACCAAAGTTAGAGTGCAAAAAGCACAAAATGGTGCATACACCCAAATTAATACTTTTATTCAGTTTTTAATGTCACAATTGTGCATTAGGAAAAAAATGCTCAGCCGTTTCGGCTATGGCTTCTACAGTGCACAATAGTGCTTCATTTTCATGGTAGAGTCCTTTTCACAAGGAATGTTACTAATAGATATGGAAAGGAATTGGAATTCAGTGCATCTTCCTGTTACTTTGAAAATTTATAAAAGCAGACCAATATGTTACCACAATATATTTCTCATTACAAAAATGACTCATTATTGCTTTTTATATGGAATTAAAAAAATATCAATCCTTCGAGTCATGAATGAAAATGGCTTTGTGTATTGGCTGACCCAACACTTTGACTTCCTGATAAAGAAGCCAAGTCAAGCAAGAATTTTTCCTAAGAAAACTTACGTTACCTTGGTTTCCAACAACATTAATTTTTTTTAACATGTAATTTGCTTGACAACTTTTTTCCGTGAGATTTGTTCCAAATCCCCAAATCACAATTTTTTCTCAATAGGCTTTACAGTCTGTAACGTAAAAGACAGTCTCTATGCTTAGACCCTCAATTCCGATAAGAAAAACTTGGTCCACCTTAAATATCAGACCACCTCAAACCTGATAAGGCACCAATAAGAACCAGGTGTAGCTCATTTACGCTCCCTTATACATATAATATATACCAGGGTCATTGTTGGGCTGGAAAAGATACTGTTCCTCATCCCTTGGGCACATGGTAAGAGTTAATTTGAGGTATTCGTTTGAGCTACTTTTTAAAAATGTGCTGGAGATACCCTCTATGTTTCTTTGACCGACTTGTTTTAATGTTGTGGGCCAGGTCTTCCCTTTCACTGCCAGCACATTCCTAGGGTTGTTTGTGACTGATGACAAAGTTGGATATATATTACGTTATGGTTTCTGCTTCAGTCATCTGTTTCTTTATGCAGAGATGAATGACTGTTCCTGCCCTGCGTTGAGCCGGTTGAACACACTTGGTAAGATAACCTGGTGGCTCTTGTCAGAGTGATTTCACAGTTTTTCCTCTGTTCTGTTCTTGCACTGCTGACTGCTCTTTTGCCTAGGCCAAGGTTGGGTTTAAAGAGGCTTCTTCTTGGTTCTTTTTAAGATTTGGTGGTGTGTGTATACTTACAATCTGCCAAACCCTGATGTGTGTCTTCTCTCTTTGCAATAGGCCAGCGCTTAATCCAGTGGGATCTGCACAAGCTGGGGCACAGTACGGCGACTAGATCACTCCTATCATGGTGTGTGTAATATCATTCTTTGCATTGGTTTTGAGTGGGTCTTCCCCTAAATTTCCCCCTTCTGGGTGTACTGCAACCCTCACCCTGGCCAGTAGCTCCTAGTTTAGTTATACACTGTATTTTACATAGAAACCCACCAGCTGTTAACAGAGTTCTTCATTATCAATTGTAATATTTTATTCTTTACTATACTTTGAAACATTTAATAAAAGCAGTTGTAGTTGCTGCTACTCCTTCTTGTATTTTATGGGTCAAACCCTGTTCAACACAAATGGTTAAATCCCCTACTCCTGGTCACAGGAGGGTTGAAGATAGACAAATAACAAACCACACTATTAGAAACAGAAGGACAAAGTTGTTTAAATGGAGTGCAAACATATTGTATGACAAACAAGACAAACAGTTTATATTCATATTTTATTTTCTCTGCTTTGTCTTATTCAGAATGAGCAACGCATCCAACAGTAGAAGAAGCTTTGACTGCTTTATTACCAAACTAACTAGCAGCCAGGACAGCAAATACAGTAAATCTCTGGCACAAACTTTACAGAGGGATTTTGGCAATGGATTATCTGTGAGATTGTGGTGATTGCTCACACCACAAAGAGTACATATGGAAATCTTTGGTCATTCTGACCGACTGAGTTCACAAAGATACTCATCTGAGTGGTTTTGTCTGTATCTTTGCTACATGAGACATTGTCTGAATCTGATTCATGTAAAACCTGCTGACCTCTGCTTCACATGCTTTCCTTGTGTGTCCTCCTCTGGCGTGTGCCTAGGTCATTTGCATTCAGCCAATAACCATCAATTTATCATAGTATGAACACATGTGCTCTCTCACACAGGCACACATGGACGGCTTGAGGCAGACCATCCATTCTCATTAGTACCCTGTTGCAGTCGGCTGACGGTAAACTGAGTGTGTGCCAAAGTCATAAACTTACACACCCCCTCCCGCCATTACCTCATGATTATGATATCACACAAGTGTCTCATAGTGATGACATCACACCACCAGATTTGCGGTCTGGCCAAGTGTAAGTACATTACACTTGGCCAGTTCATGCCAAGACCCTTATCCCTGATAAGCCAAGGACAAAATGTAGACTGTGAGACTGGGGTCCAGTCTGGAGGGTAATTACCAATTTTACTATTGAGATGAAAGCATCTGGTTGAGGTATTGTCCTGTTTAGAGGGGTTTATTGGAAACAATTTAAGTTCTTGTTCACACTCTGAGATAATGGTGTTGGCAAGCATTGTCACTACCTATAGCATGGAAATTTGCCAAAACCAGATTAAAAGTTTAATAACATTTTGCTCTTTCTGGTCACAAATAATTAAGTCAGTGGTCTGGTATATTGTCTATCCATTCATGTCCCTATATAAATATTTGCTGACATAAACCATTTCACGGATTACTTAATGATTGGGTTTAAAATGCCAACGTGTTTATTGAACATGTGCATTTGGTCAGAAAATTCAGCACCACTCTAATGTGAGGCCTTCAGAGCACATGAAATCCTGAAGAGTCATTTTAGTTTAGTGGGAAAATGACAGTTCTGACATAAAAGCGTAGATCCATCATGGGAACAATTTCACTAAAAGACTGACTAGTTATTTTATGAAGCAGCATGGATCAATCCATCTTCTGAGGTAAGTTAAAGGCTACGTGCCGGGCCCTCAGCCATCCGGTACCTGTCACTCTGCCTCCCTCAACACGAACACCTTTGTGTTTTCCTTCCTGTCTGTCCCCTCATCCAGCATCTGCTTTTCTGTTCTAGTAATGATTCTCAGATTATGGTGAGTGAGAGGGCTAAAAAAACAAAATGAAAATGATGAAATCTGCTTATAAACACTCCAAACATCATGGTTAAATCAGTCAGCTTCCTTCATAAGAGATCCTCAAAAGCTGAGACTTTCTCTAAATACTGGAGAATGTATATGTCTTAAGAGGAAATATGAAACAACCACAGACATGTCACAGCACATATACTGCAACATAGACATGCATGCACACGAATGCACTGTGTAATGGGCTGTTCTTTTCCCAGTGTGTCACCCTCCACCTTGTAGATTTATATGGAATGAGCATAATGACTTAGCTCCCAAATTATCCCAGTATGCCTGTGAAAGATCCAGATAATCTTTTAATGGCTCGAGTTGACAACTGTCTCATTGCGCAGCTCATAAATCTGGGAGTAGAGAAAGCGCCCCTCGGCAGCTCTGGGTCCCCTAGACTATTTTGTGGATGAAACTGGATCCCTTCAAAGTGAAATGGGAAACGTGCTGCTATCATGAAGAAGAAGAAGAAGAAGAAGAAGAAGAAGGCGAAGGAGTCTTCACTCTGCCCAAGAGATTCAGTGGACTGGTAGCTAGAGGAAGCCGCTACTATAGAGGTACTGAAAGTGTAGATGGCAGATGTGTCTCTGTTCAGTGTGTGAGATGTTCTGAAAACAAGACAAAGGAAAAAAGGACCATATTTGGAAAAAAGTAATATATTTTGAGCTGCATGTTTATGTCTACCCTCTTCCTCTGTTCTTGTTAGTGTGATGGGAACAGAATCCACTTATGCCCACATTTTCTTACAGTGGAGTGAAGACAATTTTATTTTTATAGCCTCTGAAATCACAAATTTTACCAGCACAACAGCTGATACCACCAACACTATTTGAAGCTTTAAAAAAAAATGCTAATCCCACCAAAACAATATCAAACTGGCAC
The DNA here is from genome assembly GCF_014851395.1 of Micropterus salmoides. NCBI lineage: Eukaryota > Metazoa > Chordata > Actinopteri > Centrarchiformes > Centrarchidae > Micropterus > Micropterus salmoides. Next base: position 19,392,610 of record NW_024040596.1, read on the forward strand.
ACATGCTACGCCAATAAATACACTGGTGCTTAAAAGAAGAGCTACCACTACAGTTACATTCTCTCCAACAGGGGTTCTGGTGCACATCCCCTGACATGACCCAGTCTTAGAGAGTGGAAGCACAAAGAAGCGGCCTGGCATTCTGGGGTCTCATAAATAAACAAATAAACACATTTCATACACAGAGTACTTATTCTAATTACAGCCTTGGACATGTGCTGAGCAGTCTCTAATTTCTCTCTGAGCAGAGAGACTTGCGGAGCCGTCTGCGGCAGACCAGCAGTCGGCAGATGTAATTACCACATCATCTCTGGTCCCTGGTACACTGAGAGAGAGGGAGGGAGAAAGAGAGATGGAGAGAGGGACAGGGAGAGAGAGATTGATCCTAGTAAACAATAATTAGGGTTGGGGATGGTGTATTGTGGGACATCTACTCGGCGGGACAGAGTAAAGAGAGGGAAAGAAAGGGGAGAGCGGAGACAGGCAGGGATGATGGGTAGATGAAAGTCTCTGGGACAGACAGCCCTCCCCCCCACAGGTTGGAAGTTCACATTTTTATCAGGACCAACATATCAGTGCTCCATGTTGGGCTGCAACTAACTCTATAAGAAACATCTGTGGATAATGTCTTTTATGAATAAACCAATTATCTAGTTATTAAACTGTCTGAAAAAAGAAAGAAATGTTTGCTTTAACTTCTCTGAGGCCAAGATGACTTCTTCATAATGCTTGTTTTGCCCAACCAACAATCCAAACCCAAAATATAAAATATTAATGTAAAACAGAAAAAATAGCATCAAATGATCACATTTGACAACTTTTAATTTTTCTGCAAAATGACTAATTAGTTATTTTTTTTAGAAAATGCCAATGTGCAATGTAATCTGCACCTAATAAAAAATGCTTTTGCACTACATGGATAAACTTAAAGAAGTCTTAGTAGTACAATGTTCCTTTCAGTGTATTAATTAAAGGTACCCCGTGGAGTTTTCTTATAAACAAAGTTTTGTTAACATTCAGTGTTTCTCACCAAAAGGTATTGTGTGTATTACAGAGGTCTAACAAATCTGTTGCATGCATTATCCTATCTCAAAAAAACTCTGCAAGGCTTATGCTTTTGAAAAATTAGATTTTGATTTGTTGTTTGCTAGCCTTTAGTCTTCTTTGTCCCTGCAATTTACTGGCCCAGTGCTACTTTTCTTGGCACATTATCATCACCCACAATCAGTGGAATAGTGTGAAACCGTTGGCAGGAATGTATATCGTGTGATTCGCATCCACAGTGGTGTGCAAACAAAACAGGAACCCACTCATCAAAACATTGCTTTATGGCGCTATTTTCAATCATTACATCTGACTCAAACATGAGAGTCACGCAACTGTGAATACACAAAACAACAGCATCACTCTGTGTTGTTGTTTTTTCATGTAGGAAAACTGCTCTTCAAATGCCTCTGTCGTTTTTTAATCCATCATCAGTGTAATCTTCCCAATCTTGACTTCTTCTAATGGGTAAAAAGGATTTTTAGCTCCAACTTTATGGTCAAAAACTCAACAGGGCAGCTTTAACTTGACTGGGTTGATGGTTGGGTCCAAGGCTGCACTACTGACCAAGCAAATCAGGCACTGCGCTGGACCTCAGACCCTTTCTGTGTGACAATTTGTTTGTAGTAATTTGATCATTTGTAAATGTTTAGTGAAATGTACAGTGGGTACGGAAAGTATTCAGACCCCTTTAAATTTTTCACTCTTTGTTTCATTGCAGCCATTTTCCAAAAATCAAAAAAGTTCATTTTATTTCTCAGTAATGTACACTCAGCACCCCATCTTGACAGAAAAAAACAGAAATGTAGAAATTTTTGCAAATTTATTAAAAAAGAAAAACTGAAATATCACATGGTCATAAGTATTCAGACCCTTTGCCGTGACACTCATATTTAACTCAGGTGCTGTCTATTTCTTCTGATCATCCTTGAGATGGTTCTACACCTTCATTTGAGTCCAGCTGTGTTTGATTATACTGATTGGACTTGATTAGGAAAGCCACACACCTGTCTATATAAGACCTTACAGCTCACAGTGCATGTCAGAGCAAATGAGAATCATGAGGTCAAAGGAACTGCCTGAAGAGCTCAGAGACAGAATTGTGGCAAGGCACAGATCTGGCCAAGGTTACAAAAAAATTTCTGCTGCACTTAAGGTTCCTAAGAGCACAGTGGCCTCCATAATCCTCAAATGGAAGACGTTTGGGACGACCAGAACCCTTCCTAGAGCTGGCCGTCCGGCCAAACTGAGCTATCGGGGAGAAGAGCCTTGGTGAGAGAGGTAAAGAAGAACCCAAAGGTCACTGTGGCTGAGCTCCAGAGATGCAGTCGGGAGATGGGAGAAAGTTGTAGTAAGTCAACCATCACTGCAGCAATCCACCAGTCGGGGCTTTATGGCAGAGTGGCCCGACGGAAGCCTCTCCTCAGTGCAAGACACATGAAAGCCCGCATGGAGTTTGCTAAAAAACACCTGAAGGACTCCAAGATGGTGATAAATAAGATCCTCTGGTCTGATGAGACCAAGATAGAACTTTTTGGCCTTAATTCTAAGCGGTATGTGTGGAGAAAACCAGGCACTGCTCATCACCTGTCCAATACAGTCTCAACAGTGAAGCATGGTGGTGGCAGCATCATGCTGTGGGGGTGTTTTTCAGCTGCAGGGACAGGACGACTGGTTGCAATCGAGGGAAAGATGAATGCGGCCAAGTACAGGGATATCCTGGACGAAAACCTTTTCCAGAGTGCTCTGGACCTCAGACTGGGCCGAAGGTTTACCTTCCAACAAGACAATGACCCTAAGCACACCGCTAAAATAACGAAGGAGTGGCTTCACAACAACTCCGTGGCTGTTCTTGAATGGCCCAGCCAGAGCCCTGACTTAAACCCAATTGAGCATCTCTGGAGAGACCTGAAAATGGCTGTCCACCAACGTTTACCATCCAACCTGACAGAACTGGAGAGGATCTGCAAGGAGGAATGGCAGAGGATACCCAAATCCAGATGTGAAAAACTTGTTGCATCTTTCCCAAAACGACTCATGGCTGTATTAGATCAAAAGGGTGCTTCTACTAAATACTGAGCAAAGGGTCTGAATACTTATGACCATGTGATATTTCAGTTTTTCTTTTTTAATAAATTTGCAAAAATTTCTACATTTCTGTTTTTTTCTGTCAAGATGGGGTGCTGAGTGTACATTACTGAGAAATAAAATGAACTTTTTTGATTTTTGGAAAATGGCTGCAATGAAACAAAGAGTGAAAAATTTAAAGGGGTCTGAATACTTTCCGTACCCACTGTAGTACTGAAGCGCAATATAGGCTGAAATAATAAGGGACTTAATGTGACTGCTGCAGTCCTAAAGAGGGGCCATGTGTCAAAATGAAGCTTTCAATGAAGCTTACATTATGCATATTTCTTAATACATCTGCATTTAATAAAATTACCAGAACGGAATTGACACACAGTAATCCTGGGGCATGTTGTATTCAAGTATAGGAGTACTGGTAGGTAAATGATGGTACTTGATAAGTTCTTAAAGGCAACAAGTGAGGGAGTGGGGCCCACATCTCATCTAACCGCCTCCAACCATGGTTAGTTGGTGCAAATGTAAAGCCTTATGAGCTTATTTTATGTTTTGCATGTGTTCTGTAAAGTAACTGCAGTCTTGAGACAAATATAGTGGAGTAAAAACTAAATTAGTTCCCTTTAAAATACAGTGTACTGCAGCAAAAGAATATCTAAAATATATATTTCACAATGCTAATTTTTACTCCAGGCACACAACAGTTTATGTTCAAGCAACCACGTCATTCTCTGTCCTTAGGGAGAGGGGAAATACCACATTCAACCGGAGGCCTCACATAGAGAAACTGATGCTGGGAATAAGGAGTCACCATCCTGTGGGGTAGGTGGGGGGGGAGAAGGAATAAGAGTTGACGGGAAGGAATATCTCCCCAGAGAGAGGACTGGCAAAGAAAATTAAGTGTGGGTGTGTGTGTGTAAGTGTGTGTGGGTGAACATGAGGCATGTGTGCTAAAACTCAGACTTTACAAACATGCATGTGGGAATAGCATTTCAGTGATTCTTGCATTCCCGACATGCCTTCCTGTGAATTTCCAGTCAGCGTGAGGCTCACTGCTCCAGAGCTCTGACATCATGAGGGGGTTCCACTCTGCCTTCCACATTCTGCCTCCCGCTCTCACAATCCCACCCATATTTGGAAGTGAGAGGAAGGGAATCCCAGATGATGACTCAAAGGCTTCTGCTGCCAAGGGGAATTCTCTCCACATCTGTTTTTTGGTGTGTGTACATATGTGTGCATGTCTATTAGCAATGTGTATCACTGTGTACATTACCCACTTGAGCTGAAGAGTTTTCCTCTGTGGGGAATTCAAAATGCTAATGCGGCTTTAACAGCTGCGTGAAATAACAGCCTATGCCTGGATCTATACAGCGAAAGTGGCAACCAGAGTGATGTTGTCTTTCTATTTATAACCTGCTTCTCTTGGCAGCCATGACAGTTCAAAATGCACTGTGGTGAGTATGTATGCTCTCGAAAATCAGCTCTTTCCACTCTATAAATCCTGAATATAGATGGTGATGTGGGTAAAAACACTCCCTTGGTAATGCACAGCACATGGTGGTGGCATGACAGCTCGAGGCTGAGTCGATACGTAAGCTGTAACCAGTCACCCTGCATTGGACCACCACAAATGAGGCCACAGAGATAGGACCATGATGGGCTGTTCAATGTGCTCAGCAGAGTGTGACCAACTGTCTACAGCCTGCTGGCTGCAATAAACTCCTACCTCCACAGAGAAGTTTATTGGAATAATTTCTAACAAGAAATAGCAAGCTCAAAAGTGAATTACAGAGGGGGTGAAGGAAGTAGAGCTTGAGGGGAAGATAGAAAGAACAGACATGGCTTTGGTTGTGTTGAAATTCTCTTTGTTGGAAGTATGATGTAGGAGGATTTGGGTTTGGAAGAAAATAGAGGGGTCTCGAACTCCGAGTCTACGAAGCCATATCTGGACCTAAATTTAGACCTACTTTGTTCTTGTCTGCGTGCTGGTGACAGAGGACTCGACTCTCTGGGGTTGTCTGTGGTCCAGTGTATCAGAAAGGCCGCTGTTGTTCTCCCTGGCAGTCAGAAACATAGACGTTCCCTCAAGCAGCCCAAAAAGAAAGAAAGCTTTCATGGAATATTCTGTTTAGCTGCACAGACTGTTGTGTATGATACTCCCGGGACCCATAAAACAAGTAATTCACAGACAATATCTCACCCACGCTCTCTTTGCCACTGACTACAGCAACATAAATCTAACTGAATTGAAGGAGGAGTTGAGACAGTGTTTAGAACATGTGTGGCTCAAATCTGGGCAAATGGGCCTGCGAGGCAATATTATTTTTAAATGGACAAAAAATGAGAGAAAAGAATGTGATACAAAACATAACAAAACTGAAATGGCAGAAAAAAGGTGAGCTCAGTCACACAGCACACACAACGCCCTCCCTTCCTTATTACCAAAACAAGCTAATTAAAAATCTGTTAATGGACTGTGCTATAGGTGTCTTAGGAGAGTGAGAAATCAACAGCTCAAGCTATATAAACAAATATCAGAGGGACCCCTGGACAGTTGAACAAATTGATGACACAGCTAAAGAGGATGGAAAAAAAAACACACACACAAGCATCATACAGATCCCAGTTTGAGTATGTATGTGAACAGTGCAGAAGGGAAAAAAAACAAGTGACTCACTGAAAACCAACTGGGACACACACTGTCATTTCCTGAGAGAGGTGCCCTCCGCTTACCTAAGGACAGATGGATCCACCAGTCTGTTGTGTGCCAGTGTGCTAAAGGACAACTGGTCACCAAACATCCTGCACCTGAGGGTAGAGACCTTTTGGCTCTCTGTCAAGACATAACTATATTTCAGAAAATATCAGCCAAGTGACGGGGAGGCAAACTGTGTCGGACAAACCCAAACCTTACGGTGTATTTCTTCTCAAAGTTCTTGAGCGACCTCTAGCGGCCTTACTGAGAAACTGCACGTTGGCGTGACGTCACCACGGAACGATCCACTGCATTAAAAACAGTGAACCGGGTGAATAAAAAGTCCACCACGGTGTCTTTTTGTTTGTTTGTTTGTTTGTTTGTTTTACTTTTTTTCAACACCAGAATATTATTTTGGTTTCGAAAATCTGTTTGGTGTAGCTTGTTTACAAAAAAATATGGAAATAAGCTGAGAGCGCATTAATACATGTCTTGTTTCCCCCCGTATATGTCAAACGCAGGAAGTGCACAAAGAGAGAGGCGCCTTTTCTGAGCTCATGTCGTTAGGCAAAAAAAATAGGCATCACCTCCAGTAGGCCAACGCTGTTTTCAGCCCAAATATAACATATATAGGCAAAACACGTCGCCAAAAATTAACGTTAACCCTGAAAAGCTGAATTACACATCATGGCTACTAAAAAGAAGCGAACGCCTAATGTACACAACGACAGCTGGGTTGTCATTGCCGCAGGTAGGTTAAGCACAAGACATTCAGTTATGTCAAGCTAACGTTAGCTTGCTATGTGAACTTAGTTTCTTAGCAGAGTTATTAGACCTTGATAACTTTGTCATTTGTGGTAGAATTGTTATTGTATTGCCATTACACTAGCATGCCTCTGACTTTATATTACAGGAAATGACACATTACTACTAAGTTAGCTTGTCAAAATGATGCTCACCCAACAATATCAACCTTAAGTTAGTCATAAATGCTTGTTCGTTCTCAGGATGTCATGCAGCTGTAACTTTGCAGCGGTCACTTACCCACAGAGTACACAGTGATGTTTTCTCAGAGATGTTATCATTGACCTTACTCTTGTTTTGGTGTCCGCAGAACCAGTCGTCGATACACAGAAACACGAGAGTGACCCAGCTTTTGTGCGATTAAGGAATCCCTCTACAGGTCTAGCTTTTTTTAAAAATTGTTATTCATCTAACATAGGCTACAACTAACAATTTAACAAGGTATTTCAACTGTCAGAAGCACGAGGTGACATCTTCAGATTAACTGTCTTGCCCAACCAACAGTCCAAAACTAAAAGATATTAAGTTTACTGTCATAGAAGATGATGAAAATCAGCAAATACTTACATTTAAAATCATGGACTTTTTGGCATTTCTGTTTATAAAAGGACTTAAATAATTGAAGGCTCCCTGTGAAGTGTATGACCTTTAATTGTGCGATGGCTCACCGGTAAAGGTGATGCATAATCCTGCCATTGGTTTCACCCTATTCCATTAATCAACAGCTAGCAGTGACATGCCAAAAAGACTGCTAGTAAGTAAATGTGGATGATGTAAACTGCTGGATTTAAGACATTATACAATGCTGCTGTGCAGATGTTTCATGAGGAAGGAAAATCATTCAGCACATTTGTTAGACCTTGATGAGACACACAATACATTTTAGTGACTAAACTCTGAATGTAAACATCACTTTTTGTTAACAAGAAACTCCACAGGGCAACTTTAATCAGTAATCAAAATTGTTGCAGATCAATAATGAAAACAGTTGTTACATCCTGCCCAACCAAACAAACATGTGGATTAAAATAAATAAAAAACATCACATAAAAGACAAAGCCAAGTAAACTTTAAAACTGCAACAATTAGTGGATTAATCAATTAGTTGTCAAGTATTAAATTAACCACCAACTATTTTGATAATGGATTAATTACTTTGGGTCCTAATTCCAAATTCTTTGACTTCAGCTCGAAGTCTCGAATGTGACTATTTTCTTTCCTCTATGACAGTAAACTAAATATCGTTGTGTTGTGGACAAAATAACATTTGATCAACAATTTTCTGCAACAACTAATCGATTAATTGAGAAAATAATTGACAGGCTCATCACTAATGAAAATAATTGTTAGTTGCTGCCCTATTAAACTTCTGAAGTGCCTGCATGTTGGCTTTGAGTTTTCACTGCAGTCTAATTCTGTCTCTTGGGAAGTACGTTTGCAGATGTGGTAGTGAAAGTAACACAGTTCCTCTTTTTTTTTTTTATTATCCTGCAGATGCGGCTTCTCTGTATATGCTGAGTAGTGATGATGTACAGCTGTTTGAGGTCAAAGCATTTGAAGAAGATTTCCACTCTTGGTTTGTTGGTCAGGCAGTACAGAGAGGTTTGTCTCATTCCTCATTACAACGTAAACTCTGAAGCAGCCTAATCATTATCATAAAAACACTGCTAAATAGGTTGCTCACATTACCTCTAATTAGTAGAATTTAAAACAGTTTATAGCAGCTTGGGTCAACCAGCAGAGCTCCAAAGAAGCCAGATCACGTGTGCAGAAACTGCTGTTGCATTCGCCATAAAAACTGAAAAATATTGTCCAAAGGAACGGTGTCCATGCATACGCCAAGCACAGACAAACAACATCGCGAAAGTTTGTGACTGAACAGGTTCACATAATATGCCCCGTCTTTACAACAGTGTTTAAAATGATGATTAAATGATTTAAAAGTTTAAATGGTTTGTGGTAAAGTTGATGATGTTTCTGTGCATTTAACTATTTAGAGGCTGTAATTGATGGTCTTGTCGATGTGTTATTCAGGTGTTTGTGTTTCTTTTCTTTAAACAGATGGGAGACTGCTCTTTGTAACACCAATGGATCCTCTCTATCTAATCTTGCCCTATTTGATTAAATCTGGCAGAGAGGTAAGAAACAGAAATCTGAGTTGATCTCACACCTCTTGTTCCAGCGATGTTTTTTCATGCTGATCATTGTGATGTAATTCAGTCTTGTTTTGCCTCTCAACAACTTCCAGAGTGATGGGTTTGATTCCCACTGGAGTCTGATATACATATGCACAAACTTCATATCAAGCCTATTTTATATACTAACACTTCCAAAAGATCAGTTAATTAGATATATTTAGGGCTTCAGCTTGATAATGAATTAATCTCATAGGAGTGTATGTAAACAGCAGCAGCAACATAGTTGATAATATGGTCTGCATCTTTACATTTAACTCGACAGCTGGTGAAACATTGTACATGAACTTTGACTGTGTTTGAGCACCAAGCATCATGATGTAGACACAGAGCTGCAGTCCGGCTATACTGGTTAGCTGGTTGGAAGAGGCTGTGGGCAGTGATTGTACTGATAGGTCGAGTATGTCTGTAATTTGTCTTATTACGAATATTGAAGGTGGTGAAGCAGAACGTTTAACAATTATAAAGATATAAAATAAGACTTCTTACAACTCCAAACCTGTTTTGTTGTATTTTGTTCATTTAGCGCACACAAAACAAATGTTAAAATGACACATTCTGGTTTATGTGTTGAAACTGCTTCTTTACTGACAACCACGAGGAGCAACATTTCAAAACGTCAGTCTTCATTATACGGTTGCATCGTTGTGATTCTTCTCAAAGCCAAATTGCCAGGTTGCTAATTCTTTTCACCTGTGCTGCTCACATAGAGTATCTGGCTGCACCTACTGTAGCTGGAGATGCTATGAAGAAATGGCACTAAGAAGTGGACGTTCTTTTTCAGGAAGTGTTCAGTCATATAAACAAGATACAACATGGATGTAAGACTCGTTTTAGAGTCATCAGAAGGTGTTAACTCACTACTGGACTATCAGCAGACTGTGGGTTTGGTACCAGAATATTTGACTAAATTAATTAATTAAAATTAATTGTGACTTCATCACAAATAAAAGTGGTGGCCATCTTACCATATTAATTGACACTAGAACAGCAATATTGTGTCTCTAATATAACCATAGCAGTATATGAATGGCTGTAAAAATTACTTGAATTTAGTCATTTAAATTTTCTAACTTAAACCTCACACATTAAAGTCACAATATATGTTTTACATTTTTTCCCCCTGTCATTTGCTTCTCAGGGGAAGTTCCAGCCAGTAGATCAAGTTGTTATGGATGAGGAATTCCCAGCTTGTTCAAGGCTGCTGAGCTGCACACGCTCCCTGGCCTCCCTGCATCACGTTGCTGAGGAAAAAGGTAACATTTAACTTTGAAGCCAATATATCTAAACTTTGGTGCTGATTGCTTTGTTTAAATGCTGCATTTCATACTTAACAGAGGTGGGAAAACTGAAGTTTCATCGTTACAGTCCAGAGAAGACAATGAACTGGTTGAAGAAAAAGGTACTCTAAAGTTCTCATCATCACTATTTTATATGAAATTCAAAAATGTCATTGTGTGCTTGTCCAGTGCAAGTTATTTTTACTGTAAAAATATCAAGACAACTGTGTGTTCATGTAAAAATGCACTGTTGGTTTCACACAGTTGAACTGCTTTTTTTTGTTTTTCTTTGACTTGTTGGTGTAGGTAGAGAGGACAGTCCTCGCACTCAAAGCGAGAAATATCTCTGTGGGAGAAGGAGTCAAATCCTCAACATACATCAGAGTAAAGTCAGAGTCAGACTACCATGAGGGTAAGTTGGTTCATCTTCAGACCATCTCACTGTTTAGGACAAACCCCATCTTGTTAAATTCCAGTCTCACCTTCCTATGAAAGGCAACATGTTATGCGCAAAGTTTCTTTTTTTTATCTTCCTTTCTTTTTATATTCACATTTTTCTTCAGCAGGGAGGATGTTGACCAATAGATGGCAGTAATATTGCATCGTTTATATCTGTGGGGTGTAATCCTAAAACAACATTTCCCCAACTTCAAACTATATTAAACATAAAGTTGGAATATATTGCTAGTTGGCAAAACTGGCACTGTCATTGTCTCATCTTTATGGTACAGAGGACTACCTGCGTTACGCCCATGGCCTGATATCAGAGTATATCAGTGAAGACCTGAGCAAAGCCCTCTTCAGACACTTGCAGTAAGTTCAGACATCCAACACTTGCAAGTTATGATCATTGTTTGTGTTAAGGTATGGTGGAGATGCAGATTCAGTATGCCTCTTATTCTACTTCACAGGTTACCAGAACTCACAAGCCCAAAGGAGACAGAACCTCCTTCCAAAGTATGTTAGTGTCTCTCTTAGAAGTGAATGAATTCGGCATAGCATATTCTCTTCTCTCTCTGCATGCTGTCGAAATCACCGTGCATGTTTGCTGTAGTCCTCCACCTCACTCTAACAGTGTTGCATTTTCATATATATATGATCAGGTGGTGTGCTTGTTTGTTTTTAACATGGGTTATAAGAGGCTTTTTCAGTGACTGTGTGACGTCGACCTAGCTCGTAGTGGTGTTTCTGTGCTAAAACGTTTGCTGCTCTTTGTCATGAAAAGCATATCTTACTTCCTCGTTTGGCAGAAGCGGAAACTTTCAGACAAACCGGTGGAGGCCGGAGAGGACTACACCAAATTCAACAGTGCAGACTATGCGCGGAAAGTGAGTGTATACAGAGAAGTCTGCCTGAATAGACCAAACAATTATTGGAGGAATCTGTGTTCTTTCTTCATCACCTTGAGTGATTGTTAGTGTAGCTCTTGTTTGTTGACCGCTTTCTATACGCTTTGTCTGTAGCGTATACACACAGGTCAAAGGGGCTTACCTTGTGCAAACATGTTTTTTCTCTCAGCTTGAATTGATGTTCATGATATGCAATGAATTCCCTGCTGTCTGTGTAAAGTTGTTGAGAGATGACATTGATTGATTCCCCCCCCCCCCCATTTCAGCCGCCCAAGAAGATGACTGCTGCTCAGAAAAGTCTGGCTAAGGTAGACAAGACTGGCATGAAGACTATGTCATCCTTCTTTAGCCCCAAGGGCAAAGCAGAAAAGAAATGAATGAGTATATAGTTACTGGTTTTGTATGACGCATTTGTAATAAAGAAAAAAAAATGGATTTGACATGATTTTCATTTTAAATGGTGGGAATGAGACATAGTGACTCACTGAGATGAGCATGAGGGAAAAGGAATAATGGCAAGTCATTTAGCATCATTTTTTCTAACATTACTATTACTGTTTGTATTTTGCTATAAGTATTAGCATGCTGCAATATGATTTAAGGGCCAGCTTACCAGTGGTGCAATGTAACTAAGAGCATTACTCCAGAACTGTACTTAAGGACACATTTGAATACTTGAGTATTGCATGCCACTCTGTAGGGGTGTGACGAGATCTCTCGTCAGGCTAAAAGCTGTCTCACGAGACTCACGCAGTTGACCAAAGCTCTCACGCCATACATCAATTTTCTCATGCAGTGAAAAACAAATGTATAACTGATAATTTTGACTTGGGGATTGAATCAACTCCGCACAGCTGATGTGACACCGGCGTACACTTTGATAGTAATCACAGAAGTTAGTCAGTTAGTGTCCTTTTCCAAACAGTATGAAGGGGATACTACCAGCAGAGCAATAACGTAATGCAGGTAGACTTAAAATTATTATGATTTCTCATTAAGTGATGGTATTAGTCTCGTAATATCACCACTTTTTCTCTGGACATGTCAGAGAACACCGATATGTGGGAGATAACCTGCTGAAACACAGGAGCTATTAAAGCCCAGGAGTTTCTAACTGAATTAAAATGAAATAATTTGTCACAGAGGTGAAAAGGTGCCACAGTCACATTTAAAGAGGTTACTTTCACAAACAACTCTAAAGAGGAGGAAGATTAAATCATACCTGCATGTGAGCTCACTCAGCAGGGATGATGTTACAGGAGAAACATAATACTTGAAAGCAATACAGGATACCTGAGAGCCTTACTGTATTATATTCTGTTATAGTTCAATACTTGGAATTGTGACATGCCTCCTGAATGTTGTGTTTCTCTTTACATAAACCAAAACATTTTCACCATAATGCAGGAAATAAAGTATTTAATGCTCAAAATGTTCACATAATTCAGCACTGAAGATTTCTAAAAAATTGTGTTAAAATCTTGCCTAGTCTCAATCTCATGAACCCAATGTCATGTCTTGTCTCATGAGCCAAGTGTCTTGTCACTCCCCTCCTTCTTTATACTTGTACTCCACTACATTTCAGAGGGAAATATTGTACTTTTTACTGTGTTTAACAACTAAACTTACTTACTTTTCAGATGAATTTTACAAAAAAACCCATAATACACTAATATGATGCAGTACTATACTATTAATGTAAACAGTAGTATACTGTATCTAAAATTGGCTTCACATTCATGAACTACAACATTAAAATACTCTTTCATGTATTTGTAGTGATAAAAACAGAATATAATATACAATAATGTAACACTTTGGAAGCCATTCTGCATATGAGTCAAACTGCTGATAATACTTATGTACATTGTGAATTAAGGGCTTTTAGTATTTTTAGACTTTAGTAAATGGTCTAAATTAAACAAAGATGTTTTTTCTTACCCTCAGTGGTATCTAAGCATGCAGATAGTTCAGGGTTTATTTAAATTTCAATGCTGTTAGCACTACAAAAAGATTCACCCCCTTTGTGTCAGAAATTTCAGTGACAAATATCTCAGCGCCCAGGAAAATAAATCCTGAAATATCAGCAGTGCTAGATACCATAAAGTCAGGAAATGTGTTTTTCTTAGTTGGGTAAATTGAGACCATTTTAACTTCGGTAATGATGAGCAGAATAACTTCAGCTGGTTTTGAAGTATTCAGTCAACTCAGCCCTTGAGCCTAAACCTCGCTCTTAAATGAAAAAGGCATTCGTGCAGGCGTGTGTTTACCTTTCAGCTTATTGCTGGGAAGGACTTGGTTGCATTTTACCATTGGCATTGATACATCGAAATAAGGCAGTCTCTCTGCAGTTCAATTCCATACCCATCACAATATTGAACATTTCTCTTGTTTAATTCAGAGCATCGTGTCTGTCCATACAAACTAGGTTGAGTTCTACCTCAGCAGTGCTGCTGGTTTCAAATGTCAGGCTTCACTACTTTTTTAATTTGGGCTTGAAGCGCAGAGTCTGGAATGCGCTCTCCACCACTTTGGGCAGATGGATCGGGTTCCTCTGCAGCTGCAGTCTGCTGCATGTGGACCCACTCTGGATTTTCTTCTTCGGGACGCTTTTATTGGCACAGTCACGAACCGCTGTCTGCTTGGAGCCATCTGCAGCTCGAGGAACGCGCAAGACCCAGTTAGAATGGAGGTCGTGTTCAGCCGAGCTGGAGGCCACTGTGGGAGAGAAGAGCAGAGAGCGAGGACCCGAGTTAAGGCAGGAGGTCATTTTGAGACCGGTAGCTTTAACTCCCTTGAAGACCCTATATCCATAATCAGCTGGCCCAAAAAGAGCAGGGGCTAAATAGCTAAATGAGTATCTTACAAATTATGTTCGGTCTTCCCAATCCTTAACCGCACTCGGCTCTGACTTCTAACCAGTGGTGGAAGAACAATAGACATTCACAGCATACATTATAACATGTCATAGCAGGAGAAGCTGAGGCGTAGTAAATAAGACTAACAGTGGCTGCATTCAGTTCATGGCTATGGCATATGTTTGCTTACTGACTCTTACTTGCTCTACTTGCAAAGATAAGCCAAAACGTCTGCTTTTTAAAACAAAATTTAACTTAAGCAAAAGTAGTGGTATAACAATGTTATAATATTCCATTATAAGTCATTTAAGTAAAGCTAACTGCAGCAAAACTATGTATGCATCACAAGTAAAAAGACACTGTCAGAGTGTTATACATAATTGATACATTAACCTGTAAACAGCGCTTTAGTGCTGTTGCTGGTCCAGGTGGAGCTACAATTTTACTACTATACTGCCACAAACTACTACTAGTACTTCTGTATATGTTTAGCCTGATATATAGCATTGTAAATTTTTTTTTAACTGACAAAGGAGTAAAATGCATGTTGTGCTTGGAAGACACCACAGTATTTTAATTCCGGTTGATTTGACCTCTGCTCAAGTTGCAAGGAATTACATGATATCATCAATCATGATGTTCTAATGAATTTGATAAAGGTGTAATTAATCTCGACAGATGCAACAGAACTCATAAGAAAGTGATAGAGATGTCAATAAGGCTTAATTTGTACACACTGACATCTGCGTGGGTGTACCATGGATGTGTGCAGGGGCTTTAAGCATAATCAGGCACTGTTTTTGAGTAAATATATTTAAATTACTATGCGTCTCTTATCCTGAGTGGTGGAAGAAATATTCAGATCCATTATCCAAGAAAGGTTCAAATCAATGTCAACTTTGCTTGGTTGAAGATACTCAAAGACGAAGATGCCTCTCACCCAAGAGGCTTCTTCAGTTTTGAATAACTGGCAGGGAGTCCCAGTTATTTAACCTCTGTGCGGTTGTTATCAAGTTTATGTTGCAACAACAGTTGTAATGGTCGTTGGAGGCACCTTAGGCCAAGTCTGTACAACCTGTCACATGGGGCCAAATGTGAATGTTTGTGTAATCTCCATGGAAGGGATGAAAGGACAGCGTTGTATGTGGGGGATAGGTGGCGCCTCAGCCCCTCTGCCCGTTGAGAGGTGGTTTCTCTACTCTGGTGTTAATGGTTTCTTTCACTCTTCTTTTAAACAATCTTTCCTCCCTATCTAGAATATGAACGTTGTTCTCAAAAGAGTGTCCCTTATCCTTTAGATGTAAGTAAACCGCTGAGTCATGACCTGAGGAGTTGGCTTGTCTTTGTTGAGTCATGGTTGTGGGCATTTGTTAGTATGTTATCAGCTCTGTGGTGTGGGGTCCTGGTTACTCTTCAATGTGTGTGGCACAGTGTAAGAAAGCCTGAAACTGTTGTTGCTGACATCCTCTTGTGTGAATTTGATGCTACTGTCCACCGAGTCAATGTGTTCTGTAAAGGCTTGCACTTCCTGGGTTTTAATTTTGACCCTTTTGTCATCCACATATGTGTACCAGTGGCTCTTTGCTGTTCCTCTGAAGGAGGAGTTTTATATAATATATCATTGGCTAATTATTATTAATGCCTTGACAAGCAAGCTACAATTTTTATACGTTGTAGCTCGTCACGACGGGAATACTTTTGCTATCTTCTGTTGGGTTGTTTTAAGTAAATCAGTACATCATATTTATAAAATCATCTTATATTTTGCACATACAAACTTACAGCACTTGAGTAAATCTGCTTAGTTTCTCCAGCATTCTACTTTCTACCATCTACTTTCTTTTGTCACCATAAAGAAGATTTCAAACTCACCTATGAAGTCGACATCTGCATGTCCATCATCCAGATATGGTTTGCGCATTGGCTCACTGTCACAGCTGGCGATGACTGCATCAAAGAACTGCAAAGTGTTCTCCTCGTCGGGGGCTGGAGGGGCGGACGGTTTGGCTCTTGATATCTGTGGTTATTAAATGGGAGAACATTTGTCTTTGATATTGCCTGCCATGTGTTCTGGGAAAGATGATATAAGCTTACCGGTTCTTCCTTTGTAGGAGGCGGCGGGGGTGCGGGCTTCTTCTTGGAGGACACTGTGGCCATGGTATCATTACTTTTCAAGTTACTCACACTCTTTGTGTATTGTCGTCTCAGAGCCACCAGCGCCTCCAAGTACTCCAGGCAGTTCTGATTGTGAGAGTAGAGCCATATCCTGTCCTCTTGTCTCTGATAATAGTACAAGGTCGACTCGATGCTCACTGTACTTTTGCTTCGTTTCAAAGTTGAGCCTGCAGCTGCCTGAGTTTTCTCTCCCACCACGAGCATGGAGGTGCTGCGTACCAGCCTGACGGTGCAGGCATTGTGGTAGTCCTGTTCGCACCGTAACCCACCACCATCACGCGATCTGTGTCCATGATGGTTAGGACGGAACACGTTATTAATCTTTCTGAACATTCCTCTAAGCTGAGTCTTTCAGGGTTACAGGCTTGTCCTTAGATTCCTTAGTGTTTGTGAAACTTCTGTCCATATTCGTCTCTTCAGGCCAGCCAGTATTTCTGAAAACAAACAAAAACTTGACTGGAGCTGTTCACTGCTGTCCAGGGTGCTGAAGTTACCAAACAGCTACTCTATTGTGGCACAAAAGCAGGACTGAGTCTCTTGCCTAACCTGATCTCAACATTGCTGTAGCAACGGGTCGGTAACTCTACACTTTGTGCTACTGTTACTCCTGAGCAGCAGCCCTGTGTCAGATATCCTGACTCATACGTGACTTAGTGGACAACAACAGCCAGCAATCCAACAAACTCTGGGCTTTAAATTGTAATGTTAATAAATTCTTTTTTAGACAGGACAGGAAAACTAAGCTAAGCTGTGGATGGGTTAAACTGTTCCAATTTCTGTCTTTATATGAAAACTACAGATCAAAATAGGTACTATTTGAATTGTCGGAATAACCTGGATGGTGTAACAAACTTATAAAGTTCATGTTGACTAATGTCGAGGTTTCTTCACCTAATTAATAATAAAATATGTTGTCTCGTGTTTCATGCGCTTCTATTGTTGGGCTTCCCTGCTGCAAGTGGAGAAAGTCTGAGTTCAAGAGTCTTAACTGAAGCAAGTCATATATGCATACAAAGTACTTTCATCTCAGATGAATCCTGGTCATAAACATAGCCTGAACGTTTCACCAGGTAACTGATTTAGATCTCTCCATGTTTTTCCTGTGAAAGAGATAACATTTCACAACTGGTAAAATAAAGTATATCCCAAGGTCTCAGACAAAGTTACTTGGATAGTTCAACATTAAGTTTCAAGGAGGAAATGATGAGTTGTGGTTACATAACTGAGCATGAAGTCACACTCCTGCTTTGGCAGGGGCACAGATAACAGGAGGAGCAAGGCTAGGAGCTCCTAACTGTCCTCACAGAGAGGTAACTGAGGAATTTGTGGTAGGGCCTATCAGAAAACGAAAACAGGAATTGGTACTTGTCAAACTCTCTGTTTCCTGATATTTTACCATATTAAATATGGCTGTTTTTCTGCTTAAAATCACACCTGTTTCTTTTACAAGGAAACAAAACTTCTGTGGTTTCTTTTTGTAGCTTATTTTATGTTTTTAAGAATAGAACATCTGCCATTTCACTTCCTGGCAACGAGACAAAGTAATGCAGAGGTAGGTACTTTCTTAAGTAAGGCTGTAGATGAATTTACATAAGTAAGAACTTGAGGGGAATATGTTCAGCCTGTCTGTAAGATGTCTGCAAGATGATGTGTTGAAATATATATACAGGATTTACACAGCTGCAGCACAGGTTTGCAGAATTGGGAAATTTATACCACTTCCTCTTGGGGTGGTATAAAACAAACCTCGCACATGAATGCACACTGTTAATCATGCAGATCTACAGTATACATTTTTGGTAGGCTATATCGGCAGAAAATGCAGTGTTTATAAGAAGTTCTCTACTGTGATAAAGACTGTGGGAGGACACAGTGCACCCTCAGGTGAAAGCCGACTGAGAGACTTTGATTGTGGTCGAAGGTAGGAATATAATTTATCTTTATGCATGATAAGGTGCCCTTTCGTAAATCCTTCTTTGGACAGATGTCTTTTTCTGTTCAGGTGATCAATATGTTGACCTTGTTACACACAGAAATAAAAATGGATCATGAATTAGATAAGTTTAGACTCGGTTTAAAGAGTGTTTGAAGAGGGATTGAGGGATCATTCATAAAGTCATAGATGATCTGGTGTTTATCATTGAGTTTTCTGGTAATTTTATCAATTTTTAAATCACTTAAGTTTTTTGTATTAGGATAAAGGGCACATCTCAGTATGATATAGTGAATTATAAGTGAAATAATTTGTCTGTAAACTACTGTAACAACTATAGTTTGTTAACATAAAATCTATGGAGTGGTTAAAACATTAGGTTTTAATGACTTCAACCGAAGTGTATGTAAATTTTTGACTTCAACTGTATATACTGCATGTGTCTCTCTCTCTCTATATAAAAATAAACATTACTAAAACATTTATGTTGTTGCATCGTATCACATGTTGAATACTGCTGTGTATTTTTATAACTCGGCTCACAGCTTCTGAGTATGTGCTCTTTGTTGCAGCCATGCTTTGTGAAGGCAGATTGTTGAGCATGACCTATGGTGAATTGGAGTTGTTGGAACCCCTCCCACCTCAGAAGGCTCTCCAGAGTGCTTATGGGCTGCCGAGAACACCTGCTACCCTCATGGCAGGCTCCACCAGACACGCTCTACTCATTCATCATAATTCCCCCGTGCAGACAGACTGTGCAGACAACAGGAGTGCTTCATTGGAGTTGCACATTTCTCCACTGCAGTCCTTGGATTTCCACAGAGTCCAGCCAGGCAGACAGATCTCTTCAGAGATAGAGATCCCAGCTCAGGCTCACTCAGGGGGTGATTCCCCATTCTTGGTTCCTTCCTTCTGTCAGAGCATCTGCCAAAATTACAGCGACCTCCATATTGGAGGCGACCAGGTGCTGCCTCTTACAGCCAATGATGGTGAGCTCCGGCTCTGTACTGATGCACAGGCTGTTGGACCCTTCCTCCAGTCCTGTGATGTCCCTCCAGCTGTGGAGGATTCTCCCCCAGGAAAGACATCTCAGGGTGGACTTCCCCATCCACCGAGGGGAGGTTCAAATCGCTGGAGAATGGGGAGTGGCCGTGATCGGAGCTTTTTGTTCCAGGGGCGTGAAGGTCCATTCTCCAACTCTCTTCTAAATCACTATCTTGAGCAGAAGCTCTTGGATTTGTACCAGCAATACATGATGGAGAACATGGCCAGAGAGCGGGGCCCTGGTTCGGATTCTGACCCGGGCCCAATTTGCCCTCTGCTGGGCTCAGAGCTAGTCCTGACAAGCCTAGACCAGATCACTTTGCAGCTGAGCCGGGAAGGGAACTTGGAGGCTGGCATGGCTAAGGACATGGTCCTCAGTTGCCTGCTGCGAGTGGCTGGTGACATGCAGTCAAGTGAGATCAGCACTCCCTTCCTGCAGTTTTCGAATGAGTCATCCAGGGAGCAGCTCACAGAGAATGAACAGTAACCCCAATGTCAACGGTCTCACCAACCACTTCTCCCTTTTGTTTTAGTTCAATCACCGGCAATTAAGATGAAACTGATGACGGCATTTCATTAATTTTCTTAATTTATAAGCTGTTGTGATTAGCAATTACCAGGAGAGTGTGCTATACTTATGGTATGGTAATAAAAACAGTTAGAGTATGCGCATGTGATATGCTGTTGTCACTTTCTAAAAGGACAATAAAAATAGGAACTGAAAATTCAAACAGTTCTTTTTTTCTTCATTTCTAACAGAACAGCACATCATCAACAACATCTTGTTCTTTCTTTTTGTATTACTGGCCAGGGCCACATCTTTGAATAATGATTAACACTTTTCATGTCTAATAATTTCTTCACGTCATGTCTCTTTGTACAGAAGAACATGGTGTCCCTGTCATTTAAGAAACTACTTAAAAAAATACTTTTGATACTACTACTAATACTTAAATCCACTTTTGTGTATTTAAACGGAATAAACTCATGCTGTGAGGTTCACAGCTCAAAAATGTATTTTGCTAATTGTTACTTCACTTGGATGTTTGACCTTCACTGTGCAGAAATGAGGATGGACTTTTCAGCGAAGTATGAGACATGTTGAGTTGGCCATACAGCTGACAAACAAGCCCAACGCAAATAGTTGTTGTTGTGCATCGAACCAATTATTTTTATTATTATTATTATTATTTTATATTATTATTATTATTATTATTATTATTATTATTATTGCTACTTATTGCTAAGTCTGCAGTTTAATAAACAGTCACAAGGGGGAAGCATCATCACCCAACTTATTAACCCCAATGACTTTGACACACACCTTTACTCCTTTTGATTTAATCCTCCTACTCTTCCTCACTGTCTGTTCCCCTCCATTACCCAACATCTATCCATCTGCACCCTGCTACTGCTAATCTATGATGTCATCAGGACTGGGCTATAAATCTGTAGCATGCAGGCAGTCGGGCACTAACAACAAATTTGGCGTATGTGATACTGGTTCCTCTACTATGTAAACAAAATACAAGCTTGTGATCAGGTTATCTGCACTGCATGATTTATTTTGGGAAAATATTGCAGTTTAACAAATGAGAAACTCAGCAGGGCTGCAAACCTGTGGATTTGCACACTTAAAGTGACATTTTTTTCACATTTCCCCCTATTTAACGTGCTTTGAAAGACCCACAACTCCATACCAGCTCAGTCCAACCGTGGCCTTGTGAGCCAATGTTTGATCAGCTTCCTTGTTTCCTGTCCAAACACAGAGCCACAGGAGGAAACTATGTTTACCGAGCTGAGCGCTGCAGTCGGAGCCCTGTGAAGTCTCAAGGCCGCAGAGACACATGTTTGGTATTTCTGCTTCTATCCGGATTGAACATTCCAGGTACATGTTAAAGGAAACGAATCCTTACAGACCTAAACAAAAACACACTCACACATAAATATGATTCACCCAATGCCAAGCCCTACAGTGTGAGCACATTCAAACAAACTGATTTCCACAGACCTTGGTAAAATGAAAAACAGACCTCTTGTTCCAACTGATTTTAAGAATTGTGAACTGAAGGTAAAGCTATGTACTGCAGTATCTTACAAACATAGGTTGTGAATATTTATTCACAGACCCTCAACTTCACCAAATTATGCAAATGATTTGCCTATACAGATTGACAAATATCTCAACTGTGGTTTACTTGGGTACAAAAACAATATAAATAGAAGGGCAAATAAGATATATTTTTTTATTTCTGTAATTAGTAGTAGTTTTTCTCTGATAGAAAAAAGAAACTAAAGTCAAAGAGTGAAGGAGAAGCAATGAAATAAGAGGCAGGGACAAAGACTGATTAAACGAATGGGAAGGTGCAGTGATTTAAAAAATGGAGGAAAAAATGCACTTCTCTCATGGCCTAGAGATGAAACTAACAGGGAGGTTTTGTTGGAGCGTCTTTCAGAGGTTCATAAAGTAATTTCCTTGTCACAAAGAGCTTTTAACATGGAGGGCGGTAAAGGCAAGGCCACGAGATTTCATATCAAAGCCAAGGTCCCAGATACACTCTCACTATTGTGGCTTTAATGCTCTGTAGCACTCTGTGGCTTGGCTTTATTTAAAAAGCTTTTAGTATAGAGCCTTGTTAATTGGAAAGTCATATACTGTCTACTTATATTTATATGTATACACATATATAGTGTTATTGCAAAACCTCTATCACAATTTTTCAAGGCCTGTTGATAATTGATTAAGAATCGTTTGAGCTCTTTCCCTGATTAGACATGGATACACACGCACGCAAACACACATTGTCATCTTGACTCGTTAATTAGTTTACCTGCACATTTTTTAATTTCTTGCATGGCCTTGAGCGAATGTGATTTTTTTCCACCAATAACATTCTCTAGACTTAATGTCCAAGTGGCAGCATGCTGAAACATTTAATGTCAGCCCTGCTGTGTAGCTGGCTAATTGACATGGGATACGTAGGTGATGGAACGGGAGAACACACATTTCCCGGTCAGTTGGCCGCTCAAGGTTGCAAGGAGCCTGCAGCGGCGCAAGTGACCTTGGCTAGAGCAGACAGAGAGAGACCTTGAGAGACAGCGGGGCAGCAGGATCTGGCGCTCAAAAGAGCTGGGGAAAATAATGTGGTAATGCATGACTATATATCAGAGCACACAGTACCCATGTCACTGTGGAGAGCAACTGGCTGGAAAAACAGATTTTTATCCACATGTTTATTCTTCTCTGTTAGGTGTGTACTGTATTTATGGTGTTTTTAACACTATGTTTATTTGTTGATCTCTGCCCATTGAAAATCATGGCTTAAAAATGTACCCATTTTGGATCACTTGTGATGCTTTGTCTTAATTGGGTTATTTACCTTCATTTCTATTTTAACTCATATATGGTTATTGTGACTCACTGTTGGACATGACAAGCTCAGGTTTGAAGTGCAATCTCTTTGTTGTATAAGCGCGTAAGGATCCACATGTTATCAACAATCAGTAACAGACAGTGAGTACACTAAGTCTAAAAAGAGCTACAGTAAATAAGGACATCTGATCCTATTTTCTGGAGTTTGTGACATACTTGTTCTTTTATATCTTATTATTGTCTAGTTTTTATCTGTACACCCCCTTTTGTTACAAGATCTTTGTGAATGAATTTAAGTTAATAATTATTCACACCCACATCTGGAATTTTTGTGTGGGATAAGGTTTTTAATGTTTACAGGAAGTTGCAGGTGTTATTTTACAGATTCATTACAGAATCAGTCCTGACCATCTTGATGATTTGTTTATAGATTAACTTAAATATGCAAGACAGGAATCAACAGCAAATTAAAAATTAGTAGTAAGCAACAGCCCACTCTGTTAGACATTTTTAGTCTGCAAATCATGCAGAAAGCTGAATCCATCATAGCAAATATGGGCCATCCTCTATCTAAAGAATTTGCCATCCTCCCCACAGGGCAGAGATATAGGTTTCTGAAAATGATGTGCAACCTTTTATTATTTTTTTCCTTGTGGGAAAATAAAGGGCTGACCTGAACATCACACTGCCTCAAAGTCCAGGTTTTTTTTTAGCACATTTGCACACCCACCAAACTCTTGTCGTTCACTTCCTCATGTAAAAGTGAAGCTGTGTAAAAATTAAACCATTCGAGTTCTCTATACCTCCATGGAATACTCAAGGTTCATGGCTTTGAATAAAATTGAAAAAATATATGCACAGGACTTCACCTTTTGATGCGAATGTTGAGCCTTCATCATCAAATTTTTTTTGTTTGTGCACCACAATGCAAGTGAGAAATAATAACTCCCTCACATGTAAGTGAAGTTCTCCATGCTGCAAAACATTGAAATACTTATAAGAATAGATGCATATATGGAGCAAAATAGCAAAGATATATTAATGTTTGAAATTCAATGGTTTTAGCAAAAATTCATCTTTGATTGCTTCATATAAAAGGCAACTAAAGAGATGCAGACTGCCCTCTGACATGTAGTGGAGTAGAAGTACTGTATAAAGTTGCACAAAAAGAATTGTCTGAAAGTGATTTGTGAGGTTTTCAGAGGATGAGTACTTTCACAGCACTTCAAAAGAGAAGAAAGTTCAATACTTTTAAGTCGGCATATTAAAAGATAACAGAAAACAGCATTTTCAAGGCCTTACCGATCTTTAATCACACAAGTATCACAGAAGCAAAGCAAAGTCAGACAGCATGACTCACACTCACCGGTGAATCACTTACAGAAGTCTGAAAATGTTTCTTGTTGCTCAAGGTGCGTAAAGTCTTAGTCATCTTACTGCATTTTGTCACTCAAAGAAAAGAGACCAGTCAAACTTTATTTCCTTGATTTTTATTTTAAATTTGTGTTTTACCTGCCAATGTTTTTTCCCTCACCTTGGTCCATGTGTGAGCCCTTCCCTGTTTTCCACTCGCTCCCTCATCCTCCCCTCCTCCCACGTCTCCCTGGCACGCCGACACTGTTATTGGTGTCGTAATTTACCTCCTTATGCAAACATGACCCTGTCCTCGATATGCTGTAAGGCAAAAATATTCATACTGTAGTCACTATGAGACCAATAAAGAATGAGATAGGAGGGACATAAATTACTGCTCTACAGCTACAATATTTCATAATTCACTAGCCTGTAGCCTTTTCGTGCATCACATCACATACACACACACTGATGTGTCTTTCATGTGTTTTCCGTAATGGCTATACATATGAAAAACGAATAACATTTTATGTTGTGACATATATTTGGATAAGATAAATAGAGCAGACATAGATCGTAAGGACAAAAGAGGGAAAGAGGAATGAAGGCAGGTAAATGGGATATGCATATAGGAGACAGGTGAGGCAATCTGCATTTTAATTGCCATCATGTCTAAATGTATTTTTACGACACTACTGTTGAGTAAATCCTTTGGAACTTACTGGGGTAAAGCTGATGATACACGGGGCAACTTTGTGAGTAATGCTGCTGGGCAATCTTGCTAGTGGCAAGTCCGACTATGTTTTGAACGGATGGCGGCGGTGCGGGGCTGGTGGCGGAGTGGTGGGGGAAGGGGATTACGGTAGTAATTTTTACTCATTATAATTGACGGCAACGTTGCCCTGCACGATTGCTCTAAAAGTTGCTCCGTGTATCATCAGCTTAAGACAGGGAGAGTGAGATAATTGCAATGAAGATGTGGATTACCAAAGTCAAAAAAGGTCTTAAAGGGTCTTTTTTAACCTGGACCTTATTTTCCCATGGTTTTGTGTCTATGTGACAAACTGGGGCTAGATCGTTTTAAAATTTCCAGTATTGAGCTAGCGCGCAGACAAACAGGGCTGCAAGGTAATCCTTGTGGGCAATTGCCACCCCTGAAACTATGTCCAATAAAGTGCTTGTTGTTGCCACAGACAGGTTTCAGATTGTTATAACAAGTGTCTGACAACATTGTGGAATTGATCCCTATGGAGATAGACCTTTTTACTAAAGAGTTTAACCAGACTCATTCACTACATTGGTATCTTCAAATCCACCATTGATAAAAACAGTATAATATAAATCGGTTTGTTTGTGTTATCTTGTGACTTTGGTGTTTTAAAGGGTTATAATCACCAAAGGCACAATAACACAAACT
This sequence comes from Micropterus salmoides, assembly GCF_014851395.1. Lineage (NCBI taxonomy): Eukaryota > Metazoa > Chordata > Actinopteri > Centrarchiformes > Centrarchidae > Micropterus > Micropterus salmoides. The sequence continues at coordinate 19,418,212 of NW_024040596.1, forward strand.
AATCATTTAGGCCTGTTTCGCCCTGGTCCAGTTTGAGAAATATCGAAGTCACCCTTTAACTAGAGGGGAGATTGAATGAAGTGAGCCCATCAGCCCATTATCAGTGACACTATGGGACCATTGTAGCACATGCACACTCATGGGTTTGACCTTGGCAGCCTCTCCCTCTTCTCCTCCCTCCTCCTTACATGTTAACCCACCCTCCTTCACCCCCCTCGGGTCCCACTCAACCTTGGCTAATTAGCTCACGTCCCAGTGGCATATGTTCAACACACAATTTATCCACAACAAGGACATTACAACTGCAGTGTCCCGCCTCTGCACTGCCTCCCGCTCACTCCCTCATTTTGTTGTAGTGGTGTTTATCTGTATTTGTGTTTGTATGGGTATGATAGCGATCCATACTGGGAAAATGACCCACCACAGATCTGGGGTCATCTGAGTCATCTGTGGGTACAAGACATGATACAAACCATTGATACCCTCTTCAGACTCCACACTATTTGGCAAACTATATGATTTTCCCTATAGATCAGTTTCAGCTAAATAAATGAATGAATAAATTAAGATGGATTACCTGGTTTAATTGGTGTACATGTGAACACACTGTACAATAAAATGAGGAAGACGAATGTGAAAACCTGAGAAATATAGCATCAACACGCAAGTGGTTCTTGGTGACAGCTGGTTGCCAAGTGGTCTGGCTGAACTCAAGACTCCCATGTTCTGTTGGAGAGTAGTTGCAGTTTGAGGGGCACCATGCCCCAGATGCATGTCACTGTGGCTAATCACTCCTTGTATCCAGCCACAACTCAGTTAAAGGCTTGAGACAGAGCTCCCTTTTTTTAATTACAACACATATGTTTACAAAATGCAGGCCATTTGTTTGTTTAAATTGTTTCGGTTTGCTTTCTTTTAAAAAAATATTATTAGAATATGGCAGCAATATTTGCATCTCTCATAAATGTATTTTTCAAATGAGTCCAGCAGCTTGGACTTTTCTTGTCTACAATTCCTGAAAGTCATTCATTAATCACAAATCATCATTTGTTCAAAAACCATCCATTTCTGACAAGCAAGTGTACTGTCCTCTCTAAGTAGCCAAGTTAGTAATAGTGTGATGTTATACTGCTGGAAAAATCTAAGGAAAGAGACTGGGGTTGACAGTTGTTGCAACAAAGGGACTGCTGTCTACGTCCCTCTCTTCCACAGTCGATATTGGTTTCTGTCTGAGTCGTTTTCCTTTCCCTTAGCTTAAGATTGATAGATAAATGCTACTGGGATTTCTAATGAGACCATGGTAAATGTTTAAACTAATATTTACATTTTTAGGCTATTAAAATCTGCAAAATATGTAGATTTTACTCGTATGCCACCTTACCACCATGTATCACAAACATGATCATGGGTATAGAATGAATGCATGACACTGGTTTGAATGCACTGAACCCGATAAAAATTTCATTACAGATGAAATGCAGGGTTAAAAACACAAACTAATCCATCACCATGTGCAGTAACACAAAACAATGCCATGCAACACAACCCAGCAGTAGGCAGTAATAAAAATCATTTGTGCCTGGCCTAAAAGCTTTCATATCTGCTGCTTTGTTTGTTGTAAACAGGGTGACCTTGTGTTTATACTCCGACCTTGTATGCTGTTACAAGAGGAGAGACAAATAGACTATGGCCCATGGTATAACAAGTGTTAGTTACGTGAGTGTGTGCTGTTTATCCACATTCAGGGAGAGGTTCACAGCTAAGGTAAGCAATGAGCAAAGCTGTGTTTGTTCAAAGAGAGGTTCTGTGTGTCACAGAGTTGTTTATATTAATTTGTGGGATTACTACACACAACTCACTATAAAACTCTAAATCTGATGCCAACGACCATCTTTAAACAGGGGTTTTGATGCCCTCCCCCCCTCACCTCTCATCATAAATGACCAGCTGGTATCATCGAAGTTTCTATTAACACAATGAGGGAATGTTGTTAATTAACAGATCTAGCAGTGTGTGTTTACTTGAAAACCAAACAGTTCGGACTTCAGATTGTAATTATAGCCTATACATTCTTATTTATAATTTGATCTTATATTTTTTGTTTATTCGTTTTGATAATATTTGGCATATTATATGCACAAAATGCAGTCATATGTTCCACTTAAGTGTGTGAGTGCTGACCCAAGTCGACTCCTGAATTCCGAGGAGAAAATGTCCAACACGGAGCGGGCCCTGTATATTTTAATAGCTATTTTGTTATCTTTATCCTTATTTTAGTTTGATCTTACAGTGTTTTTTTTGTTTTTATAATAATTTCCACTACATTGCGTACAAAATGTAGTTTGCTTTAGCTTGTAATAAACTATTTCAATTATTATCATGTCTTTAAGAGGTATTTTGGGTTTCTGCCGTGGTGCGAGCATGGACAGCATTTCTACAGGCTCAGGTTGGGCCTGTATAAACATTAGCTGGAGTGTCTTTTTAGGCTGATGTAGTGTGTGTAGATGCTGATGGAGGACTGAAGCTGCTGATGTGCAGCCCTCACTATGCGGCCAGTGTTGATAAGGTGTTATCATCTGTACACTCCTTAGACACGCCATAGGTTCTGTGATTCTCCTAAACTCCTCGGTAACTGGCACACATTATTTTGATAAACTTTCTAACTGTCTTGCACCAACACCTAAACACTAACTTGGAGAGTAACTTAACACCTCTTGAAATCTTGTTTTTTCTGATCTCCTGTGGTTTAACTGCGGTTTGCTGTGGTAATGTACAGGTGCACTCCAGGACCCTGTGACATCACTGTTGGGCGTGTTCAAAAGAGTAAGGTGAAACAGGCTTGAAACTTTCAACCAGAAAGGCAACAAAACACTGTTTTTCAGCCTGGTTTAAAGGATACGTCTGGTGATAGTCTGTGTTTTTCTTCTTGTCAACAAATCCAATGAAAATACTGAAAGTGGCAAGAGATGGACTAACACTTCTGACACTGAAAAGACACATGCTTCTCAAAAATGGGAAAATCAGGTGTGATTAATATGACTTGAGTGAACACTTTACACTAATGTGGCAGTTGTTGTTTGGTCATGTGAAGAAAATGAATTCTATTATAACCACCATTACTTCACATTCCTTCTCTTGTGATTGGTGTGATTCAATATTTCTAGATAAAATATGAATTGGCCGTGAACTGACTGGGCAGCCCTCATGTCCTCCAGGAATTTTATTTTCCTGTTTATTTGTTGTTTGTTTCTCTTAATCTTTTCTGTGTCCTTAAGCACTTTGTTTTTCGTACTCGTTTCAGCATTTGAGCTGTTTATATAATTGCATTAATATTATCTCTTTTGTATCGTTTGACTCACAAAATAAATCGAGACTAAGTATAAAAAAACCCTGTATATTTTACCTCACATTCATCACATCTAAAGCAAACTTCTCTCTTCCTCTTCAACACACAAACACACACAATTTCACTCTGCTGTAAGTTGGTGACATGAGTCCTTGGAAAGTGCAGTATTCAATTTGTAACTATTATGGAGACAAGGACACAGCCCTTTATGTGAGCAGCCACAGAGAGAAAATGGAGGCAGTCACTATAGCAACCGCCAGAAGAGCGCTCAGCAAATCAACAAACAATGCAGTACAAGACTTTTCCAGGGGAGCCATTTAATGGAAAGCCTTGAATCATACAAAGTTGTCCTCTTAAGTTTCTGAGACCTGTCTTGGAGTGTCTGTGGGTGTCTAAGTCCAAGTGTTTGGTAAAAACCTTGTGTTTTTCTCCACACTTGTGTTTCAAGGCCGGCTTGGTTGAATGTGCCAAAGAGCTGTCTTCTTGGGTCACAGCAACCTCAAAATTTAATTTCTGTGATCAGCATTCAGGAAATGATTACTGCTGCGAAAGCACATAAAATAACAATTCTCTCTTATTGAAAACATTTTGTGTATTTACTTGAGCAATTGGCACACCCTTACAGGGAGTTTCAAAGTATTAGCTGTAATGATTAAACAGAGTTACAACAACGTTTTTCCTTCAGTCAATTCAGCTGAGAAGTTGTGAGAAATTCTAGTGGATGTCAGGAGCGAAGTTGAGGCAACTGCATATCAGTCTTTTTAAATTGAAACGTTTTTATGAAACCAACTTACCATGAGCAAACACTGAAAACCTAAACCCTGGTCTTTCCTTCCCACTTTAATGCCTGCATGTGCTCTGCTCTCACTTTCCCATGCCCCTTGTCTGAGTAAATAACGTCTTTGGTACTGACCTTGCTCTAAATTTCAGCACTAGACACAAAGCTGCAGCGTGGCTGATGCTGTCTGACTCTGACTGTCTGGGTGTCAGAGCAATTAATTGAAGAGGTGCAGATAGACCAGTGTATGTGTATGCGTGCCCACACGTACACATGAATAATATTGTTTAAAAACATGTAAACCTATTTGGGATTGTGTGTCCTGATATTTCAGAGCAGGTCCCTGGTAGAAGTGAGTTGAGTTAGAGGAGTCTTGGGTAACTCATATTTGTAATGCTGAAATATGAGGGTTTACTAACTGTAGACAAACACAAACAGGTTACTGTGTTTTGTGGGAAGTTTGTCACATCCTTAAAGTTACGTGATGGGGCTGTGAGAAGGTCTCCCCATGCTCAGCCTTTTTAAACTGGGCTTGGGACCAGCAGGCACTGAGCCAGGCAAAGAGTCTGCTGTATATCATAGAAAGCTAAGAACAAACTGGACCTGTGAAGCTGATACCATGATTGTGGCTACCTGATTTGATGGTATAGCGTCTAGGTAGCAAATTGTTTTTTGCAATTAGTCCAGTATACAGCACTTCTTTTCATGTTAAGGTCAAACATTTAAGGCCAAAAGAAAAGTATTGCTCACAGTTTTAATCTTGTATTTCCCCTTGAGACATTTCTAAACTAACAGCGGCCGCTTGACTGCTTTTGTTGAGTGGTGACAATTTGCTCACAAAGATCTAGGGCTTATGGGAAGCTGTGCTCATTAAGCAGCTAAAAAACAGAACTATTAAATTAACAATATTACACGTGTTTCAAAAACTACTGTCATTATCTACATTTAGACATATGACACGAGCCACATGACGTACTCTGAAGAAGGCTCTGTTTCAAGGCTGGATTTTTAGTTTAGTGTTGTTACAAATGTCAGCAGGATTTTGAATGAGATTTTCTTTTTTCTGGAACCTGGATTTTCCATTTTTATATTAAGTTTTATTATTGGTAGCGGAGTTCGCCTTTGCAATGTGCTAGATTCAGATTGCATGAGGGATGCTCAGAAAATGATGCACCAATGTGTTCCACCTCACTTTTATCTCATTGATAGCAGCCTCACCGTGTCAGAGCTGTATTAAGTTACCGCTAATGCAAACAGAACATTTCCTACTGCTGCATCACATTGAAAGACTTTAACGGTTGAAACACGGGATGGCTTTATTGTGAAACAGCCAGAAGAAATGCAATGAATTTGTCGGTTAGAATGGGTTCTCTTAGCTTTCAGTTTTGCCTGATGTTATTTAATTATAGTGCTAAAATGTTTAAATTTGTTTTCCCATTTAAAACATTGATTTGAAAGGTAGTGCATTTTATTTATTATTTTTTTTACCGTACTTAGAATATATCATTATAGTGAAGGGAGAGAGCTGTCACCCCACCCAGATTTGAACCTGGGTCTACATTGTACCCAAACATGCAACTTGACCACAACACCAAAGAGCCAGACTGGTACAGTGGTCATACTCAACTGTAGTTATGGTACTCACACAGATGTCCCTCACATATTGCCCTTACCGGACTTCTCCCACCACCAGGTCCCCCCACCCACTAGTACTTCACGCATCTGGGCTCCCTCACACACACACACACACACAGAGGATTCACCCCACCTGGATTCTACATTCGAACCCAGGTCTACAGGGTAACAAAACGTGCGACTTAACAGCAACGCCAAAGAGCCAGACTCAATGGTATGGCAGAGTTCATACTCAACTGTAGTGAAGGTACTCCGTCACAATCACATACAGTATATTCAGTATCAGGTGTAATATTTAAACACAAGTCTTCCTGTTTTTTATGGCTTCTCCGTTCATCAAATGTAAATATCCTTGACGCCATGTGCATCATTTTATACACATTTCTCCAAAAATGCTGCCTGACTTATCTATAATCTTTGTACACATCTGGATCTGCACTGTAAAGCTCACTTGGTCTGAACAATACTTGGCTGGACATCATGAGCTTGAGGTCATTGGGGTTAAATGTATGAAAGAAATATTTAAGACATATTTTATTTGCTCTTCTCTGGGAACATGGTGGAGTGGAGGGCTACTTAAGTACATCTTGTACGAATGTGATGAATAAAAACAGAATGAAAAGGAGGATGGGAGAGCAAGACAAAGAGCGACAGAGTACTGTAGCTGTCTTTTCAACTCTGTGCTTTTGCTACAAGACATAATGTAATCTCTCCTTGAGACGGAAGGATTTTTATAACCTGCGCTAGCTGGGCCTTGAGCAGGAGAAGAGACAGGCTGGGTGAAGGCTGTTTATCCCTCTGCATCCTTGATATAAACATGTGAAAAATCTCTGTTTTCTCTCTCGGCCAAATCAATACAAAGACATTCGGCCTCTGAAAAATGTCGTAGCACTACCGCAAAACTTCCTTCATCCTGCCTCCATTCACAACTGTGTCCTTCAGTGTAACAGAGCAGGGGACACTGAGGTCCTGCTTACTGCTATTGCATGTATTTGGCATTGCACTTAATGTCATCCTTTCGCCACACCAAAGAACCAGAACTGCCTGAACATGCCCAACATGTATAGTAAGTCAGGACCTATGCTCAAAACATCTGCATTTTCCTCACATTTCTTCTGCCCCAGGTTAAATTCCTCTGTAATCACCTCTGATTTCCCCTGATTTTTTTTTTTCTCTCTATCTCTGGTAGCAGCCAACCCTAACCTGTGATCCCTCTTAGGAGCAATTAAGATAAACCTCTAATTCATCTGCTTTATCCCAACCTGTCTTTCTCAGTCTCTCATTCACTGACCTCCACTCCTCCCTTCAAACCGCGCCCCCCCTCCCACCCACCTGCTCCCCATCCTCCTTCAGTGACAGAGGCAAGGAGAGCATTGAGTCATGACATCATAATTCACCAGCTCCTGTTTTCACGGTTAAATCAATATCAGTGTGTCCGAGTCAAGGTTGGAGGCTGGCCTTCACAGCTCAGCTCTTCCTACTTCTTTTTCATAGAAAATCATATAAATTGTCCCTAAAATAATTAAGCCTTCAGATCCGTCGCTGGCCTATATTTTTTACCGACTCCTGTCTGATAAACAGCACTGCCAGAGAGTCAAGGTAATGCTGAGAATAGAACTGGGCTCAGATTCCTCTCTCTTCTTTTTTCCTTCTTTCTGTCTCTCTCTCACTCTCTCACAAACTGTTTCATTAACCAGGCCTATTGACAGTTGCTTTTTGTTCCTTTGATGTGGTATAATTCTACAGGGTGAGATGTTGCAGTCACATAGTTTGTTTTTTATTTGAACCATTAACATTTCACATGTGAACAAAAGACATCCTGTGTGAAGAACTTCAGATTATTGTCTTAATTGCTTCCTTGCAAAAATGTCGTTTTTACAGTGGTGTGTCTTGGATTTGTGAGAGCCCTGAAAAGTGTATATTTATAAGTGTGTGTGTGTGTGTGTGTGTGTGTGTGTGTGTGTGAGAGAGAGAGAGAGAGAGAGAGAGAGAGGAGGTGGAGAAAGAGGAGGTGCCTGAGCATGGGTAGGCGGAATATGCAGAGAGTCTGAACAAGCTCTCAAAGCGCGGGGACAGACGGGAGCTAATATAAACGTGCTGCCCTTCACTCGGGGCTATCAGGGGCTAAGAAAACAGCGCTCCCTCTGTCACTGACCTTCGGCGCTTCAAAGAGACAGCGGGACGCGCTGAGCTCCGGCCCATGTAGAGCGGCCATGGCCACGCTGGAGGGCTGCCGCTGTCGGGGTGCCAGCGGCCGAAACAGCAACAGCATCCTCTACAGCATTTTGAAGAGTGACAGCCTTGCAACCACCGAGGAGCAACAACATCCCCAACAACAGCAAACACTGCAACACTTGTCCCACAAGACCTCCTCCACCGCCGCCCCAGCCTCGCTCCAGGAGCTCCGGCAGCAGGCGTGTTCCTGCGGCTCGACGCGGCGCCGCGGTATCCTCCGCTCCCCGCAGGTGACGTGCAAAGCCGCCTCGGCGGTTCTTGTGAAGACACTGCGGTTCGTAAAAAACGTCCCCTGTTTTCGTGAGCTGCCTGAGGACGACCAGCTGATGTTGATCCGGAGCGGCTGGGCGCCTCTGCTTGTGCTGGGACTCGCTCAAGACGGGGTGGACTTTGAGACCACGGAGACCGTGGAGCCGAGCATGCTGCAGCGCATCCTCACGGGCTTACCGGACAGGCAGAGCGAGGTGCTGGCCGGCCAGAGCAGGGGGGCAGCCGGCGTCTCAGTCCTGGATATTGAAGCAATTAAAGCCTTTCTGAAGAAGTGCTGGAGTGTAGATATCAGTACGAAAGAGTATGCATATCTGAAAGGAGCTGTGCTGTTCAACCCAGGTAGGTAGAGTTCTAATAGGCTACCGGTGCCTCAAAGTTATTTTGGTGGCACAGGCTGTCAAAGCATCACTCAGGCCAGGTTGATTATACGCTTATTGTTCAGCTATTGTTGTGTGTGAAGTTTTGTGAATATGGAAATGACTGGCCTAATATTTATAAATAAGAAACATTTTGTGCATTTACCCCAAAGACATGTTTTCTAACAGTCACATGTTCAGTCCATTTTAAATGAGATACGCAACGTGTCGTAATTTACGTATCCTAATTAATAAAGTCAAGTTATTTTGAGGTTAGACGTTGGGATCGTATTTGCATCACGTCTGTGTTGAACCCCTACTGAAATTTTCTTTCCACTCAGCTCACTTTCATCTCTTCTGCTTCCCCCCACCGCCTCTCGTCTCTTTGCCCCAGATGTGGAAGGTTTGCGCTGTCTTCACTACATCCAGTCTCTGCGCCGGGAGGCGCACCAGGCTTTGAACGAGCACGTCAGGCTGATCCACCGTGAGGACACGACCCGGTTCGCCAAACTGCTCATAGCTCTGTCCATGCTGAGGGCAATCAGCCCGCCGGTGGTTGCGCAACTCTTCTTCAGACCCGTTATAGGGACCGTCAGCATCGAGGAGGTGCTCATGGAAATGTTCTACGGGAAATAGGTCACGGTCCACAGTGGACTGAGGTGGATTCAGCAACCAGAAGGACTGAGATGCTCCAGGCTCTTATTGGGTAGGAGGTGAGGGCAGATGAAGAGGAAACTAGGGACTGAGTTTACAACTACTGTATGTGGGAAACCTGCAAGGACTGTGAAATGACCAATGCAGGCAAGAGTGTGTGTGTGAGAGAATGAGAGAAAGAAAGAGAGTGTGTTGAGGGCAACATACAGGCTAGAGGAATAAAACAAAGCAGCTGCTGGAGTTCATAACTTATTTGTTTTTATATAAACTATTTTTCTATAATAAAAAAACTCTCTGAACTGCTTTTGTTTTGTTTTTTTTTTTTTTTTTAATCATTGTTGTGCCTGTGTGTGCTCTGACATTACTTACACAGAAAACCTTTCACTAGGGCAAGAGTGAAATCAGTCAGAATACAATGTAGGAGATAATATGTCTCACTGTGTAAGCAGTGATAATCAGTGTGATGATCTGACGTATGTTAATTTGAAAAGTCACACTGATTCATGTCAACTACTGTTTACAGAAGTTACTGATAAAGGTTTAGTAAGTCAGCTGTATATTAAGATGAGTCTTGGAAGGCTACGGTTCAGTTACTCACTGACCAGTACCGCACTTTGCGTGGAGGGTTTAACAGCAGCACTGTGGCTTCTAAATGCTGGTGAAATGCCATGTTAGACCACCAGAGTGCAACAGTATACCGCATGCAGCAGTTGTGTTTTGCTCATGCATCATCCTCCCCATCCACACACAGACAAAGTGCCTCAGGTAATGTTCTACCTGTCCCTCCAACTCTGGCGATTACAGTGTGGAATTTTGTGGATGCAGAGTAAAATAACCCCTGCAGAAAGTAGAGGGAGGATTCAGGACTGGCTCGCTGGGAAAAAGTCCTCCTGCAGAGGAAAAACATCTGGAAACTGCAAATAAAGGGAAAGACAGATACTGTAAGCTTTTGGCATCATTGTACAGCATTAGGGTCAATTAATAGATCTACGTGAGTGTTTGCTTTGGACAATGGGGCAAAGATTTCCCGCTGTTACAGTACATACGTTTATGACCAAATGAGTCCCTTGACACCAGATTTGCGTTTCCAGCATCCATATTACTTAGTCACTGTTCTAAAGCCATATGGCCTGTACCTGTGCTTAGTCCCTGCGGCTTTGCTTTGGCCCACTATGACAAAATAATTTGGCAAGCAGGTTACTATTTTACATTTAGACAAGCCCCGCTCTGCAAATTTTTGGATTATACCCTAACCCGAATTAAGCAGGGGAAGTGAAAATGGGTTAGAAAACGACGGACAGAGATAGACATACATCTTGTGTGCTTTGAAGAAAAGTAGAGAAAGAATACTCTCAGTCAAACAGCCACTGGACCGTGTAATGATCCTCTTGTTCTTGGACAGACCTTAAAATTGGCCGCACTGCTGTCAGCGGCTGTGGAACAGCAAATGGAAACTGACTGTGTGAGCAGTGAGTAGAGGAGGCTGAGAGTGCAGGGCGGGAGGTGGTAGCTTATTCAAAAGTCACAAAGCAGGAGGGTTTCAGAAAGCCCCAGCTTTATCAAACTGCACTTTGATGAAGAGTTAAAAGGACTGATGAGACTGAAAGTACCACCTGTCACATATCTGTGCCTGATGGAGGTATTTCACAGGTTGAAGTTTAGTTGCCTTATATGGTAGAGCATCTGCGGCTTGGTAGAGAAAATCAAAATTAAAATGAAATATACAAATGGATTTTCCACTAATTTGGGGTTTTTAATTTTTTAATTTAAACAGCAGTCTATGTTCTCTCAAAAAAATGAAAATATGTTTTCAAGAGCAATAGGGTTTTCAAGTGTGCCTTGAAGTAGTAATGACATTGCCTCTGTGTTAGTGCCTATTCAGCACAGAATAGCTAACCGCATGCAATCACAATGGTTTGCCACTGGAATAGAGGAGCTGAAGGCAATAATAAGCTGGGCCACCACAAACTGATAACTCTCACACACACCTCCCAGTGGTCTGATAAGGCATTGCAGAAAAAGACAAAAATGACACACACACACACGCACACACACACACACACACACACACACACACACAGCCACCCTTGCACATATGCCACTGTGGACTTTACTCTGATGATATGCTTATTTCTGTCTATCTCCTCTACATGTTCCCTCTTGATGGGGCCTATTTTCTCTCCAATTAAGTCCTTAATTGCTCTGGGTAACAGAGTCTATTAATCCTGTGTCTGCTAATAAAACCCCAGCTGTCTGGCAGGAGGTTGCCAACGTGCAACAGTCACCATCTCGACACACCACCAGCATGTTGTGTGCGCTTGCATGTGTGCATGCCTCCAAATGTTGGCATTTTTAATAAAATATAAAAAAAACAACCAAAGTAAATTCCAGTGGTTGTGGTTGATTTATTTTTTCATTCACACAGTTAAAACAGTTTTTATTTCTGTGTTTGCATAATGTGAAACCATCTGAGCTTTACGGCTCTTTTTGTGCACGCTGGCACCAACAAACATGTCCACAGTCTTTTACGGCTGCAAACTCAGTCTTTCACTCACTTTCTCCCTTCCTCTGCCTTTAACTCTGTCCCTGTGTTTTCCTTCTGCCCCAGTTTCTCTTTTTCTCAGTTCTCTCCTGGGATTGACAGTCACTAAATCTGCTTTCTGTTTCTTTGTTTACCAGTGTTAAATCACAAACACCCCTAGTAGGTAGTGTGAATCCCCAGGAGATGGCACTGTTTGGCAGCACTCAACCAACACTGTGTTTATGTTTATGTCAAGCAAAAGTCAGGCATCAAATGAGCCTCCTTGGCTTTAAGCCAAAATGTTTCTTATATCAGCACTTTCTTTTAAAGGCTTATCTTCTCTATCTCTATCTGACAGGAGAGACAGACAGGAACATGGTGAGAGAACAAGTTGCATCCCGCATAACAAAAGTCCTCAGCCAGTATCAAACCAAGGAAATGGCAATTGCATGGTAAGTGTTCTAGACTATAAGGCCTCAGAGACCCTTATATCAGCATATTTTAAAATCAACACGACCACCATCATTACATGCTGCTAATTGTTGACCTTTCTCATTTGCACACTGCACTGACATTCTGCTGTAAATGAGAATGTTTGTTAGTGTTGTGTAATGTGTTTCTTGAAAGCAAGAGAATAATTGGAAATAAAGAACACTAACAGTCCAAACATAGCCTGGGCATTTAGCTCCATCCTACTCTCCTTTTGGTACTGTATAGGATATTTCTCCCATGATTCATTGTTTGCAAAGCATTTTTCACAATCTTCCCTTAGAGGTTTGTTTTGGGTTATCTGAAGAGAAATATGCAAAACTATATTCTAGTGGAACAACGTCATGCCACAGAGTCCTCATGTCCAAACCAACAATAAATTTCTACTCTATATATGGCACTTTGCAGCCTAAGCGTACAACCGATTATCAATTACACATATACAATCGCCTTCTATAGCCTCAGTAAAATTAATTGGAAAAGATGACGAAACTCAGACAATTATGTGTTTTTTGACTAAATCATTAATCAAAAATGACCGACAATAAATTCCATGCCTTTGTAAAAGTCTATGGACACCTCGGTGAGTGCAACAAGTATTATTAAGCCACCATCAATTAAACATCCTGACATCTATTTAGAATCAGTAGTAGAATACAGCATCACCAAAGGAGACACCACAGAGATGTATAAATAACATACTCCACAGCGACTGCAGCCAAAATCACACATAGCCTATATATGCAAATGAGAAACTGCAGTTTTTACACATGCAGACACCCACACCTGTTGCTGATGCTCTCATCTGTAGAGAGTTAGAGCAATCAGTGAGTTTTATTATTGTACTCACCTGTCAGACTGACTTTCTGAGAGCTTTGTGTACTGCAAAGTCCTTCTAAGCCTGCTCTAGGTTAAAATTTTCTGCTCATTTATTCTCCCGTCCACACTGGCCTTTCTGTCCCACTGCCCTTCTCAAAGTTTTTAACACTTGAGCTGAAAGACTGGAGTCGCACCTGTTTTCTGGGATTATTGTCACACACAGAAGAAACTTACACAGCTCACAGAAGGTAAAAGTTCTTAAGTGAACACAAAACTCGTGGAGAATCCACTCCATGTGAGCATTTTAGCATGTTTTCTTTAGCCAGACCCAGGTGCACCATTGGAGCAACATCATGGGTGTGTTTGATTTGGGTAAAGTGCTGACTGGATGATGCATTAAATCTGTGATTAATTAAGGTAGATGCAACCTTGTTTAATTACGCCGATGTACAATAATGCTAACCACAACTTCACCCCATAATGACGTGATCCTTAATTTTAGAATATTGTATTGAACGCATTTTTGTACTTTTCACTGCTATTACCAGTCCAGCTACGACTGCAGCTCTGACACTCAGTTAGTGAACGTGCTGCAGCTGCTGATTTGGCTCCTTCAGTATCCTTCCCAGCAGTTTATCAGGACTTTTGTTTACCCTGTAACGGTTTTAAAAAAGTAAACAAAAACCGACTGTGTTACAGTAACATGAGTAAATGTAATTAGTTACTTCCACCCTTTAATCCTCCAATAAATTGTAGGGCTAGTTATTGTTAGTTATTTACAAAAATAATCAGAAAAGCAGGTGGGGATTTTTACGAGTGTCATCATCAGTGTGTGAGGCAGATGCTGTGAATTACTGCCAACAAATGGTCAAAGTTGGACACAAAAGGAAATCAATGTTTTTAATGTGCAGTGAGAAAGTAAGGGCAACTGATAATGATTGTGTTTCTATAAAGATAGACATTTCTTTCCAAGTGAAAATTGTGTTTATATATTTATATAAATATCTATATTATATATAGAATACATATCTATTTGCTATGCATACTCAAAAATCACACCTTCAAATATATTTAAAAAGTCTTTCAAAACACAAATGTATTCTTTTCTTTCCTTAAACATGAACTATCCATATGAACCAAAGTAATTATCAGGATGGGAATAATATTATGTTTTAAAAACCAAAACATTAAAAATGCTTTACTTTTGAATCTAGAAGAGTAGAGGACATATTTTTTCATGTGGGATTCAAAAGCCACCTCTTGACAAACCAGGAACCACATTGCAAGTGTACAAAACCAGCATAACACTTATACACAAATCCCCTTTCTATGGTAGATGAAATGCAAATAAGTATGACTTCTCAAGCAAACTTTTTTCAGTTATAAAAATAGAATTCTTTTTAAAATAATCTACAGATTTATTTTTAAGGTGAGGCATTTCACTATCACTCTAAAACAGCAAGGCTGTTTGTTTCAATAGAAAATATGAAGCTTTAGAGAGAGATCTGCCAGTCTATCGGTCTATCTGATTGGAGAGGACTAGCACGGCCCCCCAACTGCTCCTCCTTCTCGGTCCCACAGGACGGTACTTTTTTGCCAGTTCCTCCTTCTTTTTGCATATTCTATGATTTTTTTAAAAGAGAGTTTACTTTTAAACTAGATACACCTTTTACAGGTAAACAAAGAGAAGTTTCAGCTCCTTGAAGCTCCTGAAATGTCCAGGCAATTGCAAAAATGTAAAAAAATGTTTTCTTAAACTACACAAGGATTTAAAAACAAACAAACAAACAAACAAAAAACACAACAGCGCAGGTATATGACATACTGGCTTTCCAAACAAGCATATTGAAATTAGAATAAAAAACAAACAAAAAAGAAAAACCAATAAAAAATATACAACTCTGTATAACAAGTTAAAGCAAAGTCCTACAGTAGAGAAGGCAACAAACATTTTAAATTGAATAAAACAAATAAGGAAAAAACAGGAAAACACTGATGCTACAAATAAATTGAAATATATGTACAAGACCCTGTTTTCCTTTTGTTTGTATGTATGGACATTTGTGTGTGTATGTGTCTGCAGGGGTGTGCACAATTGCCATAGTGTGTAGGTCCTTTAATGTGGAGTTCTTGCGAGTTCGTATCTCACTAGTTGGTAAAACAGTGTCTTTATTATATATCCTTGAGTTCCACATAGAAAACATCCTCAGAGGCGGTGTCCACTTGAAAAAAACAAGGGAAACTGTGTCCAAATACCAGTTGGAACCAAATGGATCCAAAACACTTATCCACCATAATCACGACCATAAACTGTGTTTCTAAGAGCAACCAGACTGAGCCTGCCATGTCTGACCCTGACTGTTCATCATTACCAGATGACGCTGGAAATGCTGGTTTCTCTTGGCAGCAGAGGGAGCATGGCATTGTTAGCATGTGCCTCCTCCAGGCTGTGCTCTCGGCTCTTCCCAGGAGGCCTCTGTCCGTTCAGCAGTGTAAGTGGGATGTTGCAGTAGGTGTGCTGGTTCCCCAGAGAGGAGAGAGGTGGTAGGGTCCCTCCAGGGGGTATGTCATACTCGTAGCTGCGGTAGTAGTGTTTCTGCCTCATGGTGGTGTGGTAGGTGTTGTGGAACGTGGAGCGCAGCTCTGGGTGGGCGGTGGCCATGGCAGTGGAGGTGGCTGCTGCCATGGAAATGGCAGAGACGGTCTGCAGCTCTCCAAAGGGGCCCTGCTCGCTGACGTCCAGCGCAGGCTCGTGAGTGAGCATGGGCTCTGTACGCCTGAACGGCATCTCGTACTGCAGCTGCTTCCAGAACTTGGAGTTGAGCTTGTTGCTCTTGGGGCCGCGCCACTTGATGACAGTAAGGGTTTTAATGGTATGCTTGAGAGCCTCTACCTCCTGGTAGTTCATGATGCCGCGCAACTCGGCACACTCAATCAGGATGACTTTGATCTCACCAGTCACCAGCATGTTGCGCAACCGCGTCTCCAGTTCAAAGATGCTCCAGCCTCGCCGCACGACATAGTTGGGTGTCATAACTATAATGAGGCGTTTGCTCTGGTCCACGCAACGCGCCACATCCTCTATGTAGGCTTCAGGAAACAAGAGGTAAAGAAAGGAAAGAACAAACATGCATAAGACATAAGAATGGCAGAATTTTTGAATAATCTACATTCAGTTTGTTTTGAGCTAAAGATATGATTTAATGATGAGGACAAAACCACATAACACTTAACAATGATGGATGAACATACTGACACAAAACACAAGACAATGACAGGTGGCTATTTTGCTGTCCACCTCCAGTATTTAGTATAATATCACTCATTTAGTCTGCAGTTAATTGTGTGTAGAGAAAGACATACTGACTGTATATACGTGTGTAGATAAATATCTAAAAGCTGTGCTTGTTCAGTTGAAAATGTTTATTTTGTTCTTTTGCAGTAAGTATTATTCTGTGTATTGTAATCAATACTCTGGAGGGGAGTCCCACAGACTAAGCTAAGCACTAAATAGCTGTAGATAAGGGGGGGTGGGGGGGGCAGTGATTGATAAAGCTGCACAGTCTATAGGATTAGGCTGAGTTGCTGACTATTGAACTGTGAACAGTGCCATTCTAAGCGTCTCTTTGAAACTTCCTAGGAGCAGGTACATGACAGCAGCTGATACAAGAGGAAAAGACTGAGGGCGAGTACCTCCAAAGAGTCGTGTGTCATCCTGGTAATGCTCATTGGTGAGACCTAAACATAAACATTTTAACATTCAGGTCACAGGAAGAACACAGTACAGACACAGAAACATGCTCAACACAGTTGTAAAAGTGGCCGCATCTTCTCTCACTCATCTTTTTATTTCAGATATGATTAATCACATACCATGTTTCCCTGATTGGACATTCATCTACAATGATTTGCCTGGCACTGACGCTAGCGGCAATTTTCTTTTGATTAAAGGAAAGAGGCAGCTCAGTCAGCAGGGCCCAGAGCCTTCACACATTTCCCACTGATGTTTAATTCTGTGTGGACCAACTAGGACGTGTTTGCGTTTTATCTGTTCCACATGAAGCCTACAGTACAAACACACAGCATCACTACTAACTAGAGCACACTGTGTACCACTGGCACATACGGACTACTAAGCAGAGTTAGCACGCATGAGAATATGTTCAGACAGAATTTTCACGGATTTATTAATACATGGATGAAAACCAGGAAGGATGAAAAATTTGTTCAATATATCAGCTGCTGGTACAAACTGTACACTGAATTCCCATATCTGTTGTACATAATATGAGAAGAGCCAGCATGAAATACTATGATCTTTTATCCAGAGCGAGAGTATACAAGAAAAAAGATTCTTGTTGACTGAATATTGTATTTTCCTTTGCCCTTTATTTGGAAATTTGAAATAATTATCCACTCATCACTTGCTTGAATCGGCCCAAACAACACAAAACAGTGAAACACAAGACAGTGACAGTGAAAAGCAAAACTGAAGACAAACTACACACAACAAACACTTAAAAATAATGAAGTTAACTAGTTAACTAGTTAACATAGGTTTGGGAGCAGGGCCACGCCTCAACCACACCTCTAATCTACTGTCAAGCCTACTTATACCTGATTAACCCATCCTCCCCTGCTGGTCTTAGTTTTCTTGATGACAGACCGTGCTTCGCACTTATTTGCAGAATTGTGTAATTCCCAGACAAAGGTCGATCTCGTTCTCCAGCCATCACGCAGTTCATATGCAGACGCACATGAATATCTACCCCACACCAGTTCATTCAGCATCGCTGATTGATTTTCCACTTCTTGTTCTCTCGGCACCAGAATCGGACATTCATTCCAGTCCGTTTTCAGCCACAACATTCTATCTCTAAACACTATCTAAATACTATCTCCACAGTTGGAAAACATTCTGAATGCCTAGCAAGAAGCCATCCTTAACAACCTCGCCCTAGCCACTCTCTCGGCCTCGTCTAACAGGATGGAATTGTTTCCAGGCATATTATACCTTATAACAGTTGCCCTTTCCCTCTCTAGGCATCATCTGCATCCACAATTGTATCACCCACAGTCATTCCATTCTGCAAATGCGCACCTCTGCCATCCAGGTTACTGCTTATCAGCCTTTTCAACAAACTAGTTAGTGGCAGCCATTGTCCCTATACCTCCCATTCTCGCGTTTCCATGCCAAAAAAAAGCTTGTGAAAACCGGAACCTGCTGTCACAGAAAAATGCTGGTAACTCACTTCTGACCTTCTCTGCCTCTGCATCCATTCTCTTCATTCAGGCTACTCATCCCCCATGGTGGACCTACTGTAACTCTAGAATCCATGCTCTTGCAGGCCATCTTTGACTCCTTGCAGTGCTCTGAATTTATACCTCTGGTTCTCTCATATTCACTCTCCCAAGAAGTAAAATCTGGGAGCTTCTACATTATCCGTCTAGACTCCTATCTCAGCCTCCATGAGTTGCTGACCAAATACATCTGCTCAAGGTATGTCACCAAGACCTCACCTCAAGACCCACTCTTTCTCATCCAAACAGGGATGATGGCCTCTGGAGTCTGGCTTCACAGCCACTGTCACTGAGTCCTCCGGATATCTTGCATATCTTCAGAACACTGTTCCAGTCATTCTTTCCACATTGGTGCAGCTTCCACGGCAGCCAGACTGAGCATTTCAGATCAAACCATTCAAGTCCTCAGTCGCTGGTCATTTCAGGCATATGGCTCATACATTCACAACAATCATAATGTCTGTTAAGCGCACCTCAGCTAAATTTAAATCTGTTGACTTTTTTGGGGGCTCGCAATCGACTCAGGTGACTCAACAACTGAGATGGATCCCAACACTTACCTAAAAGGACAACTTCCTCCTCCATGTTCATCTTCTTCCTCACCTCCATTCATTTATTCTCAACACAAGTACGTCCTTGTTTCATTAAGCCTTTAAACTCACATTGTTGTGGCGTGGTCCTTGCTAGTGACTGACGTGTAACAAATGTGCCAAACATTGCAACAACTACAGTATATGAGTGACTGTAAATGCCCTCACATTCCAAAAATTTATTACGTGGACATACGTGTGCAAGCATGTATGACACAGACAGTCACAGAGCTTACTTCCTGTTGGAATGAGGTCTCGATCTGGGATGAAGAGTTTGTAGCCATAATGTTTCTCCAGGACATCAGGGAGGATCTCCAGGGCAAAGCGTTCCTCTTCCCTGGTCTCCTGACTCCACTGGTCAGGGTCCACTTTGGTGTAGGACAGGTACGCATCGTAGTCTTTGTTTTCTGAAAAAGAGAGAGAAGCAACAGGGAGTAGCTCATGAAAAAGGTGACATTTAGCACAGAAAGCACGTTGTCCCTAAACTCCTCTTGGCACAATCAAAAACTTGTATACACATGCATGTGAACACCTGAACATTACACCCATATTTGATTAAGAAGATCTCATTCCAACAGCATGCAGGCATTACAGCATTTCGCAATTACTTTGGCTCAACTTTCTCAGCTGTTTGACGTATAAAACCCTAATCATAAAATTATATTCTCCAGATTTTGGGTGCAAAATCTCATATACAAAGCACAAAAAATGAAAATGTCAATCAAATTAGGTAATACATCACACATTTCGTTTATCAAAGCAACATTGTAATACATTCATTTTGTATATATTTCATTACTATATTTTAATCACTAGTATGTAATTGTCATTTCCTCAAAGATTATACAAGCTATAAGCAAAAAAAAAATCAGAAGTCAGCACTTCAGTGTAGAATAAGAATGACTTTTCATCATCACCGTCATTGGTTTTTATTGAATAGGCTGCATTACTGTGAATATAGTGTAGTCTGACTTTACGCTACAGTAAAAAAAAAGATTGTTATTGTACTTGACTGCATCAGTTTACTTTTCTGTATCGACTACAAAGTTAATTTTTATTCAAAACACAGCACCATTGATATTTCAATCACTTCTGTAAAATGCTGCCAGAACAGTCTCTACGCCTCTGTGAGATTTGCTCCCATTCAGCCTCAAGAGTGGCATTAGTGAAGTCAGTCAGTCATGTTGGGTGTTAAGGCCTGGCTTATACATTCCAGTTCATCAAGGTGTTGGATGGGATTGAGGCTGGCCACGTTCTTCCACACCCATATCAGAAAACCATCTTGGACATGTGTGTCCAAATACCTTTTGCCAAATAGTGTATATGAGAAATTAATTTGGGTAGATATAAAAATACCCAAATCAAGACTCAAGCAAAACCCTCTTCCACACCTCGAAATGATTTCCCAGAAGACAGTTGGAAGAACTGAAAAGACAGAAAATAGACGATGGGAAAAAAGCAGTACTGGTGACATGTTCAGTAAGTCCTATTCATTATACTCTGTAGAAGAGTGCGGGTAAGCCAAAAAGGAAAGAGGGGCATTTTCACAAACGCTTTGAGGAGCACATGCAGCTTTGAAACTCACTGGAAAGGCCAGGGCTGCACTCGATAGGATCCAAACATCAAACAACGCTTTCAAATTAGCAACCAACCATGCAAATTAACCACCTAGCAAACTTGAAATTCTTGTATTGGCGGTCCCTGACGGTATGACTTAATCATGTGGAAGTTTGAGTCAACAAAACAGTGTGTAATAGATAATTCATGCTACTGTAGAAACAATCCAATGATTAAAAAATTAGTTCAGTCTTTCCAGAATTTTTAAAAAGAGAGCAGTCAAAATACAAAGCAAAATGGGAGGATACTGGGACACTAACAGATGAACCCTTAACTGAAGCAAAAGTTAACTATGTTTTGTAGAGAAAACAAAAAGTTGCTCTTCAATTTCAGGCTGTTTACGCCTCCTATTTGTCGCTTGGGGAAGGAGCTTCGGGCCTGCCCAGTCCCCATGTGCCGCTATCTGGCCTTCAACAGAGGAGGGTGGGCATCATTCCATGATATATTGAGACAGATCTCTTTTTAAATGGGCAACAAATTGAAAATCTGTCTCCTCACTTCCCTATGCAGCCATTGCAGCAGTGTACACACACAATCACGTGCACCTCTACACCAACAGTTGAGAGAGAGAGAGAGAGAGAGAGAGAGAGAGAGAGAGAAAGAGAGAGGAAATGGGCTGCTGTCTCTGAGATAGAACTGGAGAAGATATTTGTATGTACCAGGGATTCTGTTATGGATAGAGGCTCTGACAGAACACACACACACACACACACACACACACACACACACCACACACACACACACACACACACACACACACACACACACATAAACCTTACGCACATTGGTAAACAAACTGAACATATTCACATCCATGAGAACAAACCCACACAGGCACATAAACAGCCATCTATGCTCGCCTGACATTGAATTTTGGATCAACAAGGCCCGGTGAAAAAAAGTGAGAACAAGATGGAGGTTAAAGGGCTTCAGGCTGAAACAGAGAGAGTATTTCTTTGTGATGCTTTGTGCTGTCTTTACCTCCATCCACATCTTCGCTGCCAAAGTGCCTCCTATAGAAAAGCATCAGCTCTATCTTGTAGCATTTATAAAGGGAGATGAGGAAGATGAGTAGCAGCAGGATGGCTCCTAGTCCTCCTGCCAGCTCCACGGTGTACATGAGCTCTGCTGAGGACACACAGACCAGAAATATATTTTAAAGTGCTGAGATGATCATGGATTTAACTACATGTATACATATTGTGAATACACAGTGTTACTGACTGCAGCATGTTGGACTAATATTTTTTTTGTCATCGTTTCCCTGTGTAAACTCAAAGGATGGGCACTTATAGGACACATTTACATTTGCTAGAAGTCTTGACAATCATTATTATTTTCAGAGCTTAGCTCATAGCAAAGCAGCATCAATCTTCAGGGGAAAGGAACATGGGGCTCATAACGACTTATGAAAAATGAGAGGGCACAGAAGGGAGACACATGAAAAAAGAGAAGATGATGAGAAATTTGGTTCATTTCTTTGGAGCAGTGCAGCAGTGACCCAGCTCTGCACTTTGGCTATCGTCCACAGTGGGACAGTGGGACACAATGGGACAACCTGGACATGGATGGAGGCATTTTCAAAACAAGGGGCTTGAGTTTAGTCATCTTACCTACTCCCCTCTCCATCATACCTCTTCTCCCCCTCTTCCCCATCTCTCCCTCTGTCCCTCCATTCATTTCCCTTCTCTATTATCTCCTCTCCGTCTCCCCAGAGACCTAGCTTGGGGAAGGATGAGTTATGTTGTCTAAGCAGAAAGAAGCATTTACCTGGTTGGCTCAGCTAGAACAGGTTCACCTTATTTCTCATTATGGGATGAAATACCGCACAGGTGCCATGGCAACCACAATGCACCCTCTATAATATCACATATTATGTATACTGCAAAGGTAAATATCTTTACAAGTCTTGAAAGCATCACTATAAAGTTATAAACTATTTCTTTAATCAAAACATGTTCAAATTGCACCGGAGACATTACATTTATTCATTTAGGTGACGCTTTTATCCAAAGCGACTTACAATTGCTATTTATGTCAGAGGTCGCACACCTCTGGAGCAACTAGGGGTTAAGGGTCTTGCTCAGGGACACAATGGTGGATGCAAAAATGGAGCTACAACTAGCTTAGCAATGTGACTGGAAACAGGGGGAAACAGCTGACTGGTCCAGGGATAACATTTCTACCAACCAGCACCTCTAAAGCTCACAAATGTACATGTGATATTTCGCTTATTTAACAAAAGTGTAAAAATGTGTTTTATGTGGGGTTACCTGCTGGCTTGATCAGACACAATGCCTCAGTTCCTGGAGTCTTAGCTGGTTGCCTGTCAGTCGAGACATTATTCTAAGCTAACTTCCTGCTGGCAATAGCTTCATTTTCGCAGTACAGACATGAGAGTGGTATTGAATATAGGTATTTCCCAAAATGCTGAATTAGTGCTGTAATGTGTAAAGACAGATTGTATCAGTCAGCACACGTTTCTTTCATGAACAACAACAAATACTATCTCAGAAAGACAGCACTTTTGTTTTGGCTCTGTAATATACAATTTTTGTAACTAATTAACAGCAATCATCCTCACTCTCTAAGTTGTTTATGTTTCACTGGTCACTTCTTCCCATCTGCCTTTCCTCTTTCTATTTCCTTAGGCAGGCTGACTTGAGACAATCACAGACCTGCTGTAGGGCTTATGCATTCTGGGAGGGGAAACATCAGAACAATGTGGGAGACATAGATAGAACTTCACTCGAAGTATTTCTTAGCATCCCTCTCGCCGGAAATGCTGCTTGACAGAGAGAGTTAAATGAATGCGTCTAAAGTCTGCAAAGACCTCTAAAATGGAAGTGGGCTGTCTACAAAAGATGGTCACAAAGACAGAGATTAAAGCGGGGAGACAGACAGATAACGACTTAAAATGTAATTGTATGCTAAACTTATTGGCCTGTTGGGAAAAGCTGAACCAATTTGCTGTTTAAACAGCCATCAAATTACCTCTCTTTGCAGGGTGACAACCAGTGCATGAAAAGAGCTTCAGAAAAGTCATGCTAGAGAGTCAAAATAGCTACACAGCTGCTGGAGCACATGTAGAAAGGAACGACACGGCCAAATGGAGATTGTTAACACAAGCATGGATTGAAAAAGAAAAACAAGGAAGGACAAGAAAGGAAAAACAAAAGATGTTAAAAAGAGTGCTGTGAGGTCTCTGGGGGCATGAAGGGAGATATATGAAGTCGTCTTTATCCATTTAAAAGAATATTCCAATATCTGAAGTGATATTAAAGAAACAGATGTGTTTATGTTGTGTACACCTGACTGCTTTAAACTTACAAAATCTAATTTTGTGGCCACTTGGGGGCAAGCTGTAAACACAACATTAATATATAGTACTAAGCTGATATTGTAAAGTTGATAGCAGTTGCCTATTTACAGTGATAGAACTCTTTGGATTTTGCCACAACAAGTGACCCGTTTCACATCACAGTCTTTTAATCCATTATTACTATGAAATATTGATTAGAGGAACTGTAACCCTTTAAACCTCAATGAAGCAGCAAATCCTTTGCAGTTTTATTTCAAATTTTAGTGGAGATCCTAGAGTTCCCAAAGATGCCAAATATGTCAGGTTGAAGTTTATGGAAATGTGTATAAAATGAGGCACAAGATGTCTAGAATATTTCTATTTGATGAAATGGTGCAGCCATGCTTTGAATATTTCATTCATCATGCGGCTTTAATGAAGATTTGGAAAATGCCGATACAGAATATATAACATAGCGTCAGAGAGTGAGGAAAAAGATTATTTTTCCAGCCTTAAAGCCACTTACTGGGAAATAAAATTCAAAAACTAGATGTTAAGGGGTTAATACTCCTCAAGGTTGCAGTGGGAAATGTCAAAGAGTCTTTACCCTGCCTGAGGAGCTGGATGGTAGCTTGGCGACGGCCGTTACCATTTTCCACATAACAGGAATAATTTCCCAGGTCATCCTCCTCCAAGGAGTCAATAGTCAAGGAAATGGCCACTTCCTGCTCACCAAGATGCTCCTTGACAAGCCTGCAAGACAAAAAAATAAACAAATAATTCTGCGCAATGCCTCTCTGCAGCACCAGTTTTGGAAACAACAGATGGGAAGTAGCTTTCCCTGTTTAAACAAGTTCCTCAATCAATGTATAAGACCATTTAATAAGTTAGTGCAAGTAAATGTAATGGCAAGTAGCATGTATTTTATGTGACGGGGCTTCAAGGGTCATGATACAGAGTGTAGCAACAACAGAAGATATTATGTTACAATTCACAAGGGTCAAACCATAAAATGCGAGTGAGCAGCGTGTTTTCTGTACAATTGCACCTCCCCGAAGCCCCCTTTGTGTTACTGTAAGTACTTCATGGTATGTTAATTTCTTTCTCAGCACTCAAAACATATGAGAAATTAAAATCAATAAGGGCTCTTCCTTGGAGCATGCAGGGGGGTGGAATCAAATAATGACGATCAGAAGAAAATCTTTTTATAGCGGCTACCATGGTAACGGAGAGAAGGAGAGAATGTAATATTCCACAAAGTAAATGAGTGTCCCCCGCTGGGCTGGTTGAGTCTGATGGAAGTGAGAATAGGGACATAATGCTCCCTCATACCTAAGACACACTACTTACCCCACTTTTACAGCACTTTCAGCACAAATCACACTTTGGAGGAAACAAAGTGCAAATGAGAAAGAGTTCTCTGCCTGTGTGTATGAGAGTGTGTGTGTGTACCGGCATGTATCATCTGTGTAAATAACGGCTATGTGTTGAGAAGGAGGAGTGGGAGAAGGAAAAGAGGAGAGTGTGTGTGTGTGAGTGTGTTTGAGTATGTAGGGGGATAATGACTCTCAAGCATCTCTCTTCTCTCTTGCCTTCAAGCCGATAAACTGCACATGAGGACAGCTTGTTGGGAAGATTTGGCCGTAATTGAAAGTGTATCATGGGCTTCTTCGTGGAGAGGCAGAGGCAGCGCTGATGATATTTGTAGTTTCAGCTGAGTTTGTTGTGCAATGGGGTGGGGCGCTGGGAGAAGGAGGCACGGGAATAATTCATGTCTCTCCAGGGAGTGGTGGGTACTTTGAAGCCTCTGGTTTCACATTATCACACTATATGAGCCAACGCAGCTCATTGCCATACAGCCTGATGGATAAAGCCTGCCGCAGTTCAACCTGAACCCTCAAATAGAGTTGATGAGGACAAGGTCCAGGTGAAGCACAGAGATACATATGAATGAGAGCTCATAACAAACACACACAAACAGCTGGGATGAATTTCAACTATACCGAACTGTTTACAGCTACAGTACATCTACTGCATGATGTTCCTACACTGGTGAATCAGATTTCATGAACATGTTCTCGAAACTATGGCTGCTGCAGGCACCTGTCCCTTCCTCATTAGCAAAACCGCTGTGTTTGCTCATTTAGTGATCTATTTCCAACGTATTCATGCCTTTTATGCATTCAACTGAACGCACACCTGCAAAACAACAACTGAATCGGGTCAATAACATATCGATCACCTTCTTTATTATGCTGAGCCAGATTTGTTTGGCTAATTTATTAATCTCTGCATGCTATGCTAATGCTAATGTCCAGTCATCCATGCTATGATAACAACAATAGCCCTGTCCCAGGCAAAATGAGAATTTATGGGCTTGGGTTACCATAGAAATTAACTCCTACAAATCAATAGGCTCAGAGTTGGGTAAATAAGTGCCTGCAGAAACTCTGAGCCCAAGGTATGAGTTCTTGTTTCTGAGCTCAAGTTTGGCTGCTGATGCATTAGTAATAAAACTAAAAGTGTGTGGGTGCTGGCCTGAAGAAGAGAGGTAACCCTTAGAAGCATGCCTACTGTATCATCTAAAACGGAGACAGTTTGGCTGCAGGGTAAGCACTGATTTGTTCATGTTTAGTTTCTCCTATTCCCGTCGTTGCCCGTTCCATATCTCTGGCTGACTTTATAGGAAGTGAAACCAAGGCAATGGCTGGATGTGGAAAAAAACCCCTGTTTGGTAGCATCATCAGCAACAGAGAGAGAACGATCAAATACATTATTGATCCTCTGAATGAAATATCGGTATGAATTATTGACAACATAACCCCTTAGCCAGTGAGTGGGGGAATCCTGTTGTCAGGGAGTAATGGAGGAAGAGAGAGACAGAAAAAGAAAGGCAGGAGAGCAGCGTTGGTGGTTAAAATGGGGTTTGTTTCTGTTGCAAGTTCATATCAGTGCACAAGAAAACTCACTACCACAGATGTGTCTCCCTAAACTATCCTTCCAAGTGACTTCTACCATATTTCTTACTCTTTCCACTTCTTCCCTGTCTGCTCTATCCCTCCTTCTTCCTCTCTTCTCCTCCTCCCTGTGGCCCATCTGCATGCTGCTATAGGTGGGTGCAGCGAGGGAGATAGCGATAGTGGCGGCGTGTGAAAAATGGTGGTTGTTAACCATCTGACAGGGCTGTCTCCCCAGAGCTGCAGCCTCTCCAAACAGCCCTAATGGGAAACATGCACATGGACCAGGGAATGGACTTGTTTAAATGTGTTACATCACAAGGAGGGAGAGACATGGAAATGGGCTTGTTTGAAATGTCTTAGAGCCCTG
This sequence comes from Micropterus salmoides, assembly GCF_014851395.1. Lineage (NCBI taxonomy): Eukaryota > Metazoa > Chordata > Actinopteri > Centrarchiformes > Centrarchidae > Micropterus > Micropterus salmoides. The sequence continues at coordinate 19,445,451 of NW_024040596.1, forward strand.
AAAGTAAGGCTTGTTGGGCACAGTTTACAATGTTACACTGAAAGGAGAAAGAAAGAGAGGGCAAGTTACATAAACTGCTTTTTTAAAAAGATGTGTTTAACGGTTAGCACATTCTTAAATGGAGGCAGAGACCTACTTTCTAATACTCTCCAAAAAACTATAACATTAAAGTGAATTCTTCCCAAATTTCTCGTTGAAACTCTAGACTTCTTTTAAGAGAAGAAACTAACTTAAACCCTGCAGTACTTACGGTAAGTTTAAGTTTAAGTTACATGAATTACCCATTTAAAATACCATTTATTACAATATTACTACATATACAATTTTTTCTTTCTTGTTTAAGTACCTTGTATTTTTTTTTATCAAAACATCATGCCAATTAAGTAATATAATAAGTAAAATAATTAGACCATCAGCCATGACAGATGAAAGCCAAGAACGTAAAGGACAGTACTGTACCTTACATAACAACTGCAACGGCTACCATTTTAAGCTAATTTCAGTATGAAAATATTTACACTTGAAACTTGCTTGTGTTAGATAATCATCATTTTTGCCAGATCAGGTAATGCAGCTGCTCACAAGGACTGGTTTGAAAACCCTTTTTGTTGTTGCACTCAGGGATGCGTCAACATTCCTGACTTGAGACTTGATCAAACTTTTTAATGCAAGAAACAACGTAAACACAGCAAAAACAGCATAGCTCTCTTTTCTCACTGTCCAGGTTTGCTGCTTTTTTTCTTGTGGACTTTTCGACAGCTGGTAAATGCAATGAAGCTTGGGACAACGAATCAGTATCAAACTCAGGTACAATACAATACACTGGCACTAATATTGTTGTGACGATACAGTATATAGCCATATTGAAGCAACAATGTTCAGAAAAGCTTTTAATGATGCCAATATACATGGGGTGTGTTAAAAGAGCTTGCACTTAAAGAATTTGTGAAGATGAAAGCATTTTGGAATGCAGTGAAAGAGTAGTATTACTCCTGCAGATGAATTACAGGAATGTGTATTCCTCTTCACTCACATAGATATTATCTTGCTATGTATGTGATGTATGGAATTCTATTGTCACAGTGCACAATGAATCAATGCACATTGTAAGTTATCCTATCCACCTACTTGAAAGTGCATTTCCATAAGACAATAATGTTATTTAAATACAAAAATATAGGTGACAAAATTAATAAATACTGATTTTAAACACTCTTCGAATCTGTGCATGATGTTCATATCATTGCAAAATAAATGGAAACCAGCAGCTGCTTGGAAGGCAGCAAATAAATATCCAGAAAATTGCTGGTTTAGTGTATGCAATTTGGAGTTAATGGGCTAAAACATGCAAAACCATTGGTATCGTCCTTTAATATTTTCCAGTGAATTTATCCACGCCTGCTACTCTAGATTGAAACTCCAGCTGTGTTTCTTACTTGATGTCGCTTTCCTGGACTCTCTCTTCGTCCAAGTCCTCTATGAACTTCTCTCCCTTCATCCAGTAGATGAGTGGGCTGACGTCACCGCTGTAGCCAAAAAATGCGCGGCAAGTCAGGTTCAAAGCACTTCCTGAAAAGACAGGAGATGACATGCTGTTATGCTTGATTGTCCTGCTGGCTTGTCAAGGGTGTGCATTTCACGTGCACGGCCCAAAGAATATTGTACCATAACATGTCTGCACCTTGAAAGTCAGTGTCATCAACAGAAACACACTTTTGTTGCTGACATGAGCATTCACAATTCTTCTCATGCACAAAAATCATGTCAAAAGTGGCTGAGGCTGATGAGATGGAAGACGGAATCTCCAACAAACCTTGTGGCATGTGCAGCTGTGATTAAAACAGACAGCCTTTCCTTTAACACAGAGTCAAGAAAATCTCAGGAAATGTTTTGATATGCTCATATCACCAGCACGCACATACAGTACACTGTTCTGAAAGCAAGTAAACAGTAATGAACACATGAGGGCACTCAAGAGCTTCCTAAAACCCCCCTCGAGACTGCGTGTCCATGACAGAAAAGAAGGAAAAAGGAAGTGAGAGGCTGACAGTAACATTTATTTAGAGCTGCTGCTGGATATGAAGGAAGGTCAGGAGTCAACAACTTCAGTTTGCTGAGAGTTGATATGTGGAAGAAGTAAGGAGGTGCCAGTGAGAAGCCAATAGGGTCTTTGTTCAGTAAATTGGTGGAGTATCTCTTTGGTTCAGAGAATATTTAGAAGAAAGAAAAAGGTGATAGTTCACACACCAATAAAAATCCATTTCAATGATGCTAGTGGTATTTTTGTGCAATTTAAGAAATATTTAACATTCCAAGTCATTGCTGAACTAGGGGTAAAAAGTGAAAAATGGAAACCCAAGGTTACATGTAGTGGTGCCAGGTGATAAAGAGACACATTTCTACCACTCATAGACAGACAGACAGACAGACAGATTGATGTATACTTCATTGGTCCTTCACAGGAAATTAGACAGCGACCTATCTGTAAGACTAATCAAGTACAAAATGCCTTTAATGTACATGAACTGTGTGTATTAAGTTGGTGAACATAAAGACAGAGTATTGCTGGCATCTACTATGCGCATGTTTATTTTGCATTCCTCTGAAGTGTCACTCTCAAAAGGCCTTGGGCGCAGCAATCACATGCTGCTGCCTCTCAGTGAACCACACAGCAACATGTAAACAGTCCACAGATGAAGGGAGGCTCATCATGCAGCTTATACTGTAAACTGTATGGTGGGAAACACTCCTCTTGGGAGAGCCAATGCTGTTTCTGGCTCCGGGGCATGTGATTTGGGAAGCACTGGGAGAAAGATGTTATGGGGATGGAGGTGAAGGAGACACTTTTCCCTGTTTCACAGCAGGAATTATGTGCAGGAGTGCAAGGTAAACTGTACTAGTATGGGGTATGTATTCATTAATCCTGCTTAGCATGTGACAGCACCATGGACAGCTCCCCAAAGTCTAGTGCAGGGAACAGAAGGCAATTATAGTACCTTACTACAGCCTCAAACACACATGTTTGAGTAAGGAGCTCTCTGATATAGTCAAAACAAAATGCTTCTTATCCATTGCAAGACTGTTCTGCTGGATTGCATCACATTTTGGGTTTCCACTTTTTGTGATGATCTTTGATGACTGTTTATGTTTGAACTAAGGGCATGTATCCTCTGTGGTTATCCGGCCCACAACCCAGACACAGCTTCAAAAGATTTCAGTAGGTCACTTTCTGGACAAGGAAAGTTTTAAGGCATGCAGGGAAGGAGGATGGGAAAACACCCAGGAATGAACTGATAGTACTGTCTGTCAGGAGCAGAGGCTGACATTTCCAAAGTTCAACAGCCACTCTCAGCTTGGTATTTGTGCACAGCCAGGCTCTACAAAGAATACACGCTGTACCTACAAAATAGGAACCTCCTGCGTGTGATTACACACCCACACGCACAGGTTTTGGTTCAGCAGTATTTTACTGTATAGTAACACTTAATTGTTTGTAGCAAACATGCAAAGTAACCATCCTGTGCAAATGACATACTGTACAACTGTGTATCTCTGGGTGTGAGACAAATACAGCATTTCCCTTTCCCTGTGTTTATAAATCACCCCCGTGCTGTTAGTTTATCCCACAGATCAATTGCTAACTAGGAATGTCATGCTGCCAGCAGCCGCTGCCTGGAGAGGAAGTCTCCACTGAGCTCCCTGGGAATCACGGGAAATTGTTGGAGGCCTCATGCTGTCTCATTCTAATCCAAGTGCAGCAGTCCCCCAAACTCCCTCAAAAGCTCTCACAGCCACCTTCGTTACTTCTTCCACTATTTCAACACCAGCGGGTGGTGTTATACCTGCAACATTGCATCCCATTCATGGATGCAGTATAATAGCTGGACATGGTGTTGCAAGATGGTGGCCATTCGTTCTTATGACAGTTGTTCCCCCCAGCATATACACCACAAAAGTTTTATTCTATTTCAGATTGGCCCCTACCATGTAATCTTTCTCTTGCCTTGCCTGCTGTAATACTTCACTTAGATTATGTCACACATAAAAATAGCTTTCCCAGGCTCCGGTAAAGAAAGTAGGCTATTATTTTCTATTTGGCAAAACAAAACTGGAGCTTTCAATTATATCACAAGATCTTCATCAGCAGATAGAGTTTGCCCAGATGTCATGGATTTGTAGTAGGGCTGAATGATTAATCGTTTTCATTTTGCGATTTGAAAGAACGTGATTAGCTAATCGTGAAGACAGCGATTGAAATGTAGGTTATAATTATACAGCGCATCTGACCCATTTTAATGCAGTTTCAAATTCATTTTGTTGTCATCCTTGTGTGACAGATCTGCTCGCCAATCACAAGCGCCATGCGCCTCCTGTTATGGTCCTACTCACACACAAATGTAACTAGAGGAAACGTGCGGGATAATGGCGCCAGCCAAACAGACACAAACAGCGGCTGTGACACGGTTTTGTCCGGCGTCAACTCACACCGAAGTGTTTCAGCAGCGGAGCGTTTAGCCTACATGTTGTTAACAGGTTGTTAATTTGTCATTTTGCTGACTTTTTCAGATTTTGCTTATTTGTTCAGTTGTCCTTAATTTTTGTGCTTCTACTTTGGTTAAGTGATCTACGTAGTTAAATTGTGTTTTTGTGGTCTGTTTTAACTGTGTTTATTGTTGATGTACGATCAGGAGTCTGCAAAGGGTGTTTTATTTTGAAAATCGACCAGATTCTCTATGCCGTTCAGTGTCTGACTTTCTGCCTGGTTCATCTGCTCTGTGCTACTTGATGTGGCTTCAGTGAAAATTAGACTGGCACTGAATATTGAACTTTAGCAAAACTTCAATCGAAATCTTATCGAATATCTGGCAGAAAAATTGCAATTAGATTTTTCAGCCAAATCGCTCAACACCCTTATTTGTGGATGTTCAAACTTGCATTCTCTGCACACCTTAAGGACTTTGTGTCTGTTTTGGCTTAAAAATGCAGATTGAAAGTTTATCCTTGAGAAGAATGAAAGTAAATGACGGGGAGTGGATTTCAATCTCAACTATCCAACATAGAAAAGAAGTCCTTAAAAGAGACATGATTAAAAGCTTTAGAGCAGCTACTAATGGGCCTTGTGATGAGACTGGTTTGCCAACTACTGTTTCAAAGGTAAAAAATTCACATGCAATCTCAAATATAATATATGGCTCTATTGACTATTAAGACATGCCATAGACATGTCTTTCATAATTGTTTGTCTATGGCGATTAACATTTTTTCTTGCTGAATTAAAATATCCACAGTAACATAACATCCTCTGCCTACATTAAATGTACATTCACCTCCCTGTAGAGTCCTTCCTTTATTTCCAGTGTACAGGTGAAATAACACATTTTCTCTCCAGGTGTTATATATACAGCATATGACTACAGTTGCAGTTTAAATTGGCAGTGTCAAGAGCAATTGAACTGCTGTTTGCAAGGCTGTTGAAAAAGATGTACAAATATTAGCCAGGCATAGAGAGAATACAGTTTTATAAAAGCCTGGCATGTCTATGTCATTAGCCTCTGAGCCAGCAAACTACTATGATGTCAAGCCAGTTGAAGTTTGAGCAGATGGTAGGAAGACTATTAACCAGGACTGGAACAATGAGGTGAGTAATTCGCACGCTCTCAAGTTACAGAGAAGGAGGAGCAGCTTTTTAAGTTCCTCTCCTGCTGTCAAACCCCACAGCAGTCTCATTACTATGATGATCTATTATTATTCTCAAAGCAGTTTGTAACCCTTGGTACCTCACAAGAATGGTGTCTGCGTTGACGTTAACTGATCTTGAGGGTGAATTATTACTAAGACATTATTGTTTTTAAATGGGTGAGGTAGTAATGTGCACAGACAGACCTCAGACCAGGCAGCAAACAGTAATCAGTCTTAATGATGAGAGCAGGTGTTAGTGGAGGAGTTAAGGGTCCAACCTTGACCATCTTAGGTGTTATAACAAAAGAAAAACATCACAGAAATCACATGTAATCCGTTACTCCCCAACCCAGGCAGTCAGCACCGTACTGGTCCCATTCAGTTAAGCACAACAGAACATCAAAATGTCACCCTGTTTAGTAAATAACAAAGCTACAGTCATTCAATGTGTCACCAGTGTAAATGCTAACACACACTACCTCCAGAAGTATTTTATTTTCTATGTAACTGTTTGGCTATTTTGAAGATGTTGCAGCTGTTAAACATTTTAAATATCACAATGTGATAACTGAGAAAATATATATTTTAGAGTAGAAACTAACAGTAATTTTCTCCACTGTTATTCCCCATCATTTGCCATCATGTCTCTTTGCCACTCATCGATACAAGCGCCATGGCATTGAACATAATGAGACAGAAGCTCAGTGTAGAGCCATGTTCACACACTTGTGTTGTACTATACGTTGTTGTTGGCAAAGGAGGAATGGGTAGTTCTTTCATTGCTGGTGGTTGTTTCTCAGCCATTGTGTTTGCAAAACTTCATAAGCCATGCGCTGAAAATATTGAGCTTGACTGCGTGAGATCATGCGCGAGGTAGGAGGTTGACCAACGAGCGCATGCTCTCTTCAGGAGCACTGATTGATATCGCATTAGAGACTGCTCCTGGCTCTGATCCGTTTTTTTGACTTGACACAAATGGCATTAGGAGCAGTAGGAGGAGCCTAGAGCAAATTCACAGATTATCTGTCTCATGTGCTTCTGTCAGGATATAGTGACAGTTTCACCAAATATGCCAAAAAGTAATTTTTATAAGTTAATTACTTTTAAACTATCATTTGATTGTCAAAATAGCCTAAAATATTTTATTCTCTTCTGACACATTTTCATAAAAAGGAAGTTTTGAAGCACGTAATTACCAATTAAATGTTAAAAGCATTATAATCAATGATGAGTTTCAACTGATATAGTTCTGTTATAATTTTGTTTTATAATTTTTATTATCACCATGATGTTTTTATCTTGAGTAAAAATATATATTGTGACAACCCCACTCACACCCGAGCAGTTAGGGTTTGGTGCCTTGCTTAAGGACACCTCGGCAGTGCCATCCGTGTGCCCATGGACTGAGCTACAAGTAAAACCAGCACTTTTTCCCCATTGGGGAATCAAACCCCAGTCTTCTGTGTGACAGGCAGAGATACTGTCCACTTTACCAACAAGAAAGCATAACATCAGCTGAATATTCCAATATGCCTTTAATACACTGTTAACAACACAAGCCTACGCAGAATAAGATTTATAGACAGCAAGCAATATTGGTTTAACATTTACATCACATATGTACCTCCTTGCCCCTCTCTCTGTGGATTAACATGCTAACAGTCTTCCCATCACTGTGTCATTTTTTGAAGTTCACAAATAAATGTACCATTACAAGACTTGGCAAGATTTGGTGTGAAAAATATCTCCCGCTGACTGAATGTGTGCCTTGTACAGCACAAGAGCATGATTAAGTGTTTTCATGAGTGTGTGTTTCTTTTCGTGTGCACAACTTTGTGTGTCATTTCTGCCCTCATGCATGTGTGGGTGTGGAACAAATCCATGTAATCTGAGTGATTGACATCGTCCCCACGGCTGAGAGTTGGTCACAGCGCCTGATGGAAATGAGATTTAAGATCCACCCTTTCTTTATTTCTGCCTGGCGTCTCCTAGAGTCAGACTTCCACACAGACTGATTATGACTCCAACACAGGCTAAAGATGAATACCAGGTGAACAGTATAATTGGAAAGGATAACTTTTGAACCTAATTATAACTGGATGTGCAGTGAAGGTAAAGTTGTATAGAGTGCCAAAATCCTCTACGAACTATTCTTTTAAAACTAACAGCAGGTACAAACCTTGCTTTTGCTGATCATCAGTGGTTTAAATATTCACCATGATGCAGTGATTTCACAGTGTACTCCACATTGTGTCAGCACACTGAGACATCCCTGTCGGGTTTGGTCAAAGGTACTCCAAAAGGGCAGTGAAAAGCTGCTTTCCGGACTGGAATTAAATGACTCTTTAAAATAACGAGTTGTTGAGTTTTACTAGCCAGCACAATTGTAGATACCAATTATAGTTCATTATGTTCATTTGGCAGACGCAAATGGAAAAGTACTGAATGCACTTACAATAAGTGCATTCATGTCGAATAAGGATATAAACAGAAAACTATGTCATGCCTTTTAAAATAATCATAAAAGAAGCTCTCTATTAGAAAATACATTCGGGAACAAAATTGCTTGTAACACAAGCAAACCCTGACTGAGTGAAACTGAGTGAGAGACCAAGAACAGTGATCAGATTTAGAGAAACCATAAAATTGCATGTGCTACACAGGGTCATGAAGATGATTTGTATCAACCTTTGGTGCATGCTTAGCTGATTTCACAGTATTTGGGATAATTTGGCTTCACAGAGCTGGCACTCAGATTCAGACAGAGGAACACTTTCCAAGCCAGAGGAGAGGAAAACAAACCCTGCACAGAAAACACTCTGCAGATGCTGTCCAAATTCAGCACAGATGCACAGAGCACACAGTGAGATTGACAGATATGCAGACAGAAGGGCAGATGAATGAACAGACAGGCAAAAAAAATAAAATAAAGAAACAATCAAAACCATGCGCATAATACAAACATATAAACAAACAGACACACACTTTCACATCAATGTCATTTCTGTCTTTTCTGTCTCATCTCTTTCTCCTAGAATCCACTGAATAGACCCCCTGTCTTTCACATGCCACTGCTTTGAGCAGAGCTGGTTTGTGTGTTTGTGTGACAGCCACCACCATGTTTTATTTGTAGAATAAGAAACAATCTGGAGTGCTTTTTGAATAAGTCATAGTCAGAGTGTGTTTGATGTTTCATAACACACTCTGATCTTCAGCACAGCCCATTGTTCTCTCAGTGCTCTATTTTCAAGGCAGGGTGAAGTCTGGCACAAGAAGCGATACCAAATGTTGATGTTTTCCTCACCCTGAAGTGCACTTTACTCATTTGCTTGATTTGTTTTGCCCTGTGCAGGTGGGAGGAGAGGCAAGTTGAGGTGTTGGTGTTTTGGTCAGAAAGGGTTATCTGAAGTATCTATTTAGTTTTCATTAAAATGTAATTTTTGGAATTGTTCATCACAGATACAGTCGCAGGAAAACGTATGAGAACAGGTGTATTCGGTATATTCAGTAAAAACATGAAAACATGTAATTGTTTGTGTGGTATTAGTTAAAGCAGACTGTATTTGTCTACTGTTGTGACTTAGATGAAGATCAGATCACATTTTATGACCAATTTATGCAGAAGCACCAAAACACAGTACCATTATGTACAATGATAAGTTGGGATTGATGTAATGAAATCATGCACAACAAAACACCAGACTGCTGCAAAATAACCACATCATCCCAGTTAAACTCATTAATCTCTGCACACCATCAAACACAGGAGATGCGGAGAGTCTGGGGATACATGAACGTCAAAAGTTTGCACAATTGACAGCGAAATTATTAGAATTAGAAAACCTCCTATTAACATCACCGTCTGTTCTCACCAGTCTTCTCTCTGTGGACTCATCCAAAAGCATGAGGTTACCAAGGGAAACAACAGCATGCATCATCTCCCCTTTTCCATCTTGTCTTACAAAAGCACGGTTTCATTTTAAAGAGCATTCTTAATTACAAATGAAAACAATGTGGAAAATGTGAGTATGCAATTTCTGTTTGTTTCATATATTCATTTGAAGATCGTTACAGTCTCCTCATCACGTCATACAGTTGTCATGTTTTTGTCTTTTTTAGCAATATTTTAATGTTCAGCTTTCGGGGGAACACACTTAGTAACTACAGATAACGGTTATTGTGTGGTCATTGTGCTTCAAAATAAGACCATGCCCCATCACTTTGTGAAAACATGTGGGCTGGGCTCTCACTATCCCCACATAAAAAATTCTACTTAAAAAGGCACCTCATCTGCTTGCTGATAGAATATTTGTGTTGCTGTATGTTTGCACCTTGCCATTCTGTGTCTACTAGATAAAAAATCATTTAATAATCACTACTCAATGGCAGCCAGTTGGCATCCTTATTGCTTTGGTTGAGACTTGGTTGGGAAGCATAAGCATAAACCAGATTATGCTGGCATATTTTATGTTGTATTTCAGGTGAAAACCTCATATTCTTTAAATGTCAACGTATGATGAGCAGCAAAGTTAAAGCAACCTAGTCTTTATCTTGAGTTTATCAAATGAGAATTTTCTTAAATCCAAAAGTGGATTGAGTGAAAGGCTTTCACACAAAACAGCATTATTCTACAGACTTTCAATTTCAAAGTTTGGGCATTTTAAGCTTTAATTAAAATAAAGAAAGTGCTTGTGTGTGCATACGTACTGTATGTGTGTGTCTGTGAGAAAAAGACAGATCTTGTTTGTGAAGATTTCATGTGGATATCGCTGCAGGAGAATCTGATACAAGTCCTGTCAGTCATGATTCTTCCCCCACAAGGTGTGAAACAAGCATAAAAATGGTGCACCCGGTACTGTGTAATCCTTTTTCTGCACACAGGAAGGAGAAGGGAGCAAACAAGACAAGCAATAACTGGACAAGTGTGGCTTTGCTTTGTACAAAAAAATTACGATATATTTTTAAACTATCTAACTAACTATTTAGATTAAGTGGCTCTTTGTGGTATATTTTGAGATTGCTTTCAATGCTGTGTGTGCATGCGTGTCTCTGTGTATGCTTAATATAGCAAAGGGAGGTGCATCCATCTGTGTGGTTAAAAATGGATGGAACACAATAAAAAAGGACCGTGACAAATTGTCCTTATTTGGTGTGTTGTGGCATATGATAATACATACATTTTCTGTATGCTCTCTTATGTAAACTACATGCAGCCTCAGATTCACCCCAAAATCACAGAGTGGTACACTTTCCCAATATACACACACTCTAGTCAAGGGCAAGAGAGTGAAATGAGTTGAAGGGGAGGCAGATATTGAGAAAAAAAACTGAGAAAAGACGGTGGACGACAGCTAGTCAGCATCAACAACATCCCCTAGAGATTTCTTGAAATTCTCATTCCAATCCCCGTCACTAAATATATCGGATAAAAATGCTCACTTCTTCATCCAGACTCATCTCTCATTGTGTATGTGGGTGGGTGGGATCTCCTGAGAACGGTAGCCAGACAGGTGTGTTTACTCAGGAAAGTCTGTCTGTCAACATTCCTTTTTCTTTAGCTGCCTGCTGGTTACCATGACAACGCCTACTGTGCTGGGTAGGAGCAGCCCTGCAGGCTCTGTCAGGACAGAAAATACAGGTACTGTGCCACATTAGGATCTCTGTGGATTTGTGCCAATGGCAAGCAGCAATCAAAGTGGGCTCTAATTGGGTGCACACAATCAGAAAATACTCGTTTTATCAAGCGGCTTCTTAAAACATAGAACAGAACAGCTGCAAATAAACCCTACTGTATGTAAAGATGTGGCTTTTTGTTCGTGGCACAGCTGTGAGCTGATGTGGAACAATGACGATAGGCTGAACTGATTACTTTTTACTCTGCATTGCGGAGAAGTGAAAGTCGGCATGAGGTAGGGGAACTTGAGGGGTGGGAAGTACAGTGAAAGAGCAGATTTGAGGATTTGGGCAGAATAAGTAGAAGAATGAGTAATGGCAACAAGAACAAGAAAGTGCTGGGGCTGGTACCCTCCACCACCTCAGCCTCTCTTCTGTTCTAATATCATCCCCTCTCCAGAGACAAGCCCTTAATTACCATTACAAGCCTGAGAGCTTTTAACAGAGGAGAATCCTGCTTCCTTTCCTCTCTGTCGCTCCTTCTCCCCGTTTGTTCCATGGCCCCTGATGATCCATCAGGGAAATGTCAGCCTTTAATTACCGGTAAAAATTACGGCCTCCGTGAACAGGTAGTTGGTGCCCTTGGTTTCATCTCCCCTTTCGTCTGCTAATTGTCCCTTTTTGATGACATAATAGGTGCTCTGTCCGAGGCAGCGGGAAACAGAGGCTCATTATACCATGAGAGGCACTGTGGGGGATTATGTGATGATATAAAGATGAACTAAATAAACTATCCTTTATCTTTCTAGAAATTTCTTAGTGACTGAGGGACCAATGCAGCAACACGTGCCAGTGCCCCACCTCTCAAAACCTCCTCTCCTCCAACATTGTCCATTTCCAGTACGGCTGTGTACTATGGCACCCCAGCTCACCCATGTTGCAAACCCTTTCCTTTCTAACCTTTATGCCCTCTGGAATACTGTAATTCACACATTTAGAAATGACCTTGTTCTCTTGTTCTCATTCAAAACGTCTTTCTTGCTCATGTCTTATCAGTCAGGCTTCACATCGTTACTATTTTTATGTTTCTTTCATTTCAGGGGGTTTGGGGACCACATTTCCCACTACTGTGGGTTCACACAAAATCTTCTTTTATGGTCAAAATGAGACCAAAGAGAATATAATTTTCCTCAATTACACAGTGTCCATCACCCAGGCGTCCTTCTAAAAGCTGCCTTTCAAGCGCCTCAAGGATACTGGGGCACTTTGCCCTCTGAAAAAATTCACCACTGGCCAAGAAAATATTTAGAAAATCAAAAAATGTATGTCAATACCTGAAATGATGAAAATGACAATGTAAAAGAAAAGCAAAGAAAGAGGTGGAGAGGAAAAGAAAAGTGTGAACATTGCAGCAAAAAAACAAATGCAGACATGCAGAGCGTAAGAGAGAGTGAGCTATGATTGAATACTGGCCAGGGGACTGGAGTTCAATTAAATGGTGTGATTTGAACACTTGACGAGGAGCATCACTTTAACGAACAACCCAAGAGAGACCTTGCTGCAGGCGCTGACCCACTGACCAGACTACCAACTGAGGCCAGACTAACTCAATCAAAAGCTTAGATCAGGTCACACCAACCCAGAACATCCACTATTAACCCATGTATCACAGTGGACTTAATCGCACCCCGTTTACACACTTGTGTCATCTTACTTCTGTCAAAAGAAAGCAAGATGGTTGTTCTTTTTGTTATCTTTGCATAGCAGATGACTCTAAATATTACAACACCTATGAACCTCAGCTGCTGTTCCTGTGGAGATGAAGCCAGAAGAGGTCAAAACTCCTTGAAGTATACAAAACGACAAAACTGTCAGACCATCATTTATTGTTGAAATTTGGAACAACACATTGTGGTATGGTTCTGTTATCGGTTTTCTAGTAATCTTTAGCTTCCATCAACTGTTACCAGCACACATACATGACTTTTAAGCTCCATGATTGGATTTTTTTTATTTTTTTAACAAAATGCCCTCTGGAAGTAACTTTGATATTTTATCAGAATTCACAACAGAAGAGAGATTTTTTGACAGAAATATGGTCCATGCAAACCAATTTGGACTACAATATATTCATGCTTAATTTAAAACATGAACATACATCACACTAATTTGCCTTTCAATAGTAACACGATTTGCTCATGCCATTCTTACCTAAATGTAATAATTTTATGCACAAATTGTGGTTTTATTTTTTGCACACCCTCTGGAGCTTTACACTCACCCCTGACTTTATGCTTATACACTGTCTTGAGAATAGATCTAAGGAATTCATTTACTATTTCTCTTTCATCTCCTTTCCCCATGCATGATATCACATATATTCACTTCCTGAAGACACAGACCCTACACATCTATTCTTTATCCTCTAGATATGTCGCCCCTCCGTTTTGCAACCTACCTTTTTCTGGGTGTTCATCGAGCTATTTCCTCCAACCAAAGCTTTGGCTTATCTTCCAAGCCTCAACCCAACCCCACTTGTCCTATTTTTTTTCTCTACATTTTTGTGTTCTTCTCACTGCACATCCCTCCACACACATGCCAACACACACACGCGCACACACACACACACACACACACACACACACACACACACACACACACACACACTTATACCCACATCCTTTCTATAACACAAAGGGATCCCACCCCTCGTCACCTCCCACACCTCTACCTCTTATCTCACCGCTAGCACTCTGTCCTCACTCTCACCCACTGGTTTTAGAACCTGACCCTCAAATCTTAACACAACACTTCAGCTATTTTCAGTTAAGGCCTGGACAGACAAATAGGCCTTGCTACCCATCCTCCCCATCTTTCTCTGTCTCTGCTTGTTTCGCATTTCTCTCTTACCCTCCCTCCTCGCCATCTCTTTTTCTCCCCTGTTTCAATTTCTGGTTCTTGTTTCCCTCCACCACTTCAACATCACATCTCCCCTTACCCAACTGTCCCCAAACTTCCAAATCCACCAAGAGCATGTCCGCTAAATTCAGGACTTTTGAGTGGGAGTGCAGATTGAGCTGTAGCCGCAGAGGGCCTACGTGTTGATAAATGTAAATCAAGGCTGACAAATGACTTTTGCCGAGTGGGCTGGAGACACTGGGACAGGAGCGCTGGGGAAAACAGAAATGTTTTCACACTAACACAGGCTGATTATATCCCATGGTACTTGGTAAGCACTGGGATAATTTCACTCTGGCAAATACCTGTGGGAACTGTGCAGAGCTGCTTCTTAGGATGACTTTCAGCCAATCAGAGTGGCAGCGAGGGAGCACGCAAGGACGTTAATTACTGCAATGATTTCCTGTGAGAAGCAGGCTGTGTTTGATTTGTGTGTGTATTTGCGTGTGTGACGTATACAGGATTTGTGTGTGTATTTGGGTGTGTGTGTATACAGTATATATTCTGTAGGTACACACATATGTGTACCTACAGAATATATACTGTATGCTCCATCATACCAGGGGGAGAGTTTGGCATCAATCAGTGGCTCCTTGTCTCCAAAAGAGATTAAACAAGCTGCACTGCACAGATTCTCAAAGACCTCAAAGATGACTGTTTCTGTCAGTTTCTGTCACTTCTGACCATAACCTTAACTTCTGCTGTTCCCTGTTACTGTAGTGATGTCACATGTTCTCATAAATCTAGATACAGTACTTCTAATGTAACATCCAACTAAGCAGTACATCGAATGTGTCCATGGTGTTTACACACGTTTGTAAAAACTGTGTATTTTCAACTTTGTTAAACTGACATTGTGTAAAGTACACACAGTGCAACACAAGCATACACAAAAAAGACAGCTTAATGTCATGTCCTGTATTCATATCTTTCATCAGGGGCTGTAAATCAGACATCTCTTCGTTGTAGATTAAATACCAGGGGTCTCATTTATAAAACTGTGCGTAGAAACCTCAAGCCAAAAATGGCTATGCCAAAAAATATTCAGACTTATAAAACTGTGCGTATGCACACTTGGAAGCAAGTTCCCTTTATAAATCACAATCATCTTGAAATGTGGCGCATGTGAGGGAGCTCCATGTCCGACCCTTCAAACGCCCATAGTTGCCTATAAATGGTCAGTGAAACACCCCTCATTAATATTAATATGTACTGACTACATGAAGAAAAGGAGGCAAATTCCGACAGAGAAGCTACAAAACAAGATTAACTCAGTGTGACACTGACGTTCCTTTTGGTGAAGCTGAAGTATGTTGTTTGGTGGGTAAAAAACGCACTTTCATGCAACACTGGAGGAAATGGGGCACCGGAGTTCCACCTCTTTATAACCGATCTGCAGGAAAGGGCATGCCTCTTGAGTAGTGACGTCACTGACTGGAGGGGGACACACACACGCAAGACGGGATGACCCAGGTATTAATTTGGATCCCCCTGTTTGAAAAGAGAGTAAACCAAATGCATTCCACCTGTCTTTAAACGTGTATTTCGGCTAAACAAACACTCCACTCAGTTAATGAGGCTGGCAATGAGTTAAAAGAAATAGCCTGTGACTTGTTGTAAATTACATAAAATAGTGTTATTTTTCCATAATGTGTTTTTACAAGCAGCGCATCACATCCACACGCTGGTGCACAGCGTTTTGCTCGATAAGGAAACAAACATGTGATAACACTACATGAAACTATTAATTATGTTTTTTTATTGCGCACAATCAATCAAACGAGTGTATGATTATTTAGCTTTAAGCCTATATTACTCAGAGGTAACAATAGTAGGCCTGTTAATTTCAAACAGTTTCATCCTTCTGCCATGTGAGTCGCCGTTTGTCATTTCTCCTCTTTATGTGCCTACGCATGGTTCAGAGTTTACTTATGGGACGCACATTTTCCCGTCAAGTTTGTTTTTTATAGATCACAACCTTTGCTTGGGAAGTGGCGTACGCACGTTTCCGGCCCTGTTTTGTAGGTACACAACGTTTATAAATGAGACCCCAGCTCTGTAGTTAAGTGTATGTATTGACAGCCATCCTTCATGTCTTCTATAAACTCTTTGTTTACAAAGCAGTCTCTTTTCCATCAGCATAAAACTCATAAATTATACTCATTTGTATAGCTTCATTGTTTAATGGTTTCTCACCTTCAGAGTAATTAACATAGTCTTCATTAATGACTTGGGTGTTACACATTATCAGTTTTATGTCAACACAGATTTTAACCCTTTTAAAACTGTTATTACTCCCTTTATTTACAGCCTTATGGCAGACAAAAATGTCTTAGGTAGGGATGCCATATTGTTTTTTCACGATAAGTTAGGTTCCTCCAAAAAAGACACCAGTTGGTATGTCAGTGGTACTACATAAATTGTAGGACAATTAATATTAAGCAGTTCTGCCTGTATGTCCACTTTTTAACAGATTACAATATAACAATATCTACATGACTGAATAAAGGAGATTTGAGTTTCTGGTCAATAGTTCTAGGATAAAACTAAACTAAACTAAACAATCTCATTTTAAAATTTCACATTTTCTTATTTCATCTTGATATCATGGTATTTTGAGATATGGCTCCCGTTATACTTTATATAAGGTTGCCATATTGTTTAATTCAATGAGTTAGCTGTGGGTTACACCTAAACCCTGTTTTTTTTCTAGATTCTTGCCTGTGCTCCAACAATATATGCTCAAACAACAATTACCTGGATTGGTTTTGATACTGAATAAAATGTCTAAATTTGATGATTGAAGCCTCAAAGACTGTTTATACATATAGATTTCTGAACATTTGTCATCCATGGACATTGGAGAACATAGAAAGAGTCTGTGGATGTTCTGATGTGATTATGCCTGTGGATAAAGGGTGACAGAAATGGTTGCATTCACAAATAAGTGACATGACTTCCAACTAGCTTCCAACTAGCTCAAATTAATCTACTCAATTTACATATAGCAACTGAGCTACGTGGATCTCCAGAGATGATAAATGCTAAATACACACACACACACACACACACGCGCGCACACGCACACACATTCACACACACACACACACACACACACACACACACACACACATCCATCCACTCACTTATCACTATGAGCAATATTGAAATGATGAATAAAGACCATTCCACCACTACACTGTACAGTAGCCTAGATTTATCCATGGTTTGTTGGGCTCAGAGATAGTGGGAGTGATTATTCTGTGTAACAACAGAAGCTGTGCCTTATGGTGGACTCTAATTGATTCCATAAAGAGGCAGGTATTACCAGTAAGGCAGCGTGGTAATTCATTTCAGAGACAAGTGGCCCTGAGATACACTCAAAAATATACACAGACAGCGATCATCTGTGTGTCCGTTTGTGTGTGTGCCAAAATGTGCATATACAATATATGCTCAGGTCACATTTGAATAATTATTTCTTCAACAAAATTGAGCAGAGGCAGCAAACAGTCTGTGTTAATCGCTGCACCAAAGCTCATAGTGAACATGCTGAGCAGACACATAATTAAAGTTGTTAACTTTAGGATGTGCAGACTAATAATGACTTGAGTGATTTGAGAGGAGTAAGAAAACTAGCGTCATATTTAATTCAAATTAACAAATGACAAATCTTAAATAAATACAAACTGTGTTATGATCACCGACTTGCTACTGAGTTTAAGAGTTTGCCATACAAAACTGTGGCTAGACAAAATCATAATTTTGTGTGTAGTGAGAAATAGAATAAGTGGCTATTTTGTTGCTGAATGTCCAAAATATTTAAGAATTAGAAATTATCCCAGAAATTACTTGGATGAAAGAGATCCTTCATATACAAATACATTTGACTATTCTCTCAATGTGCTTAAGATTATATAATATCTGGGGAAGGATCATAACTTTTAGCATGGCTGCAAGGTGTGTAGAACTCAGCTCCTCCGCTGTCTGCCAACAGGTCACCTAAAATTCTCCAAACACGCTCCTACTACCTGTCTACAGAAAAAATACAGCAAAGCCTCCTTAAGCCAGTCACACAGGACACTCAAACAAATTGTGTAAGGATGAAATCTGTTGACTGTTGAAAAACAAACACATAATGTGTGCTATGTTGTGGTGGCTGAGCAAAGTGTTTTGATTTTGTTTCAGGGATCAAGCAACAGAAACGGGCAACAACTAACTGGCTGCACTGTAGTTTCTACCTAACTTTTATATAACTTAATATATTTATTATTTTATATAACTTTATTAAAAATTTGTCCAATTT
Organism: Micropterus salmoides; assembly: GCF_014851395.1. Taxonomy (NCBI): domain Eukaryota; kingdom Metazoa; phylum Chordata; class Actinopteri; order Centrarchiformes; family Centrarchidae; genus Micropterus; species Micropterus salmoides. The sequence continues at coordinate 19,464,007 of NW_024040596.1, forward strand.
TATTAGATGTTTCAACAAGGAAGAACACTTTCTGATAAACAGTGCAATTATTACTCTTCTACATAAAAAACACTGAAAGAGTAATGTGTGCGCTATATGTTGTTTAATCTCGTTAACAGACAACGAGTATAAAGCAAGGACCTCACTCAGCATCTGCAGACAATACTGCCAACACTGCTTCACCCAGACCAAACAAGAATTATTAAACAGATTATTCACTCAGAAGGCCTTTAGGTGACACATTCTTTTATGGATAGGAGATTGCTGAAAAGAACTGTGATTCGTATTAATTAGAGGGAAAACAGAGACAAGGTTCTGAGACAGCTCCTTGAGTTTAGTTCATTGTGTTTAAACAGTAAGCAGTAGCTGATTTACAAAGGAAGTTCTTCTCACTCCAAAACAGTCACATTGAATGTTGACACTTGACCACTGCAATGCAGATTAACTTCAGCTTGATGGATGGCCAACAGTACCTAAAGTATTCATGAGTACACACACTTTTGTTTGTATACAGTGGTGTGCAAACCAAATAGAAGATGAATAAAAAATGAAGGCAGGGCCAGAAATTAGTTATTTAGATTAGCCAACCTGCAGTTCACATGCAGGGTGCAGGAGATGTGTGTCTGACGAAGGTCTACTGAATGCACGATCAGCCCACGTAAGACCCATTCATATGAAACAGCTGTCAAAGGTTAATGTTTAGCTGTCACCATTAGCAAAGACTTCACTGCTGTCACAATTTCAGCCAATTTCATTTTCCTTCGTCTGCTCTTCTCCACTGCCATGCACTAAATCTCATTTCAAATCCTGCCACTAACTCCTGTGTTCCCGCCATCCCCATCACCTGATCTCCGCCACCCACTTGCAGACCTGTTCCCACTACCCCATCAGCCCTGTAGCATATACAACAGCCCACTTCCAGTCAGAAATGTCTACTGTGCTCATGTCTTAGCGTGCTAGCCATTTTGCCTCATATGACCCCTTGCCTGTCTTTTGAACTCAGCTTAAGTTAGCCTAATTTCCCCTGCCTACCTGGTTTTGACTTGCCGCTTTTAAACAATGAGTAAACTTAAAGTTTTTGTTTTACCGGTATGGCCTTTGTTAAGTTGACAAACAATGATCTAGAGATTTTAGGAGATTACTATGAATCTGGGGCTGCTGCACACTCACGCAGACCCAGAAGGACAATAGCATGTACAAGAAATAATGAAAATATATGACCCGTGAAATATAGGATTAAAATAACATGTACATGGTTGACCTTTTATTTACCTTAAAAGGACATAATTAAGGCTCATGTTGATTACCCCATGGATGCTGTTGTGAAGTTTGTTTGTGAAGTCCTATCTCTGAAACTTTAGCAAAGCAGATAGTTATATGTTCTCATAACCAACAGGAATTATCGCCAAATCTATTAAACCCTGCGTGAAAAAAAAACATTTTCCCTTAATAGCTTTGAGTGGGCCAGTGGTTCAGTGTTTTCATTATTTCTAACAAACCATCTGCTGCTAGCTCACACCCACCACAAATGTAAATCGGAGTGATTCAAGGCAGAGGCCCACTAAAAAGCTGTTTGTTAAACTTTGTAATTACTACAAGATGTATCAAATCTTCTATCACACAAATGACAACTGGAGGCATCCTAGTCTTAGACACCTGGGACTAGATCAAAGAACAATCATTGAAGAGAAACAGGTAAAATGCCATGAAGCAGGATCTTGGTTAGATAAAAATGGATTGAGGCACTACTGTTATGGAATTTGGAGAACATTAAACCTCTGCTTGTTTGTATATTGTGATTCTTTGATTCATCCTGCACTGTCTAGAAAACTCTTTGATCCTCAAACTGGTGGTAAGACATCCATATTTAAAGGGGCTATATATTTAGATTTTTTTTAATGAAATCAATCACTTTTTATTGCCTATGTGAAGTGGTTGTAACCTCACATAAAACCTCTTACGGCCAGTAAGCCTATTCCTATGTAAAGGCTCCGGGTCTGATTTGCCGGGAAATCCATTTGGCTGTAACCTGCATGCATGCTCTCCTGAACGCACAGCAACAACACCACAGCTAACAACACAAACAAACACCCCATCCCTGTGTTTTTTAAACCCAAGAACACGCTAAGAGAGATACTGGTCCACCCTAAAGACCGCACACCCAAACACAAGAAAAGCAATACACTTGATATGCTGTCCAATGCAGCGAGCTGAAACTTATGTAACTTAGTTCAACATCTGGCTGATAAAATGATTACTGTAATGCTATATCTGAGCACACACCTGGTTGCGATCTAAAAAGCGCACCGCTAGTGGCCGCTGAAAACTACATATAGCCCCTTTAAATGCCAATGGCTTTAAGCAGAAAAAAAATCATAAAATTTAAATAAAATTCCTCTGAAGTTTCATATCAGCCATCCCATGTCACTGCGGTGCAGGAAATTTCACAGATGTCTCTCATTCAATGCAGGAGTTAAGATGCAAATGAATCCACAGCGTGCAGCTTCAAACACAGGCTAGCAGGAGGGCTAACCTTACAAAGCACGACAGGAACCACACAAACAACAAACAAGCAAATACTAACACATACTAAAATCTGACTTTCTTTCCCACATTATTCAGTCTGTCTTTGCTTTTTCCACTCACTCTGTCTCCCACTCCTACTTTCCTTCCTCTTTCCCATCCTATTAACTGCAGGCATTTAGTCTGTGTGGAATCTTGCCGCAGTACTCTCTCAGAATGCTAATATTCTGGGCTGATGTGGGTCAGGCCTTAATCCTGTAGAAATGATTATCGCTGCATGGCTGTAACTTCTCCTGTTGGATATCATTACCATTCTGCACTTCTCCACTGCACTGCATCATTCCCACCAAGACAACCACATCACTCCAGAGAAACTGCAAAAATCAATGAAAATTTTATATTTTGGAAGTATTTACTTTGTGACATTGCGTGTGTGGATGTGTTCATGTGGAAGTACTGTATACATACAGACAAAACTGTACAAAACTGTGTAGCATGCATACATACACAGTTTTTGCAAAATGTACACTTGACTCTGACAAAAATTGTTATGATACCATATCATCCGGTGAGGACAAAGGTACAATGTGTGAGTTTGGAGGTGAGACTGTCAAGTAAGCATGGTTGGCAGGCAAAGTAAAAGTAGCCATAGGAAGAGAAATTAGTCTCAAAACGGGGGGCAAATGTGTATTTCATGATCTACAAATAAAAACAAGATTTACAAATGTGTATGACAATTTTTAAGTAATTTATGGTGTTGTTAGGTGCATTTTTCTAATCCACAATCATATACCCACCAAATTAAACAAATATAAAACTATTTTATAAATAAATACAACTCAAATTGAACCTGACATTTGCTTTTGAAAAGCTTCCTTTGAAAATAAATATCTAAATATATTTGTGAACATTGCTTGCATTTATTTATAGATTGTTAATGATCACCTGGCAGGACGTTTTTTCAGTGCATTTGTGTTTAAGTGGGAAAGGTGTCTTTCCCAAAACATACAATTAGGGCTGCAACTAACGACTATTTTGATAGTCGGTTAATCTATCGATTATTGAAACGAATAATCGAAGATTCGGGTTATGAATTGCAAAATTACACAATGCGCCTTATTTGACTATCAGCTTTTAAATTAAACTTGAGGTTGTTTTAGGCATTTGCTAATTAACAGACACATAAAATAAATACTGCTTTCAAAAATGAATCTTTTAATGAATGTTTCTGCTGCAGCAAAATAAAGTTTTAGTGAAGACGGGCAAAAACAGCCGCTCATGCTCATGCTGTAGCGCTACTGCTGACTAGCGTTTGGGGGTGTAATTGCAGAATGATGGACAGACCTACGCACAAGTATAAATGCATGGCTATGTGCGTAGCCTACGCCGTAGGCTACGCACGTACACCCTACGCAGGAGTATAAATGGGCCTTTAGAAGTCATGCAAAGCAGAAACACGCTGCTACTGACCGGGTTTTTGACATGGTATTTTTAATAAAATATTAAGTACCGTGCAAATAACACTTATCTGCCTACACTTATACTGTGCATGACGCTGTATTTACTTTCCAATAACTCCCAGTCTGTTTTCCGCCGCCACACTCCTGTGTTAATTAACAGTCCCAGCTCCTTATTGGTGCATGCAAAAAAGACTTCTTCGTCTATATTTATTTTTTCTTTCGCCAAATCTTCTGTAACCAGGAAGAGACCATCTGCTTCATGTGTATGCCTGAACAGCCAATAGATGTGTGTTTTCAATCGTTTTAATGTAGACGAAGATCAACTCCAAAACGCAGCTAAAACACTGGTGTGGACGGAGATCGTATTCGTTTTAATTCTAAAACGGAGTAGTGTGGATGGGGCCTAAGGTGTTACATGCACATCTCTAATCAGGCATGACAGTGTGTGTGTATTTGCACGCATATGTGTTTGCTTCCTCGTGTGTTCACAGGTGTGTGTGTGCCATGGTGTTAATTCACATAGGTGAAAAGCAAGCTACTGGCAGAGCAAGGGGAATCTGGGTAATGGAAAAGTTATTTGTTTCACAAATAGAGTTAAAGCCAAAAGGGAATACTGTTGTTCTGTAGGAAATAACATGAGTGCATGCTTGAACAACCACACATAGAAGAGGAGGGAAAGACATTAGACTGCAAAGTGTTGATGCAGCAGAGTGTTGATGCACATATATACAGTAAAAAACTTCTTTCTCTAATAAGCATCTTAACATTAACTGCATCCATAAAGCATATTAGAGATATGCTTACTCTAATATTACTTTCAATTTAATTGTCACTCACCAGTAAGTAAGGTGTAATGGGGATACAATACCGTTTATTGTTTATACTCAATGGAAAAGTGACAAAAGGAAACATGAAGGTAAATAAGTGCTAAACAAGTTAATTTCACTGATGTGCTTCAAATAAACTTTTTTACATTTGCCTCAGATGATAGTTGTAAGAATGTATAGGACTACTCATTCACCGCTTTGGTTTCAGTGGGGAAAAAACACCTCAAACTTAACATATTTACTCTGGTAATGAAAATCACAAAAGGGGGAGAGATAAATTGAAAGGTTGATGGAGATGGAGAGAGAAAATACAGGCAGGAGCTCAAAACCAACGGGCGGCAAAGAATGTGATGGGGAGGAACACCACGAAAGAGTGAAAGTGACAGATTACTTGTGAAACAAGGCGAGATCTGGAGGGCCTGTTCTATTGAAGAGAACAAGAGATGAGGTCAGTGGAGTCCTTGCATGCTTGGCTACACTAACTCACATGTAAAGGTGACTAATTTTCTAATTTTCCAGCTGAGGACAAAGAGTTCTAATGGCCCTCTACAGCTGAAGTCCGATCGAGTCCACTTTAGCCCCACATTATGCTCCACTCAATCCACAGCTGTTCTCAGTCTGCCTCAACCTTAAAGGTCACACAGGAAACTGCCAACACACAAAAGGTCATGTTATTTCTAATAAGGGAGTGCATGTGATTAGAAAAGCCGCTGAGGAAAGGAAAGAAAGAAAGAAAAGGAGAGAAAGGGGATTAATATAGTATCAAGTCAGTAGAGTGAAGTTGTACGCTTGCTAGCTATTGTCTGCCTGGCCACCAGTGGAGGAAGAAGTAATTAAGTAAAAGTCCATATGTATTAGCCCCAAAAGATGTTATGTACCAACAGCGTTGGGCAAGTGAAATTGTAATAAGTAACGTTTTATTTATTACTCCTTAAAAAAAAAAAAAAAAGTACTTTACTTATAACTGGGTATTATAACTGGTTACGTTACTCTTTACGTTACAACATTACTTTCACTGCTATGGTGCTTTAGCTGATGCTTCAATAAATTACATGTAGAACTGTTTGTGGTTCAAAGCTTGTTGCTGGTCGCACAAAGTTTACAACGGACCACAACGTTCTTTGCATCTTAGACTGTGACAAAATAATGGCAATTATAATGCTTTTGGTAACATAGTCATTATGCAGAATGGCCTTTTCAGAATATTATATTTATTATATCACTGGATTATAATTGTCAATACTATTAATTATAAATGTTGCAGCTGGTTGAGGTGGGGCTAATTTCAACAACTTTATACACTGCTGGATATCTTAATCTGCAACCGCATTATAATTTTTAATTTATTAGAAAAGGGCCCTGCTTATATTGTGATACTTAAATGGTAAATAGCACTATAAATTAGAGTACAGGTGAAGGAGTTGAGAAGATGGAGAACAGAAAATAAATTATAGAAAGTAAGTAAAAATAAAGTATCTGAGTCAAGATAGACAACAACCTGAGGTGAGAGTAAGAGAGGAGAGATGATGGGCCAGGGAGTGTGTGACAATGTCTCATGGTCGCTATTAGGCCTGCAGGAATGCCTTCAAATCCATTTTAACTGGCAACAACTTCTAATAGTCAAACAACAGAATAAGTTATATATTAGTGCTATCTAAAATGACCTATGCAAACTGTTCCAAAAATGTGTCTCATGGATGCTTTCTGATCTGCCACCCCCAAGGTTAAGCTGGCTTTTATCAAAACCAATCCATACTATTCATCTCGCATACATCTCTACTCACTGAGATCAATGTTGGCTCAACATGAGCCAGTTAGCCAGTTAAGTGGTAATTAATGACAGCAAGGATGTGTTATTGTGACATGTGGCCAATGTTATTAGCCCACAGGGATGACAGAGTTTAAGGATAGACTGGGATTTAAATACAGTACTCACTTCTGTTAATTGGGGAATCAGTATCAGTAACAATACTGACCTTATTAAATACAGGTCAGTATTTACTTCACTCTTAGCAAGATAACAGACAAAAGCCACAGTTCTTATTCTGTGCAAAATACATTACCAAAGTTAGTCTTTTTATTTTGGAAATCCTTCTTTGTTTCTCAGCTGAATGGCAGTGGAGGGATATGTCCTGGTGGAGATACATTCTGTCAGGACAGCGATGCCCACTTGATTTGACTGATTCAGACCAAGAAATCCTCTCCGCTCAACGGAAATGCACTGTGAATAAGTTATTTTGGTTTTTGCTTTGGTCTTTTGCCCTGATAAAACAAGTGTAAGCTGTCAGTAAAGTGGGAAAAAAACAAGTTGAAAATAAAGAGAAAGGGTCTGCAATCTGCTCAACTATATACTGTATATGCAACAGTAAGTGTGCACCCACACACAAACACATAAAACAGACAATCTTAGCTGCACGCATACTGCCTAGTAACCAAAGAAGGGTTTTTTCTTTTGTTTTAAAGGGTGTAATTATTACCATGGCGGGTAGTTATTACGGAAAGTAAAGCTGGTACTTAAAATGCCTATTCTTCCATTGTTTAATACTAATAACACATTTCAGGGGTTGAAGAGTGTAGTTAAGGGAGGAAGGAAAGAAGTGGAGAGGAGAAAAGTAGGGAGAAATTGCAAGAAGATGCTAAAATAGCGAAAGGAAATGAGGGTTTATCTGTTTGTCATTTCAAATTTACCACAATTTCCCTTTCATTCTAAGCACTTTGCTGAACATTGGTAAGAATAACAACCGATGTCAACTAAATAATTTCAACTGGCTATACTTTCCCGTAAGGCCAGGGCTGACCCTGTTAACTTCTATTCTTCAGCAGCAGCCAATCATAGTCAATCTAACAACATTTATGGTAATGACAAAATTGAAGATGATTATCTGCCTGAAACAGTGTGTTTATTCATAAAATTATGCAAATTATGCACAAACCACTTATATAATGCTTCTTTTATTCTGCAGTATATTTTGATTCACTGTACAATGTGTGACTGCTATGTGGAAGTGGAGGTGGGGGGGTATAGAAAGCCTGGAAGAGGAAGTAAGTGATAGAGAGAAAGGGAAACAAGAAAGACAAAGATAGAGAAAGTCCATTAACACACTTGTAAATGAGTCTCAGCTATTTACCCCACGCTGGGCCTCTCGAATTACTGACTGTGTTCAGGATGCAGATTGCAGATGGCAATTAAAGATGAACTGTGTGCACAGACACACACAGAAAGACGCACACACAAACACATGCACTAAAGTAAGCATGCATACACTCTCCCTAAGGCAGCAGTTCGGTGCAGATCTACTGATCTCCATAGCAACCTTCACTGCCGTGGGCGATGATGACATCATGAAGATTGATTGTCATAAAAAAGCAACTGTACAGCAGAAAGAGGGCAACTGTAACAGAGGTGTTAGCTAAAGTGCAACAGTGCTCCTCGCTGCTGGATGAAGCTGTGGACTCTAGGTGGGGGTCTTCTTTGGTTAATAAAGAACAGACATATGTGAAGGGCCTCAGCTGGTCTCTAAATACTGGTCAGCAGTGAGGATGGAGACATTGGCTTATGTAACATGGAGAAAGAGAAGAAGACAGAACTGTAGATAGCTCTCTGGTGTTCAAATATGTGTGTGTGTGGTCCCTCTCCTCTCCTTTTTGTTTATCCTCCCTCCTCTGTCTCCTTATCTTTTTCTGTCCAACAGCCTTCTCTCAACTCTCCTTTCTTGTCTCCCTTCATACCACTGACTGATCTCCCCCTATTTCTGCTAACTCTTTTACACCTCATTCAATGCCAGTGCTCGGCGTGACACGGTGACTAACTCCATCGTCCAGATACAACCACTCGCTTGCCGGAAACATCAGAGAACTGAAGTTTGGAAGTTCTGTCTTGCCTCCTTTTTTCCCCTCTCTCTCCACCCTGCCTAGTTTTTTTTTGGCACTTGTTTTTCTTCATTTTTCTGTTACGTAAGACAGACAGAAGTGGAGCAAGCTTCAAAGTGAATGGCAAAGCCGCCTTTTTCCCTGCTCGCTTTGCTGTTCATGCATGTCATTCCAGTGCCAGCTCCCTCCCCCCTTTCCCTCCATCTCTCTTTATCCTTGTCTTTCTTTTCTCACTTCTTACTCCATCTTTTCTTATTACTGTACATTACAGCCCATTCGGACAATTACTTAATTTTCACTGCATTTCCTGCAGTATGTAGTCTGTAAGTTACCCTTTTAGGTGATGATCCCCAGACCTCGTCATTGCCACCTTGACCAAACAGACATGGCAGTGACCGGAGGAAGGGGATGAAAGGGCAGTTTCTGGAAGCAGAGACCCTCTGAAAAGGAGATGGGTCATTATGTCTGCCTCTTCCTCCTGTCTGCCCTTGTTGTATCAAATACAGAGTGATGCAGGGATGAGTGTGGTGCTCCTTCTCTTTGATTACCTGTCAGAGAGCCTGAACATCAGAGGCAGACGAGTTAAAAGCTACCATTACCTAAATCCTCTCTCTTTAAAGACATCCCTTGGCTTAAAAGGTGGAGAAACTCTCACCGTTGACTGATTTAACACAACTGTACGGCCTGGAAATTATTGTGTTATAAATACTGGCACACGCACAAAGACACATGCACAAACACATGACTGCTGAACAGAGTCATGCCAACATGCGTGCACATTCTGCACATGCATGACAAGAAAAGACATGTCAGTAGTTTGTCTTTCAGTGCTAGAATACAGGTACATTCAACAGGCGATGGTGCAGTTTTTTCTGAGTATGAGTAAAATTTAGGAACAACATGGTGCTACTAAGTAGAAAAAAGACTGCTGTGATCTAAACCTTCAAATAAACCCTCATTAAACTTTCTTCCTGCCTCCTGGACCTGTGAGTACTCTGGTTAATATACAAGAAAGTTTGATTCAATTAAATGGAACACAAGTCAAATCCAAAAAAATCCTCTGCAGACTGCAGACAAATTGAGAATATGTCTGAAAAAAAATTGGCACTGTCAGTGTAAAAGTTATGCTTTGCTCTGCACTGTTCTTCTGTGCTGCCTGTGGAAGAAGTAGAAGACATAAAAAAAATCTAAGGAGAAACCACACTAAATGGATGAAATCACTGATTCACTGGGCTGAGCAGCCAGTCAGACAAACTCTTTCTCACCGTCTGCCTGTGACGCTGATTCAATGTGCTGGAACTTCTGAACGGCTACTGATAAGGTCTATTAAAACCAACGGTGCTGGACACAGCGCTAAAACTACAGCTGCTCAAAGACAGCGCCTGACAGTCCAACGCCAGCCTGGTACCTGAGAGAAAAAAAATTGCCTGGTATGAATCAAGAATAGGTTCACACCTTTCTTGCATCTTCTTACCTGCCTCACTGGCTGTGGTGATTAATGTCAAGGCAGCAATAAACAAGCAGCTGTATGTGATGCACAGTGGGGCGTTGTGTCTAACTTTATTGCCTGCTATGTGGTGCTGTTTCCCTCTCTGCCTTTGTGTATTTTCTTATTCCCTGCTTTCCTCCCTCTCCCTTTACTGTTGGCATGTGTAGAGGCACTGTTAGTTCATTTATCATACTACAGACTCCTGCTCTCAGCCCAAGACTCAGTGATTAATGACGACCGTTCACACACTTAAACATTTAGCTTTGTTTCGCTGACACACTAGTTACCATACTGGTCACCATGGGTTACTTAATGCTGGGTCACTGTGGGACTGAAACCAAATTAAATGACGACATAAACATTTTTCCCCCCTGTATCTGCAGTGTGACCTTTAAGGGCTGGTTTTCTCTTTGATTTTTTCCCTCTGTGTTAGGATGTAAATATATCATTTATCACAAAAAATAACATATCTACATTGACGCAGGGAAAGTGCCTTGTGCCCCGTAAAGATACAGATATATGTACTTCGTTAATTAAACATCCTCTACTGATACTGATAGATTAATCTCATTAAATGAGCAAAGTGACCATTTCACTGTATATTGAGAGTGCAGTTGGACCACATACTGTTTTCTTTTCCACGGAATCTCTGTAAGATTACCATCATTTCCATCACCATTATAGCTAACACCATTATCATCAACATCTCCTATTTTTATATGGACACTGCCGTCACACACGCACCCACATTCAAACATATAAATACACCAATCATGTCTGGGCTGTAAAAAGAAACACGACAGGAACTGAGGTGAGAGGGAATGAGAGATGTGGCTTTCAAGTGAAAGAATGAAAAAGTGTGTGTGTGTGTGAGAGAGTGTAACAGACAGACAGACAGACAGAGAGCAAGAGAGACACAGAGAGTAATTCAGTGAAGTGACTCTGCATTGACCTTTAGTAACTCCCCAGAGCAATGTCAATTTCAATTTCACCCTTCTCCGTGGAAAGGTGACATGTCTGGTGTCACAGCTAGGTGTTCGATATCAAAAATGTCTTCAGTATTGTAGACTGAAGTTTTGAAGAAGAGATGGGAAGAGTAGAGAAGAGAAGATGGAGTATTAACCACTTCCACATACTTCACAATGGCAAATCCTCAAATCTTCATCACTTCAAGTAAGCTGAGGTCAATGTGTGAGGCGGTGAGGAGAGAAGAGAGATAAGGTATAAGAGCATGTAGCAATAGAAAAAAGAGAGGGGGGAAGCAAGAACATCGATAAGGGGTTAGGCATGAGGAATCAGGAGGAGGGGAGGAGGAAAACTATGTGTAAGAGTGTGCTTCAAATACATATCTTCAAATGAAATGATGAAGTCAAAGCTACAGTAGGTTTTTACAAAGGCAGTATTTAAAAAATTACCTCTGGATATTTCTGGTACACCTCACTGTTTTACTATTGCTATTATGTAACAATATCGCTGTCATAAGCATAATCAGCCTATCAGTATAATGGATATATTAATAAACTCGAAAACAGCTGGTTTTAGTAAAGGTATGTGGGGAGCTTTGCAAACAAAACTATTTGGGTGGAAGCACAAGCCATTTTTGATAAAAATTACTATATACAGTTGTCATAGCAACCTGTCAGAAAAATAGGAGCATACCCTCCTTTAATGTGAAACTTAAACTGATATATTGTATATATATTATAACTGTTATAGTAGATGAAAGGAGCAGTATTATGATTGTGTCAAAACAATAGTTATTGAAATAAATGGTGCTGGGAACTTGGTAACTAAGCGGCTGGCAGGCTAACTGTTAACATGCTAGCAGCTGCTGGTTAACATGCTGGTATTGGCCAAATCTTGCTACTTGCCTGTTAGCAGGCTATCTCGCTGATTAACCATTTTTATTCAAGACTGTTCAGAATTATAGTATTTGTACCGTTGATGACTGAATGACAACCATACAGCATCTTTTTTTGTTGAGCAGTTTTTACTAATATTACTTATATAAGAGTTATATAGAATTGCTTGGTGTGACAGATCTTATATGTATCTTCTTGAATTTAGGTTCCTCTGGATTTCTTTTCCTTTTAATGTCAGACTGTTTGCAATTAGTCAGCGTATAAGTTTGTGTATCAAAGTTTACCGAAGTTGAACTCTACATGAAAGCCCTGCATTGATTTACTTTGCTTACACAAGCAAATCCACTGATCGGAGGGATTCCAATCTGTTTGCCTGTCTTGGTCAGCACACAGATGTTTCCAAATCGTGAGGAAAGAAGATGGAGGTAACTGGGGAGGAGAGATTGGGATCATAGTGGGACAGCCACACTGCCTGGCTGTTTGTGTGAGCTTGTAAAAACACCAGGAAAATCAGGAATGTCAGCAGCTTTGAGTATAAGTCTATTACAGATGGCTACCACTGGCTTATGAAATTGTACATATCTAAGTGTGCATGGCTGTGTTTGTGCTTCAACATAGTCCATGTTGAAGTGAAGTAGACATAAGAGTCATCTCCCTCCTGCCAACCATTCTGTGCTGTTGGGTCCCGCTCTGAGAAATAATTGATTCTAATGCTTTTCCACTAGAGTGCACCCATCTGCTGGCTATGGGGGACAGTAAAATCCTCTATCAGTTACAATTATCACACAGTTACCGAGGAGTGCACCGCATGTGTGTGCCCCCCCCCCCCAAGTGGTGCAGGGGCATGTGCAAATTGCTGTGCGTGCGTGTGTATGTGTATGTGACGAAGGGGGAGAGCTAGCGAGAAAGAGAGATGCTCAAAGTGTATTGCTGAGTAAGCATGAGTTGAATCCCTCCACCCCATCCTCTGGGACAGCGAATCCATGACAAATCATCCCGAGGGAATCAACACTAAGTCAGTGAGTCTGTGTGTGGGTGTATGTGTGTGTTTTAAATTTGGAGCTTTGTGTAATATGTCACATACTGTAAGTATGTGTGTGTGTGTGTGTAATTTTGTGTAGCTCCCTCTCACGGACCCTAACGTGTTTTCACAAATTCAAACCCCACAATGAATCATCCTCCCATTCTGGAGAAGTGGGTATGGACTGCACCAAATGACCACTGGGGGACAGCAGTAAATCTGGCAATAGAGAAACTGGATAGCTACTGATGAAAATTCAAACCATCCTACACAACCTTAATTTTGTGTCCTTTGAAAACCACATTGAAAAGTGTCATGTGTAAAAGTAATATTTGAGACAGAAAACAGGCCTGCTTTCAGTATTCACACCCATCCCTGATGACTCCTGAAGCCCTGAAGCCTTGTAGACACACACAGCACACACACACGCACGCACGCACGCACGCACGCACGCACGCACGCATGCACGCACGCACGCACGCATGCACAAGGAAACCTTTGGAGAGCAGGAGAAGGGGCCCTCTGACAAGACGCCCCTCTCCTGATACAAGCAAACTCCCTCTCATGCCCCTGACTCCATTTCCCTTTCATCATCTTTTTCTCCCAGCATACCCAATCCTTTCTTCACTCTGACAACCCTTTGCTTCTATGACCACTCTTGTTTCTCATTTTTAATTTAATTCCTTTTCATGGACTTTTGTTTTCTCCCCTCTGCATCTTGCTCGTTGACTTTCCACTACATCCCTGCTGCATGTCCTCTGTGAGAGTTTATGTAACATTTGTATTTTATTTATGTCAGCGTGTGTGTGTGTGTGTATGTTGTGTTAAAGCTGGCCGTGATGGCGACTGTCTGAGACCTTACCTGTTTGCAGCAGAGGAGATAAAGTGGGGCCGTGTTTCCCGGCAATGTTGCAGATTTATCTCTCTGCTTATGGCTCTGATTTTACTGCCCATGCACTAGCCTCCTCTGGATCCCATCTCTTTCTCTCTCTATCTCCCACTTGCCATAAGGGACCGGCCTCGCTCTCTGCACGTTCTGGCTACTATAAATCTGCCACGTTGCTCCATAAAGCTGCTTAGGGCATGACTCAACAAATATTAAGAAAGAGGAGAATAAATAAATAAAGCTAAATAAAAGAGAAACTCTGGTCTGGAGGGAGAGACAACTTTTCTGCACACAAAATTGGGCCTGGCTGTAAAATATTTACCTCTGTGTCTCTGTGCTTTAGACACTCTGCAGGGAGCCAGTGGGGGGTCACTGCACGACATCACACATACTTTCACTTTCTCTCCTCTCTGCTTCACTTATGACTATCTTTTTGTCATGGCAATGCCAAACCCTTGTGTACCATACCATTAGAGAGGAATGCCACTGCTTGTCAAGATCACTTGTCGTGGGGAGCACTAATAAGCCAGTTTTATAATGTCTTGGCTCTGAGAGGAGTTTTGTTAAATCTGAAATAATAACCTTAGTGATGTCTTGGGTTACGCTTAGAGATAAACTGCATTACAAACTGGGGACATTTACCAGAAATGATGGGTTTAATAAAGAGACAACATTGAATTGCATTATGGGAAATGTAGACTTTTGGGACTTTGAGTGGGACCAAAAGTCAACATCTGCTGCATCAAATCTTTCTTAAAACTGTCTCTCACAACAGTCCCAATTTTATGTAAGTACAATAGTGAGTGCACTAATCTTTTAACACACACTCCACAAAACATGAAAACACAAAGCGAAGCAGAAAATACTGACATCGGTTTTAAGTAATTGCGAGAAGGTTTAAAGGTTAAAATCCCAGTGAAATCAAGATTGAGACAAACAAAAACAGCTGAAGCGTTGTGCAACCTGTTCATGCACGGGTGTAAGTATGCTGACATGTGAGGCTGTGCTTGTCAGTTCATCAACAGCAGCAATTCGTCACTCTTGATCAGCCAACTGTGGAGGCATTTAAATGAACTACCTGGATTCCAACAGCATCAGATAGACAAAAGACAAAAGGTAACCTCTCACTGAATCATTGCACCTTCTTTGTCTTGTCCGATCGGCTTCACCATGACAGACATGTAAGCCATTCATGGAGCGACAAGCACCATGTGGACAGCCGACTGTGCCCAGAATTCAAGCAATATGCTGTCACAGAAAAAAAACACCCAACCACAACCACACGCATATATTCACTCACACTCGCATGCACACATGGTAGGCCCATCATGACCCCACGTCAAAGAAGACAAACAGCGACGAGTGAAAGCAGCCGCCTTTCCATTTGGCGAGCCAGCGTATGGAACCCTGGCACCATATGGGCTCTTCATTGTTGACAAAACAGCCTTAGGGACATTAGCACCCACCATTTGCAAATATGGAAAACACTTTTACAAGAGTTTTTTTTCTTCTGCTGTTTCTCTAGCAAATAAAAGTGCCATCATCAATCTGTGTTCGGCGCCTGAAGGTGTGTTAGAGTGGATTTGTAAAGTCATCTATTTCCTGTCATTTGGAAATGACACAGATAGTACTGACTGCAGCTGGAGGAAATCCCATGATGCTCTTACCTAGCTGCAGCTCCATGTTGCTAATCTTGTTTTCCGAGGGAAACAGGATCTTTGGCGGTTTGTCGGTCAAAGGTGCTGAAATGGAGAAAGGACACAATTTAAATACAGTGTGATTCAAGACAAACCAACAATACAGGCAAACTAGTGAGGACTTTTGATTGAGCTATTTTAAGGTTTGTTCCTGAAGGCCTTCTTGCACTTGGTCCAAAATATTATTTTCCATCCTCCTCTGCCTTACAGAGATCTCCAATCTTTTACCACCTTTTCAAAATTAAAATTTACTCAACCTCTTTCTGTCTGACCTAATTCCTATCACCTTTCCAACTTGCTCTGTGTCTTTGCAGACACACAGCTCTCTGGTGTCTATAGACCTTGGGTTCCATTCATCTGACCTACTTCTAATCATAAATTAATCACTGCTTTGCCAAGAACAAGCCACCATTTAATCTGAGTGTTAGGTATTTGAAGAGCCATCATGGAGTGTGTATGTCTGAGTGAGAGGGAGCAGCTGATGCTCTAATGATGCTAATCATCCATACGGCGAATGTCAGACCTGCTGCTGAAGTCCTTCCTCTGGGGAATGCCAAAACATGCACCAGTTTTATTGCTGTTGAAAGCGTTTGTGTGTTCCACAAAAAAGACTGTGCTCTTTAGAGTTGAGGGGTTCAGAGAACAGAAAGAGGATCTTGTAAGTACATGACTTAACTAAACGTGACATGAGGGGAGAGAAATGGAAGGGCTGTGTCTACATGTTCATTGTCTTGATCACAAGGTACTTCCACTCAGAGAGACATAAACAACCATTGCATTTATATTCAACGTTGGTAGTTGCCCTGTAACAGCCACAGTTTGACACCACTGGCCACTGAGCTGCTGCAGTCATTGTTCCAAAGCACTTCAACAGAGTGCTGTAAGGTTTTCATATAGCACACCAAGCTTTGTTGTATCCCGTGGCTGCTTAAGTTCAGACCAAGCTCTTGATCCAGACCAAACTGCAACTTCATCTGGACCAGATCATGTGTGTGTATTTGAGTGTTGGCGGTCTCTGTGCGTGCATTCAATCTGGACCAGCAAGCACCAAGAGTGCGATGTAATTACCATGACAATGAGTTGTGACCATAAGTCAGTAACTCAAGAATGTTTTTGCCAATGCTAGCTAGCAAGATTTGTCAAAGCTTTCAATGATGAACTCTAACACCAAGCCATGTACACATTCTTTCTCTGTTCATTTTAACACTTTGTTTGAGTTTGGCATTTACAGTGAGCCATTCAAACCTATGACACCATTTTCTGTTGCTGTGGCATAACGTCATGAGGAAACATTAGGACCAATGTTAAGCTCATGATAACCCACATTTGGCTTCTGGCATTACATGGTATTACATGTTTGATATACCTGCAGACTTTTGAATGTCTTCTTCTCTATTAAAAGGAGTGCAGAACTCTGTGTATGTATTTATTTATGGTCGGAACTCTATGGTGGCCCGTAGGTTTCAGGTCTAATACAAAAGCCACAACATGAACACAAAAGACACAACACGATTACAAACGCCACAACACAAATACAAACGCCACAACACAATTACAAAAGCCACAACACGAACACAAAAGCCACAAAACAAATTAAAAAACCACAACGGAAATACAAACGCCACAACACGATTATAAAAGCCACAAGGGAAATACAAAAGGCCACAACAGAAGTGAACCACAACGGAAGTTGACAACGGAAGTTGACAACGAAAGAGACGCTTATAGTAGTGCGTCTTAATAGTGGATTACTCTCCACAGAACACAGCTACACAGTAGTACAGTGGCAGTGTAGCTGTATTCTGGAGGTCTGGGTTCAAATTGTAGAAAGAACATTCTTCTTTAGGCATAATAGTGTCTGCCAAATTAGTAAATGTAGGCCTACGTGGAAGAAGAACTTTTTACCTGTTTGATAAATAAGTAATACTTTGTTCTGGTCAAATAATATACAGCGGGATATTTGTGTGAATTAAACAGCTGTCTGTGCAGATTAGCATCAAAAATAGACTCTATTTGCTAAACAAAAAGCAAGGAGTCTTAGGTTACCACAGAGATGACTTTATACTTAAACAAAGGGGTGCGTAGGGTGCTGCAGCACCCCCTATTCATAGTTTTCACGTGATGTCACATTATATATATCTTTCTTTTTCTTAAGTTGAGAGGTGATCCAAATAAATGTAACTGCTTTTGCGACGTCTCTAAGGGGGAGTCGCGGCGTGAGCCGCTGTGTTGGTCTCCAGATAGCCTACCGCGAATGTCATGTGACTGAAAACTATGAATTGACAGGGAGGAACACTTCTAACTATTGTAACAATATGACAACATAAAATACACCAGGTTAGTGCTGAATGCAAAAGATGCTCTTTATGTTATACAGCCTAATAATTTGACGTCAGCAGCTGTTTGCACTGTTTTGTCACGATTAAATGAGCTACATTGGTGTGATGCGCGAATTGGCTCTGAAAATATCTGAATAATCATGTACGCACAAATCATCCACCCACACTCAAACTAATTATTTTCTCAGATTTATCCCACCTCTACCTGTCCTTTTAACTTTCCAGGTGATTTCTTTATTGTGTTGATGTTGATGTTGAGTGTTTTTGTTTAACGGTTTACTTTCATGATTAGAAAGGTGTCTGTCAGTCATTTTAAACTTTTCCATTGGCGCTGTAATGTCACAGCAAATAGGCTATCCTGGGACATGAAGCTAATCTGCACAGACAGCTGTTTAATTCACACAAATATTCCGCTGTATATTATTTGACCAGAACAAAGTATTACTTATTTATCAAACGGGTAAGAAGTTCTTCTTCCACGTAGGCCTACATTTACTAATTTGGCAGACACTATTATGCGGAAAAAAAGTCACCTGAAGAAGAATGTTCTTTCTACAATTTGAACCCAGACCTCCTGAATGCAGGACAGCTACACTGCGCTGTACTACTATGTAGCTGCATTCCACAGAGAGTAATCCACTCTTACTAAGCGTCTCTTTCGTTGTCAACTTCCGTTGTGGTTCACTTCCGTTGTGGCTTTTTGTATTTGTGTTGTGGCGTTTGTATTTGTGTTGTGGCGTTTTTATTTCCGTTGTGGTTTTTGAATTTGTTTTGTGGCTTTTGTGTTCGTGTTGTGGCTTTTGTATTTGTGTTGTGGCTTTTTTGTTCATGTTGTGGCTTTTGGAATTGTGTTGTGGCATTTGTATTGATGTTGTGGCTTTTGTATTAGACCTGAAACCTACGGGCCACTGTAGAACTCGATACATTATATTTTTACAGTAGGTTAGATAAGAAGGGTATGACCTTTGACCATGCGCACAGCAGCAGAAAACACAGAGAGACAGACAAAACAAGCTTACATACCTCATATAATCATATGCACTAAGGATGCAAACACTTATTCTGCACTTCCCAAACCAGCTATGACGACAGAAACCCCTTTATTGAATAAAACAGAAGCAACTCCCAACAGCAGACCATTCAGGCACATCTAATTATTTTGTGGTGAATTTGCAAAGGTGGCTTATTCAGGACAGTTTGTAGCCTGGTGTGTTCATTAAGATGTTTTCTTAGAGTGTCCTCACAAGCCTGTAGTCTTGTTATAAGGGTGCTGTAACAAGCTGTTTGAAAGCCCTACTCTGTTTTGGTGTCTGCATTTGGGAGCCATGCAATGTTGCTCACTCAGCACAGTGATGTGCAGTTAAGTGTGTGGTGTTGTTTGAAGTAAAGTGCATGGTCTTGTAAAGTTCTTGGTTTAAGGCTGCGGTATAACATATTTAACATATTTTAATTACTCAAGAAGTGTTCATGTGAGGAGATGTCGACCAAAATGTTCATTATGTGTTGATATGAACAGAGCTTTGCTCAGATGTAGCACCTGCTGGTATGTAAATACTGACAGAGAAGTACAGTGACATCTATGAGAGGGGCGGTCACAGGCTTTTAGGCACAACTGTTTGCACTGTTAATAGGCAATCACACAACACAAATTACACTGGATACTGATACAATTTTAATTACATATCAAACTGCAATACATAATTACACAATGGGTGATCCTATAGCTAATTATGCACTGGGCAAACAAATGAGGACAAGCTGTGTATGGGAGAGAGACAGGGAAGCAGATGTGGTAAGGGGAACACAGATAGGAGGCAGACATCAGCAAAAGGAAAGTAGAGCTGGTGAAATGAAGAGAACAGGAAAATGTATATGGCTAAAGTGAACCAGTCAAGAAACATGCTCCCCCTCATTTTGGCATGCTACACTTGCTTCTGAAAATCTCATTATCTTAATTACCACTCCTTTATGGGAAATACATCAATTATCATAGTTCGGGGGGCACCATTTAAAATGTGGAGGATTGGGAGCACCACCTAATAAAGGAAAGAGTCTCTGATTGACATTACCAGGCAAAGTCTGTAAATAAGCAACAGTAGACATAAACAGGTAATTAAACATGCAAATATATCTGGTGATATTAATGAAAGGTTGTGAGAGCATCATGAGAAAAGAAATAGATGTTTTATGTCTCTTATTTCTAAAAAGACTGTTGGTGATTATATGCTTTAAATGCAAGGTTAGAATTAGGTTTTATTTCCACCTATGTATGTCTCTCTGCTCAAAAGACATGTAAATCAATTCTTGGCCGGAGGATCATTTGAAAAGATATTGGTAGGATTTGTGTTGTGACACTTTTATGCTGTATTCATGTGATGGTTGAAAGTTCTAATTGCAAGTCTATACCACTTCCAGGTTGGGCGCTAAACATTATTCAGTGCCTGCATATTTGGAAAATGGTAAATGAACTGTACTTTATTTTTATTGCTTTTCTAGCTTTACGGGCAAACTGCTTTATAATTTGACCGTCATTCACATGGAGATGGACATGCAAGGCGCTGGTGTTCAGTATCTTGATAAAGGACACTTTAAATGTATTTGTATAGTGCCTTCTAGTCTAGTAGTCTTTGCAACCACCCAAAAGGCTTTTACACTACATCACATTCACCCATTCACACGCATTCAGACACTAATGGCAGAAAGGTTAAGCCAACTACACATCAGGAAGGAAATAACATTCAAACACATTCACACACTGATGGCACAGCCACTGGGAGCAATTTGAGGTTCAGTTTCTTGCCCAAGGACACTTCAACATGACCGCTCTACTCCTGAGCCACAGCCGCCCCACGCCCTAACATGTGGACAGGAAGGGGTGGGAAAAACACAAGCAATTGCTGCAATTAATGGACAACCTTCTGAACCACAGCTCTCAACAAAATGGATGACACTTTTAAAGTATACATTTAATGTTGCAGAAAATGCAGCGTTGCTGGTTTGAAGACTGGTTAAAAGTGGACAAATGGTGTAAACGCCTTACTGTATAGGTATGTCATATCTGTATGAATATGTGTCTTTAGAGGACTGGAAAAGCCGGGCTGGCACGGCCATGCAATTAAATGCTCTGGGAACAATGAATCACCTTAAAAACATTGATGTCTAAGTTTTAAGCATGCTCTGCTGCAAACCAGGGCGAATTCATTTCAGAAGGTGACACAAAGTAAACTCTTCAACCACATGACAGCTAGTCGGTATTCCTTTAACTTGGGATGTATGCTATACGTATAAAGTTAAGGAACTTGTAATATATAGAAGGGAAAATGGCAGAGCCTCTGCTTATGCCTAATTGTGTGAAAAATGTAAAGTAATGCAAAGTAATTGCAAGCATGGCTATGTTGGTGTTTATGATGTTTTCAAAGCCTAATATGCTCTGCTTCACTAAGTAGGTTTTAAGTGCTATTGAGGAGAGGCTACCTCAAGCTTTGTATGTGTGTGTGTGCATGTGCAGGTCTACATGTGGATACATTAGTGTGTAGTGTAGAGTGGGACTCTGTGGATATAAGCTTTGTGATCAGTCATCCACAATCCCATTTCTGCTTGGTGGCGTAAAAGCTCACTGGACTTTCCAGATGGATTATTCTGGGTGACTGACTGTAGGGAAACAGCAAATTAATGAATTAAGGATGGAGCTGAGATACTTGGATCACTTGGCTTTTTCTGTTAGTCATTCAGTTTGTGGGGTTAGGTGTGGGGGATTTGCAAGAGAGAAATATGCTTTTGGAAAATTGGTGACAAAGGTGAAAATAAGAACAAATAAAATTTATAAATGACTTGCACATGCAGCATATGAGTGTTTAGTTACTAATACAGGCATACAAATGAACATGGCACATGGGCAGTCACAGTAACAGGCATTCATGCACACATTCATGCATGGACAGGCACACCCACACAGTCCCGCATTGTTTTTTGGTCTCAGAAAATTGACTCCCAAAGGTTTTTTAGTATGTTTACCAACAAAGGCAGTCAAGCTAGCGAAGAAATGCAAGGATGGAGACTTGAGGAAACACAAAGTCCTTGTGAGTCTCCCAAGACTGCTGTGCTTGACTAGAGAAGTCTCGGTTCTCCTCTACGGCTGGCAGACTCCTATATTGTAGTGCAGGAGATCACCATAAATTAACAGTGACCTTCCTCTCAACAATCGTCATCTTTGAGCCAGTTTCATTACATTCCTGATGGTGCAATAACTGTCCTGTATGATTCCCTTATAAATTCACCTCAGAGTATTCAGAATTCAATTCAAGACCCAACCATTTCCCTCATGAGAGAAGCAGAGCAGGGACCTGGATGGTGTCACCCAGAGGAAGCTAATAAAAGCAGTTATATTCATCCTAAACCACATCACGCTCCCCCACTGTTGTGCTCTCTAAGAGACCTGCCTCTGGCAAAGCTGAAATACTTCAAAGCAACAAGCACGTGCATTCTGTCCCACAAATATGGCTAGACAGGTTGCTGCATCATAGTCATTTGCACTGTCAAACGGCTATCATCACGAAAAGTGAGAACAATTGGCCCCGTTTGGCCAAGTGGCCAGTCGAGCTCTTCCGACTAAGCAGCTCTCTAAGAGACTATCTGATGATGAAACATGACAATGATCAAGCTGTTCAAAGTAGGATTCCAGCTGGGAGTCCTCAATAATCCATATCTTAAAGTAAGAAGAAAGAGGAAATTAAAAGCTAGTGCCTGATTCTCAGTTTCTTGCTCATTTGGAGAGCATGTTAACTAACCAATGGGAACTACATTTAACAATTCATTACCTAATAAGTACTAAATGGAGACCAATTAAAAATTCATTTGACTAAAAGAGGAGGAAATTGTTAGAGAAAGTGAAAGATGAAGCAAAAGAGCGATACAGAGATAGGGACATAGACACAGAGGGAAGGGAACATAAAACATGTTATTGATCGCTGGAGGTTTACCACGATTCGGCCCTCTAAGGAGGTGTGTGTGTTCATGGGTCTGTGGGTGTACATGGTGTGTATACTTGTGTTCGTTTGTGTGCAATCACAGATCTTTGCCCCTTACAAATGCCTCTGCTCAATCCAATAATCTTACTGGTCTCCTTATACAGGAGACAGGCCTCCTCTCCTAACAAACTTTAACAGGCCCTTTACGATAACATAACATCAATTAGCCAGAGCATTTTCTTTAGTCAGGCTTCAAGTGGCTGTGAAAACAAATGCGTATTATAATGTATTATTCTCTACTTACAAAGCAACCTCGTTAAGACTGTCTTAATTTATTTTTTCAGACTCGCAACAAGGATTATACTTCACACAGGTTGATAGAATAACTTGCATTGTATTCACAGTAAGAGGTTCCATTAAGCAGTCAAGGAATGTGAAGAGTGTTTGAAATGAACGAGGAGCATTTTTATGGGACTGTTGTTTACAGGATCGTGAGCAGAAAGCAGGGATGCTTAGGCACGGGGAGAAGAGAGTCAGAGGTGTCCTCAAGGTTTGATGGTCTCCCCTATGCATCAGAGTTGAGCACTCTACAAAATACTTGCATTTTGTATGCAAACACTATAGATAATACAATAGTCAATTTGTACAATGATGATAGAAAATAATAAGAAAAACTGTAATGTATTTCACATTGTAAATGGTCACATCACATATTAAATGTGATACACCAGTGCTTGCTCTGTAGTGCGTTTCAAGAGTTAAACATGAACAGATGATTTTTCTTTGGAAAGGAGGCTGTGATGCACTTGATTAATGAGCGCCAGTAATCCGATGTCTCTTGCATAAACAGTGAAAGTTATGACAGACCCATTTGTGTAGAGGCGTATGGTTTTATTGTGTAGAAGCCTGGTGTTATTTGCACCTGATTTAATGAAGGTAAACACAGTGGACACCGTGTGTAATGGCACTGCGCTCTGGTGCAGCACCTCTCAAATTGGAGGCTGCAGATTTATCGACATATCTGTTCTGCTGCCTTTAGATGGCTGCAGGGAATTAGTGAACTGAAGTAGAAGATTTTCATACAGTATAAAGCAGCTGTGGATAACAGATACTGTAAGAACCACTCACATTACAGTCATTTCTAGATAAATGCAGACTGACTGACTGAATTTCCTGCTTTAACAACATTCACTGTAATTTTTTATGCCAATTTAAATGCGTCTACTGACTGGGAAGTGTTTAATTAAAATTGCTTGTTTGGTGTTATTGATAAAATCACCAAAGAGGCAGACATGGTTCTGGGACGTCTATACTCAGTGTAATGTCTAAGACACATTTTCCACCAAAATACCATCAACTGGCTTTGCGCTGCCTCATTTGAATGAACCTCTCATGCGCAGTATGCTCTGCGCTTGGCACCAAAACATCACAGACGTGTAAAGTGAATTTCAAGATTCAGATTTTTGAATGTACTGTAAAGTCATACAGCAAAGACATTAGAAAACCCAGCAAACCCACCATTGTGAACCACAGGTGTGAGCACAACGCACACTCATAGAACACACACCTTCCTGTCAGCCTCAGATAATAGAAACCCGTGGTGGAGTGGTGATAAAGAAGTTATTCCTGTTAAATGAAAGAGTGAAATGTACAAACAGATACACCTGTGTGGAGCTTATGCAGATAGACTCCAGATAGGTGGGGTGTATTCGACAAGGGAGACGTGACACTTGACGATGCAAAAACATTTTCAGACAAGGCAGATACTAGCCATCAAAACGTCCAGCAGCTAGTCCTACAGTAGGCAATGAAAGAGGATTAGCTCTCTAATCAGTGCCAATCTCTGTGGGCTATTCAGAGGGAAGCCCTAGTGGCACGGTGTCCATTCTGTTACCCGCTCAGAGCAGGAGGACAAGGCTGACCCAGTCAACTGCAGGGGAGAGCCAAAGCAGGTGAATACACACCTGAGGGACAGGATTAACACAGTCCTGGCACATTACAACCAGTACGCACAGTGTATAATCCCACTGGAAGGGTGCGTGTGTCTGTTTTGCCATGCTGTATACCAGCTTCAGGTCTGTCCAGGTGTTTTAACACACTGTTAGTGCCAGTAGGCAATGTGACACATATAGGGCTGAGATTTACATGAAGTAACAGAGGAACAGATAGGTAGCCTGCAGGGTCACCTCACTGCCATCTGCTCCATCAGCTCCCTTTGACCCGTCTCCACAGCAACCTCAGCAGTTCACAGAATCCACTGTTCCTTCTCATCTGTGTAGAATAAGTGATGAATGCACACAGTTACAACATACAAAATGTGTCTATATAATAACTTTACTGCTTCACATGTATATGCACATATATTTTTATCATAAAAAGTTGAATTATATTGTTCACTTTGCAAGATAGTACGTCAATGTCAACCTTGAGTTAAAATGCAGTAACTGAAGAAATGAGCTCTACCTGAGGGAGTCATTGCAATATGCTTATCACAATGCTTATCATCTGAATTGGACACAAATAATATGCTTGAATTCTGCATAGCTTCTGACAGATTATGGACTGTACCTCTATTTTATGGTCCCAAAGTTTCTGTTTGTGGACAGGTATGTATGCAATGAGTAATTCATATTTCTAGACACCCATACTTGCGAGAGGTAGGGGTGCTGAGGGTGGTTAAGGTAGGTTATATTTTAGTTGTTGCAAGATTTGTTGTGTGTGAATGCAACAGGTTCATTGACATCAAGGTTGTTTTAGTCTGTTTATGTTATTTGTAATTATTGTGGTATTTATGCTACCCTCTTGGCCAGGTTATAATCTTGAAAGGACCTTTATCTGGTTAAATATAGGGAAATTAAAAATGCATTTCTGCCATGTGTCAGGCTTAAGATCTAAATTTAATTCAATTAGTAAAGCATTTCGATATATTTACAAGCTGCGTCACAGCTTTTCATTTATGGTTTCTAATAACAATTTATAGTGTCCCATAGTATTTTATCTACTGTCGATTTTGATCTATTCAGGATTTAGGATTTAAACCTCTCTAAATCTCCAGAATGAACCTGTTCTAATGTTTAAAAGCAGTTTTCAACAAAAGGTTTCTTTACTACTGTAGGTTGTTTTCACAATGTTATGTAGTTTGGCTGTCATAACATTATATGTTGCTGTCAAGATCTTATTTACAATGTTGTGAGGGTCCCACAATGCACTCATTTGATGATTTATTGTGCTATAGGTTCGTCATATTGAAATCACATGTATGTTGTTCAAACACAGTTGTATAAGGATGATGGGGGTTGGAGGGCTAATTGGTCTGGTGGGAGCATAGTACCCACCACTCAAAACATGTTCCTGGGGCTATGCAGACCACTAGTGCTAATCTTTCCTTAGACAGTCACTGAAATGTTGGTAATGGTGGTAAAATAAGATTTCATATTTTTCATCAACCTTTGCAAGTGTTTATTTAATACTTTAATGAAATGCTGTCCTTCTGGAGGAATTCCACTTTTCAGACTAATCATTGAAAATATAATTAAAAACCAGTTTTAGACATCAAATTTTCAAACACTTCAACAAGTGAACAAAAAGAATGGATTATTATTCAACCAGTGATAATTGTTTGTCAGCAGATCCATTTCTCACAGTATTTCCCTCAGAGTAGCGTAACTGTTAATTGGCAGCCTGTTGGTTATTTTTTGATAGGGCAGACATGCAAAATGGATCTTGCTCAGGTAAAACAGGTAGTGATGTTAGACCAGCTGATGAGGACAGGCGGACAATAGGCTCCTTCCATAAAAAGTAAAATAGCAGAGGAGCAGGAAGTGAGAAACAACTTGCTTCTTTTTACCCTGTCAATCAGCTCACAGTTTAAAAGAGATGGGCCTCTATCTGAAAAACACACAAAAACTTGCTTGAGTTACAGCAGCCGAGCAATATCCCAAAATAAGCCACAATAGTCATTTTGCTGTGCCTCTGTTTCTTACATAACACATTTGTCTTTATTCTCATCTTCATATAGTAACTCCTACATGCCAAGAGATGCTTGCTTAAGTAAAACTGACTTAAAGAGACTGTCCTTCAAAGAAGAATGACAGCATCATTCATTTCAGCCAATGTTACAAAATTACATATGTTTATGTTCAAGTGACAAAACTAACCACTACTGGCTGTAGAAATTATCATCGGGGAAAAAAGAGGA
Organism: Micropterus salmoides; assembly: GCF_014851395.1. Lineage (NCBI taxonomy): Eukaryota > Metazoa > Chordata > Actinopteri > Centrarchiformes > Centrarchidae > Micropterus > Micropterus salmoides. Next base: position 19,491,146 of record NW_024040596.1, read on the forward strand.
AGTCAGGTGAGACAAGTGAATGAAGTAAAGATAATGTTTATTTTAACAGATGATATGTGATAATTAAGCCTTCACAGAAAGTCTTTAGCGCTTAGACTCTACGGGGAGATTTTTTTAAATCAAGGGACGTCTGCCCTGAGCGGCAGCTAGATAAATCCCCCCATGGAGTCCAGACACTGGTGGTGGTGGTGGGTGATAACTGCTGAAGCTGATAGGCTGATGAAGCTGGTGAAATGATGCAGCTGATGAATCTGCAGAGACTAGGGCTGGGTACCAAACTTTGCTACCTTTATACCGCATTGCTTCAATTCTAATGAGTATCAAAAAAATGCCTTGTCACTCACACAATGTACCACATTTCGATACCTAAGGAGTAAATCTCACCAGCATTAGTGAGCCATGACAAAGTCTGCATAGGGAGGAGCTTGGGATGGATGGGGGTACATGGCTTGTTTCCCATTTCTAACCAGCAGGCAACATTGGTTTCTTTTAGCTATGATCACGATTGTTCCCCAAGTGTTTATTTTGCTCTCCACATGGATCTGCGTGCAACCAAAACCCAGTAGACTCAATGATGCATTTTTTCATTTTATATGGAACACTTGTTTGACATAAACAGTATGTCCAGTAAAACAAGAAAACATAACTAGGCAAAGCAGAACAGAAAGTATTCTCATAACCAGACACAAACAAACACTTTGTTCCAGCAAAAGTGGCCACTGGTCACACATTCCTTCCCCTTGATGTAAGTGCCACTATTGTCTGTGACAAATTCTATTTAGAGATTCAGAACTCTCATCGGAAATCATGATGCACACTCAAAACACTCAAAACTAAATATGCAAACAAGCATTAACATAGATACTGTACACATTCACACACATACAAAAACCTACATACCAAAATAGACTATGGCATACATACAGTATGGAAACCTACTGTCATTGTCCTCATTAAGGAGCGGCAATCATTAGCATGAGAGAACTAATGGTGTAAACTCTCTAAGCTATGTTTTACCAGCTGACACAAATGAAGCCAGTCACATAACACAGTGCCAGGGTGAAATCTGCAAATCATGTGTTTGTTTGCGTCTCCTTATTCCAAAAGCCTAACGATGCTCTTCTCTACCAGCCTTCTAAGACAGATGGAAATCATTAACTCCCCCACCACCCCACTCCCTACCAACCCCTCTCTCCACTCTCTCCGATCTGTCAGGTCCAAACCACAGGCGCTCTCTGTCTTGTCTTTTCACTCATCCCCTCCTCTGTTTGCCGCTCACTCGCTGTCTCTGTCCATCTCCCTCTACACAGATTTATATCTAAAGGTTTCAAACTCCTGCAGAATCTTACAACTTTAACTAGTGCTTCATCACTCTTGTCAGAAGTAGTTACAGGAGTCATGACACACACTTCCCTAGACAGGAGGAATTGATGAGAAGCCATTAGACTCTGCTGATCCTGGAGTGAACAGGAAGGCCTCCATCACTGTATTCCTCTACTCCTTGACACAGAAGCATGGACACAAGCCATTCTTTGGACACGTGTAAGACGCACATTTTCTTCACACCCATACACTGTAACTGCAAATGTGTGAGGAAAGTTTTGTTCTGTAGGCAATTGGGGAAAGTAAAACCCTATTGTTCAAACTGAACTTCACAGCTGTGATTGCCACAGCATCTGCCAAAAGGTTCAGATTGCGATTCCCCCGTAAGCACAAATCTTCCAAAGACATGTAGAATTAATTATTAATGAATCTCTGTCATTGATGGCATTATAAGGAGACACATGGCAAAATAAATACCACCCGGTGAGAAGTGATGGGGCTTATTGTTAGTATTGTAACAGTTTTTTGCTGTGTGCCTGTTGGCAGTAGTGTCGAAAAGTGTTAACAGAGCTCCTGCTGTCCTGCCTGCGCTGGTGACCATCTGGGCTGAATCTATCACTTCCTCCTGCACGTCCTTCGTGTCACTGACTCCTAATTTCTCATTATGACACCATGGTTGTTGAACCAGCAATAGGAGGGGCCACTTAGCAGCAAGCCGATGAGCTGATTGTCAAAGCCGTGTTCTCTTGGTGTTGTGTTTGGATAACTAAAATATTTAATTTTTCCATAAAAAGTCAAACAGCTGAGCAAGGGAATGGATATTAAATGTATCCCCATATTCCCCCATACTAGGGTTCAATATTTCCTGTGATTTAAAATCTTGCTATAAATGAAATTTGATTTTAAAAACATTCTCAGTTTGATTGAGGCACAAGATTATTGTTCTTGGACTTAAATTGGTAGTAATGCACTCAATACACATGCGCAAAAGTGGTCCTGTCTGTCTTACTCGTGTGTTGTTGTCTGTTCTCATCTCAGGGCGTCAAATACTGACGCTTTCAGAAAGGCTGTCAAAGCATTGTTTGATCATAGTATTTGATGCAAAAGGTAACAGCGTGCGTATTAGACGCCACCGGGCGTGTCTGTATGAGACGCCCTGTATAGACTGGTAGCGCTCGTAGGTAGCTAGCTATGTTAGTATAAAAGGCATTGACAGCTTCCCAAAGCCCCTTACCCGTACCCTAACCATCACAGGGGTGTGTGCCTAAACCGAAGCCTAACGGCCGATGCGCTGACAGCTGAGGTTAGCCTCCTCTGTGTTTTTCATATCTTAAGTATATTCCTATTACATCATAGGGAACAGTTTAATCTCCAGTTATTAAAAAAACATTTTGTTATCTTGATTCATTTTGAATTGGCAGATTTCTTCTTTGACTGACCACTTTTGCGCATGTGCAGAATGGATCCGGCAGGCGGTAGAGATTTGGCACTGACACACTCCATGCTCTATTGAATGCTTCTGTAAAATTCCCACTGATGGATTAGGTCACTGCAAGTCACTGCATGTTTGCATTCACAGGTTGTGTGCATTTATTCTAAAAAATATTTTGCCACACAGCTGAAAGGTAAGCTGCCATTTTAACATGAAAAATAATTAGAAGCCACCACTGCAATGAAAAGTTGATCCATTTCAACATGTACTTATGTACTGTAATGACAATATTTGGCTATGATAGTGGCATGTTAGAGTTAATGAGGTTTGGAGAAGTTATTGACTTTGTTTCAGTGCATGTGGCTTCAGTGGGTGAATACATGCTAATAAAGCCTTGGTTCCTGCAGGCATTTGTCCCTAGAAAATGTAGTAAATTTTGGTGAGAATTTACATTAAAGCTCCCCTCCAGCCAGTTTTAACTGCCGTTCTTTCTCAAACAGAGAATGGGGGTGTGGTTAATAGTCAGACATAATCAATTACCATGACAACCAAAAACTGACCGGCTGGAGTGTTCACTAAGGATATGCTGTGTTAACATCACTACACTGTAAAGTTTAGTACACTTTACTGTCTGGCAGGAGTAGCTATTACTTACCCATGATAGAAACTAATGTGCACATATCAGCTGTTATCAATCATACAATCGATGGTCCTGTCACGCACTGCACACGATAACTCCCACTACGTTTTATGGTGCGCTTACTTTACCGCGGGGCGGGGGGTCTATTACTCTGTTGAACTGTATGTAAAGACTTTTGATACCATTGCCTCCGCCGATGCATTGGTAAAACGGCTGTCAGTGAAATGCATGTTGCAAACTGTATATAAGACGGTGGCAGGTGAAAGTGCGACGCATTTTCTGTCATCTGTCCTCCAACACCGAACGCACAGATGCCATAATGAAAATGAACACACTAAACCAAGAGGAGTAAACTCAAAAATAAAATGAAGATCCTCTTTTAGCTAACTTTCTGCAATAACTATGCTAGCTAACTACACCTTAGTTAAATTACATTTATTCATTTAGCTGACGCTTTTATCAAAAGCGACTTACAAGCACACCTCTGGAGCGACTAGGGGTTAAATGTCTTACTCTGGTGGCTACAACAATGGTGGCTGTGTCACAGTGGGGGATTGAACGCGGGTCTCTCACATCAAAGACAGGCGGCTTATCCATGCGCCATCACAACTTTGCAAACTAAACTAGAAAGAAAAACCAACAATCAGACACAGACAGACATTCCTACTGTAAGTAAATTACATGATAAATTGGTTAGCTAGCTCACAACGATGTTATCGGTTTGTTGCTCTGACTTAACGAGGCGTGACAGCGTGACAGTTTTTAACGAGGCATGACAGTGCGCCTGTGCAAGCTTGGAGAATGACATATGACTTATGGAATTAATATAGTCACCACCCCGTTTTAACAATTAAGCAACTTTTGCAACTTTGATCACATAATTAAGCTATTTGTCAAAAAATATTTGGCGAACTATGTGGGTAATCAACATTGTAAGGAAATGACTTTAAATACCAGAATCCCAATTTAATTCAGCCTTACACCATACCCTTATAGCTCCTCCCCGGTTTCTTTGCTGCACTTCTCCTTTTAAACCAAGCTGGAACCTCCGGGTTTGAAATGTGAAGCTAATGGGGAAGTCCCTTAACCACCTGGAAACGGACTGACCCGATACAGGGGACGTAATCGATTTTCGCTGTTCTAGCTGTTTTCTGTCCAAAAACAGCGGCCCTTTGTGTCAACAGAGACCATCTGGTGGGGTGGTGAGGTCGCCTTAGCTCTAAGTTTCATTTCTGTCGTCAGATTGAAGTACAGAAGAAGAGTTTGCTTTGGCGAAGGCAGTCTTTATCGGCCTCTGCTGGCGACCCGTAGGAGCTACACAGATATCCAGGATATGTACGGATTCGTCTCGTCGAGACGAACAAAAAGAGTCCACTGCAGCCCTGTAGGATGTTCTGTTCTCAAGCTATGGCCTGTAAAGCATGGGAGTGCTTTTGGTCACAGAAATATTGTTTTTATCAATATTTCAATGTTTTGGAAGCTTTATGTTATTTGGAATGTGGTTGAATGGAGAGAAATAATGTTTTGAAGATAACTCCCAATAAAAGTGAACATTTAAACAGTAAATATGGCCAAAACATGGACATTAGCCTGGCATATTTTTGAAAGATTGTGTAATAACTGTTGTATATTAGTTTCTTTTCATCAAATTTACAGTTACAGTTGTATTCCAGGTGTATTAGAAGATATTCAAGTGCATTATAATCTACCTTACGATAGTTTTGATGGTTTATTGCATTAAAATATAGCTTTTTTTCCAGGCAAGGATGAAAATATCATATTTTTTCTGTATTTCATCTCCATGTAGTCTGTAATGGTAAAATAAATATGTTAATGTACAATGGATTTATGTACCTTAGCTTCTGACCTTTCAAAGGAGAAGAGAATTATGTATCTAGGCCTAATGGTTGAGGAGTTATTACTGATTTATTTTGGGTATGTTATTTTAGGCGTTTTTCCTGGAAATAGGTGCCAGGGTTCATTCTTTCCAACAGCCAGCAGGGGGCGACTCCACTGGTTGCAAAAAGAAGTTTGGTTCCATGAGAAATAATGGCAAAATTGATCCTCCTTCTCATTTGATTTATTACCTCAGTAAACACTTTCCCAATGAGTTGAGTATGAGTATGTTCTCAGTCGCTAGTTTCAAGTCTTCATCAATACAGCACGACGTTCATTTAGTAAATTTTGTTCCCATTTAGACTAGAGTGACTCCTTTGCACTGCACTGTGTAAATTTAACCCGCACCACTGAAAAAGCTTACTAGGTGTTGGCTGTTCATTTTCTTTGGTAAGTACAGTTTGTTTTAAGCCTGTTTTTCAGTAGCCTAAATTAGCATCCTGGTTAAAATCACAGTTAATGTAAATTACAAATGTACCTTGCTAACCAAGCTAGCTAGCTCCACAGTCTCATCCAAATATGGTCACGTGCAAAAAACCAATACGGTGACTAAAATGCCAAACTTGAGGCTTCAAAATGGCAGTCCACCAACCAACAGATCATGTCACGATGACTACGTTCACTTATTTCATACAGTCTATGGTTTAAACGTACAGTATGTAATTTCTTCTGCAATCAAAACAATAACAAAAGACAGACTTCGATGATGTTGTGAATTAGCATGGGATCATGGGAGATGTTGTCTTCATAACCACCATTGCTGATGAAAATCTATCTGGCAGAGCTCACAGGCGAGGTAATTTCATAAAGTCTTATGTGGACAGCTTCGGCCACAGAACCCGCAGCACACAGCAATAAATAATTGGGCTCCATACAGAGTGAGTAATACAAAAAATTGTAAACAATAGAGTGGCTAACTAGCTAGTTCACTGACTTCCTTCCTCACCTGCTGATGTATCATTTCCCATGTTTACCCAGAAGATTTAGCAACTAGAGGGGGTGAAAGGGATATGACGCCATTGACAGGCAACCAAAAGAAATGCACTGTAAGCTTGAATACAATTACAGATTTCTCTGGGTTTGAACACTGTTGGAAACACTTGGGATAATGTCAGTACACGACCCAATAAAATATAAAACAGGTTTAGTTGCTTTTACACACTTAAAAGCAGAAATGTTAAATATTATGCCTTAAAACCACTGTCTACAGTATTTAATAGATTTACGCAAATAACACATACTGTATGTATTCACAGGTGCATACATGCACTGGACTAGACTAACAGCCACACTGCCAGTATTTTACATTGAATCCTAAGCTAATAAAAGTAGAGGAGCTGATTGAGTGCTTTGAAATCCCTGGAGGTGGTCTAGGTTAAACGGGTGCAGGGCCGGGCTCTCTTTCTCTGCCTTTAAAAGCCTGACATGTTCCCTGCGGGATGTCTGACCCTGTCTGACCACAAATCAACCAGTAATTACAACCTTCTAAAACCCGCTCGCATACACACAGTATACATAGAAACATGCATACCAGTGTTGCTGCGCAGACCACAAAAAAGTAAAGCAATATATTTGTAAAAGAGGCAAAGTGTAACATCAGGAATAGAAGCACAGGATGGGATGGCAAGTAGAAAGAAGAGAAGCAAAGAGAAGAGAAGCCAAGTGTGTATGAAGAGCTATGTATATGGCCAAGTAGTATGTGTCACCTTGTTTTGCCTTTTACTGTGATGGTAACGTCTTCTTTGGCCCCATCACTTTAATTCTGAAAACCCAAAAATGTAATGATGTGTCATTCCTCTAACATTTAGTTCAGTCTAGTTAACTACAGAATGTCTGGGATGTTGTATGTGAAAAAACACACAAATGGAGTAAAAGAAATATACTGATATGTAGTCCTCCACCCAAACATGTTGAAAGAAAAAGCACTGTGGTCTGAGTGGCAGTCATGTTTATTCTAAGGCAATGTGTTCACTCCTGTCTCATAAATAAGGCAAGTCCCAAAGGGCTGGAAAGCCCTCCTAAGCCACCGCTTTGTTTCAAGACAAAGCCTCTTTTTATTCCACCCGGAATAACTTGTCACAACACAGCCAAACCCAAGGTGCCACCATATCAATTTCCATGGCAACAGGGTGGGTGGCATTGGCAAATGTAGAAAAGAGTACAGTGGGCAGTCCTTTAGGGCAGTCTCTCTGGAGGTCGCTATTCACTTGAGATTCAGATGGAACAAAGGAAGCATTTTATGTATTTAAAATGGCAAAATCTATATAGTTGAAGGATCACTTCACATTCTGTATGGACAAGAGGAGCGTGCACACTGAACAATATGTTTTTAATGTATGGACTGTATTAACATAGACAAAACAAAACCAACTATTTCCTACCTTTAATTCAACAAAGCATCTGCTCCACAGCAAACATGATGCACTTCATTAATAATGACCTACTGTATGAGGTCCCACAGTTCTATCCTAAAACAACAAATACTATGCAATCACTCCATAGAGTTATGTTTCACAAAGAAGCACCATCAGCACTGTACCATCACATTCTCTAACAGCTAAGGTACATGACAGAATGTAGCGATATCCGCATTATTTGCATTTCGGATACAACTACCTTTTGGCTTCAAAGCATCGCAGCAGAGGCAAACACTGAGGGTTTGACAGTAATGACTAATCATGGACCAGCGATACAAAGCGGGCCTCTTCCCAGGGAGCCTTTGATGCAGGTGAATCACATCCTAAACATACTTATTAGCAGGAGTGGGGGAGGAGAGTGAGGGAGGAAGGGTGAAGGGGGGAGAGAGAAATTTGTTCCGCAAGTTAGCTGGCATGCTTGGGTGCGCGAGAACAGAAGGCTGGCATAATGAATTTTGGCGTACAAGCGGCTGTTAATGAAATAAAGAACCCCACCCCAACAGAGGTGTGAATGTGTGTGTGCTGGAGTGTGCAAGCATGTGTGCAAAAGAAAGAGGGAGCAGACAAGACAGAGGAAGTTAGAGAAGTGAGGAGAGAGAAAGAGATGGGAGAGTTGATATTCAAACACAACTTGGTGGCTTTCATATGAAAACTGTCTTATTTCTTCATATTTGGCCTAATAACACAGAAGAATCTTAGCAAAAGTACACTCAAGTTGAACTTTATCCAAACTTTATCACTTTTTCTTTATCACTTTACTCTCAAGAGAAGCAGTATCACAAACTACCCAGCTTTGTAGTGGCTCAATTTATAAATCAAAGCTTTTTGCTGAAACAACATAAAGTACATCTTATTGGAAAACATCAACCCTGATCATTCCTTCCTTTGAGGATTCCTGAACATTGCAGCCAAGCACACACTCAGCTTAAATTATCAGGATATTGTCAACATGAACACGAAGGAATGAAGAAGTTTATATGCAAGTGATATACAGTATGTTCTCAGTAGGCCAGGTGGTGTTTGAGGCTCAGATGTGAAATCTAAAGCCTCTGAAGACAGTCTGTCCCCACCCTCTCAACACGGGTTGCCTAATTGAGTGTTAATTTGGTGCTAATTATGTAACATGTTATCCCAGTGAGACCTCCCAGATGCCACGAGAAAAAGGCGTGTGTAAGAGTGTGTAGAATCGCAAAGCAAAGCATTTAGGGAGACACTAAGAGAGAGCCGGTCTGCATCTGCTTCCTCAATTCAATGAGTCACTATGTAGTAAAAAAAATACACATTCTGCATTAAGAACCATTCAATCAAGTTAAGAAAAACACTGTGTATTTTCAGTAATAAGGCCATCCTCACATGAACCACAACTGATTGTTAAACAAATATTCCTCTCTACAAGCAAGACTCTTTGAATTAATCATTCAACAAACATTTCCCAGTAAAAGTTTGGCCGCTACATTAAAAATTAAACAGATTTTTTTTTACTGTGAAAGTAACAAACACTGAAGCTGGGTTATGTCTTTGCAGGCAGTGAGTGGCTGGGCCAGGGGCAGTGCTGGGGCACTGAAGATTTCTCCCTCTGCTCTGTTTGTGCCTCAACATAAATATAACATGATTATGAAGAAGATCTGCTCTTTTATTTATCAAAATCATAGAGCCTTATACAACATACACTGTAGAATACTCTGCATGGGCACCAGAGGGGGTATTAGGATATAGGAATGGAATGTGTCTGTAGTGCTTTCTTATTACATGACAGTGTTTGTAGGTCTTTGTGTGCAGTAGGAACGCCACACTTCCATTAAAGGAAAAGGCTGTTGTTTTCTATGTTTTTGTTATTGTCAACAAATCCCACAAAAATCCCCAAACCAACGATGCGTTACTCTTTTTCAATACTGTCTGACTTCTCTATCTTGTCTGTAGAACTCAGCCCCAAGCCCATTTGTTTCTGCAAAATAAATAAATCTTTAAACATGGGTCCAAAATATAATTTTTAAAGAGGATATGTTTTATTCTTAGAACACAGGTGGCCACTGGATAATCTTTAGACAACAATAAATAGTGCATAGGTTGGGGACTCTTTTCTGCCGCCACTGAGTATTTACTATGCTATGACACTGTATAGCATACTCCGAATTTACTCCGAATAATCTACAGTGCCCATGTTCATTTAATCTTGTGCCACAATGTGGAAATGCACTGTTGGTGTTGTTTTTTTAACAGTCAGGAAAATACAGAAAATTGTTACCCTTCTGGAGGGTCACCCTGATCCAGGACTGTCAAACTACAAATCATGGTTTTACAGTTCTATCTGAGTGAACCTGTAATTAAGGACATTTGGCATTCATTCAATTTGGGATGCTGAAAAGACAAACTCACAGCAGTAAGTCAATGTCGAGTAACAAAACGACGACAACTTTATCAGGTGAAGTGCAGTGCTTTTTCAAGGCCTATAGAAGACATTTTGACAATGGCAAAATTAATGTTGGGTGAATCCCATTTAGCTGCCTCAGTTTCAGGGTCCTGGTATTGTGCATTCTGGCTCACTGTCACTGCTTATCGAGACACTTACCTTGAATGGACCCATCGCTAGTGTTATAAGTAACATGGTGCTTCTCCTACTATTACAAGTCAAAATGTCTGCTGTGAAAAAAGGCCCATTGGTGGCCAGAAATTTTAGTACCCTTTATCAACTTTCTTTTTTCTTCTGGTAGACAGAGATGTTTACTTATGAATGCAGTAATGGCAGAGAAGATGACTGTTAGTTCAACACTAACCGAACTCTGCAATACCTCATTCAACGCTGAACCTTCTCTGCATTCACTAATAGATTTCCTATTCTCTCCTAATTAAAAAGGGAAGTGTTTCCCCCTGAAAGGCTCCCAGAGCTATATTGAAGGGTTGAGAGGTTGCTGGGAATCCATCAGATGTGATGCAGTTAATCAGCATAAAGCCTGCTCCAGTGCACTGCTAAACAACAGCTGCAGGAATAGACCCAACCCTCACACTGTGAGGGTTGGGCCTATACTAGGACCCAACATGTAGGCATAGAGGAGAGATACAATTAGTCTACACCATTGTCTAGAATTCTAAGAGAAATTACAATACCTGGTAGTTTCTCTATTCTCTTTAAAATTGGTAATTAAAGAGGATTTAAAAATAACTACAGCTGTAGAGAGAGTAATATGGTGAGAGCGAGAAAGGTAAGGGATTGTGGGAGAGAATATAAAGAAAAAGAGAGAACAGAGCCTTCGCCCACGGTAATTACCTGTCTCTACTTCATATTTTTTTTGAGCGGCAACAAAAGATGTTAGGAGAGAAAACGGGAGACAGGAGACAGGTGGAGGAGAGCAGAATGAGGGAGACCAAAGCCGAGGGAGAGGAGAAATAGGTGAGCATATACAGGAGGAGAAAAACTAGTTTGACACTCCTGTCACCCCAACCCGTTCTCATCTCAGGCGTCATATAGACACACTTTGACAAAACCGTGGCTATTGAATGCAAAACATCGTTTTTGCGTGTGTATGATACACTGCAGTTTGCTATTGCATTGCACAAAGGGGCTAACCCTACCTCCTAGCACATCGTCTGTGAGGCTGATATGCACAGCTGTAGGGTTAGCCAGTCGCCATGCATATATTTACTGACTTGGGTTTAGGCACAAACTTCTGTGACGGTTATGGTTAGGGTAAGTTGCCTCGGGGGACTGTCAACGCCTTAAACACAAACTTCACTAGCAAGCTAGCTATTTAGCGACTAGAAGCGCAACTAGCGTTTCCGGTCACCCCAGGGCGCCATATACACGAGGCCTGGATGTGTCTCAAACAAATGAACCTGGGGATGTCTCCTATATTCGCAGAATTGACGTTTTACGTCCAGAACTCAGCTGCCAGGTTTTTAACCAGAACAAAGAAATATGACCACATTACCCCTATTTTAGCTTCATTACACTGGCTCCCAGTATGTTTTAGCTTTGACTTTAAAGGTCTTCATGGCCTCTCGCCTTGTTATATTTCTGACCTTTTAGTCCCATACACACCAGCACGTACCTTGAGATCCTGGGGCAGAGGTCTGTTGTCTGTTCCAGAGTCTCGTCTGAAAACTAAAGGGGACAGAGCGTTTGCTGTCAGGGCCCCGAGGCTCTGGAACAGCCTGCCCGAGGAAATCAGGTCGGCTGAGTCAGTGAACTCTTTTAAGTCCCTTCTTAAAACATACTTTTATAGGAGAGCCTTTCCCGATCTTATTTAACTTTATTTTATCCCTTTTATTTTATTCTATTTTACTTATTTTATATTTATCTTAAACATGTATTTTAGTCTTTTCAATGTTTTCTTGCTTTTATCTTGTATTGTTTTTGTATTATTGTTTTTGGGGTATTATTGTCTTTACACTTGTTGAAGCACTTTGTAACTTGTTTTTGAAAAGTGCTCTACAAATAAAGATTATTATTATTATTATATTATTATATGATGCCTGAGCATGAGAACAGGCTGGACACCCACATCATTCTGTAGCAAACTGGCAAGTCACTAATAAAGGCTGACTCAACCTCTTCCAGCCAAGCACATTTTGCACCTTTCTCTTTGTTCCTCACACATATGATTAGGGTACAGTAGAAATCTGATCTTGAGGTAGACACGTCAAGGAGCAGAGGTGGTCATGTAGACAACTAATGAGTCACAAAGGACATTTCCTATTGTTTATCTATTTATGTGACTAGCCAGACTGAAATGTGAGGGTGTAATCTCAGTAAGGTGAATGTGGCAATCAGAGACACTGAGCAACATGATCTCACCCACACCATCAGCCCACATATCTGCTGGCCACCTGTAGCTTGGCTCCTTGTCATCACTGCTAAAGCAAAGAAAACACCTATATGGGTGCTGCTGGCACATATTAGCATCATATCATCCATTTTTTTGGTGCACCACCTACTTAAAGAAACCAGCTCGTCTTTAGTTGAGAGAAGCTGAGAAGAAGATAAGACTTAGACTAAGTGGCAACTGGCCCCATACACCTATACCTATATGCGGCAATAGAGCCAAGCAGGCAACACACACACACACACACACACACACACACACACACACACACACACACACACACACACACACACACAATGAAAGCTAACTGTGGATGCTGGCACTGGCTTCCTGGACAGCCTCTCTAACTGTGATGCCAGAGGAGTAGAGATGAGAGAGCAAGGCAGGCAGCAATGCTGTACTGCTTTACTGCTGTAAAGACATAATTTCCATTGTGTACCAGGGAAAGTGGTGGCAACACAAAATGGTAATGACAGTTAAGGCGTTTAGTCACAGACTCACTGGAAGGAATTGAAAAAAAACCCTCATTTTGACATTCTCTGAGGCATCACTACTGGGTCCAAAATAACTATGATGTAGGACATACACACTGTATACCATTCAGTGCATCTCAAAGAGAGTGGGCAGGATAGCAAATACACCTATGTGTGCACACAAACATGCATACATGCATTCACAGGACAGTAGTGTGTATACACAGACATGGCGACACTTACTCTTCTACATCAGACAGTCTTACAGAGATCTCTTTGTGTCTCCACCCCGGGGCTGACAGGCTTTGACTGCACACTATATGTATGATTTAAAATATTGAGTGACAAGAAAAGGGCAGAGGTTGCATCAACCTTTGAATGTGCACAACTCCAGCGAGAAAAACAGCTACACGTAAGGGCATACAGAGAAACAGAGACACGAGGAAAAAGTGTGAGTAAGAGACATGGTGGGTTTATTTGTTTTATTTTTTTTTATTTTATTTTACATTTGATACTTGATTTTTATTTTCATTTGATACTGATTATTTGTTTTTGTTTATTAATAAAGTGTTGTTTCTTTATTGATCCTAAACATAAAGTTACTTCTACATACTACTGACCTATGGCACACACACACACACACACACACACACACACACACACACACACACACACACACAAACACACACACTGTTTTATTTTATTTTAACAAACACGTTTACAGTTTTGTTTATTTTTATTTAATGACCTGAATAAAATGAATTGTATTATATTTTAAGCTTTGGCAATATTGTTGTTTGACACTCATGCCAATAAAGCTGAATTGAACTGACAGATCACTTGTGATGACATTCGTCATAATTATCAATTGTCGTTACCTCATGTATAGTCACGTGGTTTTGTTGGGTTTATGCTATGTTACAGGAAACAGGAAAAACACTCTCTAACTCCTTTCAGAAAACACTCTGCATAACATACCACATTTACAAACTCTAAGTGCATACTTACACTTGAACACGTCTAAAATTGTATGCAGATAGGCACACAAATGCTCATACATACCTACTATACTACTATAACCCTTCATTCATTTTGACTCTTCGTGGCTTGCTGAATAGTGTGTCCACAATTGCTCTGTGGATTATTAAGGTCCCCCTAATTGACCTTCAGCCTTCCATATCCTGTCATGAGAACCACACTGCAGATGCCATGGTTCCCCTTCGAGGGAACTCGAAATGCGTCGGTGACGACACTATGGGAACGCCTCTGGGCGTGGCAGGGCTGAACTATGAATGAAACTACTCCAATCCTATTGGTGTTACTAGAACGGTAGTGTGTGACGGCGTAACTGGAGGGGGTATATAAGCACACCGGCACATAGGACACATTAGCTTCTTTCTATTCAGCAGGCACTCTGGCTATGTTTGGAAGCTACATCATCCTACCTGAAGTCGAGACGAAGCAGATCATGTCGAAGCGATTCCGACAGTGTGTCTTTCCATGTGAGCATTTCATCACGGAAGGTGATACCCATGGGATGTGCGTCTCATGCCTGGGGATGTCGCACGCCCAGGCAGCTCTCGAGGGGGCTGCCTGCAACCATTGCGAGGCCCTGCCCCTGAGGGTGCTGAGGTCTCGAGCTGCTCTTTTTCTAGAGGATGGTCGGATGCACTCCCCCCGTGGCACAGGCCCCGGGGTTGCTGAGGCGTCGCGGCGACTCCGATCCTGGGGATCGCAACGCGAGATCGCTGAGGGTGCCGGAACGGCTGAGGCCTTTTTCCGGTCCTCGTCCACGGAATCCTCATCCATGATCGGGAGCCCGTTTCTCGGTTTCTCCCACTCGAGTGGTGAGTCCAGAGAGGCTTGCACGATCTGGCTCTGAGGAGCTAGATGTGCTTAGCATGGAGAATGACTTCGGGGAAACGGAACGACATCAGCCCTCGCCAGGATACGAGGAGTTGTTAGAAGTGGTGACGCGGGCTGTGGCCAAGCTGCACATGGTGGTGCAGCAGCCATCGGTTGGCAGCAAACTAGATGAGCGGTTTCTGCAACACCGAGCACCACCCCCGCGCCTGCCCCTACCATTTAAAAAAAAAAATCGTGGAACAAACCCTTCTCTGCATGGCTGTCTACGTCCTCCCGGCTGGACTACGGCAACGTGACGGAGATCAGACAGCACGGCTACGGAGCGATGCCATGAGTGGAGGAGGTGCTGGCTAGCTACCTCTCTCCCAACCTCACCTCATCCCTCCGGACGCCGGCGCTCCCCACCAAGCCGTGTCGGATGACGTCCGATTTGGTGGGCAAGGCCTACATGGCAGCGGGTCGAGCTGGTGCCAGCCTGCACACGATGGCTGTCTTGCAGGCATACCAGGCTGATCTCCTTCGGGACTGTGACGTAGGGGGAGGTCCCTCTGAGGAGGACCTGACTGAGCTCCGTAGAGCGACGGACTTAGCTCTCCGTGTGACCAAGGAAACAGCCCGTTCCATCGGCCGATCCATGGCTACGGAGCGCCATCTGTGGCTCAACCTCTCGGGCATCCAGGGGAAGGAGAGGGCTTTTCTCCTGGATGCGCCCCTCTCGCCTACTGGCCTGTTTGGCGAAGCAGTGGATGCTGTCGTCAACAGGTTCCAGCATGCCAAAACTCAGGGAGAGGCGTTTGAGCGATATCTCCCCTGCCGGTCAGACTCCAGGACCGCGACGGCTCAGGAAAGGCGGACGCAGCCTTCGTCCAGCACCTACCGCTGCAGCCAGAAGCAGAGCGTCGCTTCGCGGGATCCCCCTCAACCAACCTGGGACGCAAGACGGCGCTCTCACCCACAGCCCCCCGGGAAGACGGATCTGAGGACCGTCATTCAGTCTCGGCGGGCCCGGGGGAAGAGGTCCTGAGGCTTCCACCACCCCCCGCCTCCTCCCCCTCCCTGCCCCCCTTCCACTGAGAGAGGCCGACTGAGGTCCCCTCTCTCATGGTGGCTCCGGCAACAGGCGTTGTTTCTCCCACCGCTTCAGCGCTCGGGACGCGCTAGCCACCGGCAGGCCCTCACCGATCTGTCCACCCCGAGGGGCGGCAGCCGGAACTTGTTTATTCTTATTTCCACATCTCCATCCGTCCCTCTCACAGGAAGTTCCTGAGGTTCGTCTTCGGGGGCACGGCTTACCAGTATCGGGTTCTTCCGTTCAGCCTAGCACTATCTCCCCGCACGTTCACCAAATGCATGGATGCAGCTCTGGCTCCGTTGAGGCTTGAGGGCATCCGCATACTGAACTACATCGACAACTGGCTCGTCCTGGCCCATTCTCGAGAGTTAGCGGTTCGGCATCGAGATGTCGTCCTCGCCCACCTTCAGCGTTTGGGGCTGCGGCTCAACGCGAAGAAGAGCGTACTGACACCCACCCAACGGACTACGTTCCTAGGGGTGGTGTGGGACTCAACGACGATGCGGGCCCACCTGTCTCCCGCACGCATCAAGTCCATTTTGTCCACAGTGACCGGAGTGCAGTTAGGCCGCGGCATCACTGTAAAACACTTTCAGAGGGTGTTGGGTTTCCTGGAAGCAGCGTCCAGTATAATACCTTCCGGGCTACTGCACGTGAGAGCCTTGCAGTGGTGGCTAAAATCCAAGGGATCCTCCCCGAGGGGAAATCCGCTCCGTCTGATACGGGTTACGAGCGGGTGTTTTTTGCCCGCCCTCCGCGGTCGCCACATCCTTGTCAGAACCGACAATACGGCAGTGGTGGCCTATTTGAATCACCAGGGGGGTCTGCGCTCGCACCCATTATGCAAACTGGCACATCAGATCCTCCTGTGGTCCCAGCACAGACTGCTGTCCCTCAGAGCGATGTACATCCCTGGGACCCAGAATCAAGGAGCAGACCTGCTGTCGAGAAACAGGGGCTGAGGCCCGGGGAATGGAGACTCCACCCCGAGGTGGTGGAGTTATTATGCGAAGAGTTCGGCCCCATAGACGTGGACTTGTTTGTTTCCCGAGGTTCTCCTTCTCGCCCCCAGCCCCGCTAGGGCTGGATGCCATGGTGCAGACGTGGCCGAGGCAGCGTCTGTGTATGCATTGGAGCGGGTCCGCCAGGACGGTATCAGTCTACTACAAGTAGCCCCGTTTTGGCCGGCACGAGTGTGGTTCTCGGGTTTAATATCGCTCCTCGAGGGCCCGCCCTGGCAGGTCCCTCTGAGGAGAGACCTGCTTGCCCAGGCAGAGGGCCGGATCTTTCACCCGCACCATGCCCTGTGGCAGCTATGGGTCTGGCCCCTGAGGGGGTGCAGTTCCTAGAGGCGGGCCTGACGACAGGAGCAGTCGAGACACTGCTCAGCTACAGAGCCCCGTCCACAAGAAGGATGTACGGCCTAAAGTGGAATGTGTTCACCACCTGGTGCAGAGAACGGGCGGTGGACCCAGTTACCTGCTCAGTAATTGTGATACTGGAGTTCCTCCAGCACCGTTTCTCCGCTGGCCTCTCCCCGTCCACGCTCAAAGTGTATGTGGCAGCCATTGCAGGATTCCACGCCCCTCTGAGTGATGGGCCCTTGGGGAGGCTTCCACTGGTCGTGCGCTTCCTCCGTGGAGCCCGGAGGATGAGACCCGTGACTCGTTCCAGGGTTCCCACCTGGGACCTGGCAGTGGTTCTCGAAGCGCTGGCTGAGGCCCCCTTCAAACCCCTGGAGTCGGCTGAGGCCAAGCACCTGACCCTTAAGATGACCTTTCTCCTCACTATCACCTCTCTGAGGAGGGTGGGGGATCTCCAGGCACTTTCGGTTTCTCCCCGATGCCTGGAGTTTGCCCCGGGGAGGGTCAGGGCCATCCTGCACCCTTGTCCAGGTTATGTCCCTAAGGTTCCGGCCAGATTGGCAGGGTCCACGGTGCTGCAGGCGTTTCATCCCCCACCTCATGTGACGGCGGAGGACGGGAGACTTCATCTGCTCTGCCCTGTCAGAGCACTGAGTATTTACACTCTGAGGTCTTCCGGGTGGAGGAAAGCAGACCAGTTGCTGGTGTGTTTCGGGTCCCCCAAGGCTGGGCTCCCCGCTTCTAAACACACCATCAGCAACTGGATCGTTCAGACTATTTCCCTGGCCTATCAGGTGCGCGGTTTGCCTTCACCTATGGCCGTAAGGGCGCACTCTACTTGAGGCATGGCGGCTTCTAGGGCCCTCCTCGCAGGGGCGTCACTCCAGGATTTGTGTGACGTGGCTGGCTGGGCCACACCCCTCACACTTTCATCCGGTTTTACAGTCTGGACCTTCCTTCTGCACCCTGCACCCGTGCGCTCTCCTCCTAGTCGTGCTGTCAGGTTCTGCACGCTGGGGGCAGGTGGGGTTTCGGCGCGGCCTAAGTGGGTATCTCGTTCCCATAGTGTCGTCACCGACGCAGTTCCCTCGAAGGGGAACGTCTCGGGTTACGTATGTAACCCTTGTTCCCCGAGAAGGGGAACGAGACACTGCGTCGGTCCGCCACACCTCACCCCGCCTGGAGTGCCTTGCTTCATAGATAGGGCTAATGTGTCCTATGTGCCGGCGTGCTTATATACCCCCTCCGGTTACGCCGTCACACACTACCGTTCTAGTAACACCAATAGGATTGGAGTAGTTTCATTCATAGTTCAACCCTGCCACGCCGGCCAGCGTTCCCATAGTGTCGTCACCGACGCAGTGTCTCGTTACCCTTCTCGGGGAACAAGGGTTACATACGTAACCCGAGACGTTTTTATTATAACACAAAACTAACTGCAAATTTCATTCTGTTGATACAGCAACTAAAAACCCAAAGTTACCTGGTAACTGCCTGTTGGAGGAGAGGAAAAGAGGAGAGGAAAGGCTGATGTATGAAGGGAGAAGTGAGTCAGGATATAAAGGGCCAATTACCACTGGACTGCTGGCATGGAGAACAAGGACAGCAGAGAGATCAGAGTAAGAAAGGCCATAACATGATCAGTGTCAAAATGGCCAACATAGCATTGTAGCTTTATTAGTGAACATATAACAGGGAGGTTGCAGGTAGAGAATGAGATAAAAAGCACTCATTTTTGAACAAGGTGAAACTATTATGAAAGAATCTATTACCATTAGTACTCATAGGCCATGTTTATCCTGCCAACAGGAATTCAACTAACATGTTGCAAACTTTTTGATATTGACTGTATTTCTCCTCTGCTGTTTTTGTTTATGTGCCCTAAAAGCAGTGCATGCCCCCACCCCTCGCTCCCTCGCTCTCCCTAGCCTTCTCAGCCTTCTCTTCTCTTGCACTCTTGCTTCTCTGTGCTGGATCATCGTCCTGGGACCTCTCTCTCCTTGTTGTCTAAGCCTCATCCAGTCGTTGATCTGGATCTTCATCCCCCAGGAGATTCAGCCTCTCCCTTTCTACCCCTCTCTCCCTGGTTTGCATCTTATCATAGCTCTCTCTTCCACTGTGTGTTTGTTTGTTTCTTATCGCTGTGTGAATGCTGTTGTCCTCTTCTGTGTTTGTGTGGCCTGTCCTCTTTCCAGGATTCTATGGTGGAGAGGAGCTGTTGTGGCTCAGATCCTACTTAGTGGGCGACACCTGAAGCTCCTCAGTTCTCCTCTTTACTTATGTTTAACAATTTACACTTTGTCACCACAACTGTATATACTATTTACTTTTCTGTTGTGATTCTATTCTGCACACACGGCATCTATTGCATGTCTTTCCATCCTGGGAGAGGGATCCCTCCTCTGTTGCTCTTTCTGAGGTACCTTCAATTTTTCCCCCGTTAAAAGGGATATTTGGGGAGTTACTATTAGCAAAACCTCACCCACAAAACTTCCCTGCAAGTTGTTGGAATTAAACCACACACGGAGCCCACCATTGTTACTGCAGCTACTGTGCTTCAAAATTAGATTAACACTAACATAGCTTTATAGTTCAAATTTCAAGTGCGTCATCATCCCAGTGTCCAGTTCAAAAGGACCACATGTTTTAGAGCAGGAAATGAACATAAAATGGAAGCAAAATGATAAATTTACAGCAGTAGCTTGAACATGCATGGTAAGGTAAATGGTTAATAATAAGTTGCATACAGAGGAGGAGAGAGAGAGGAAGACACAAAGAAAGAAAGCCTAGATTTGTCCTCTACAGATATAGAGGATTGAAAGCAAAATACCCACAACATGCGCCATTTACGTCAGGATACATGACAATACAATACATGACAACAAAGCTTTGTTTTTCTATTCAGCACATTGGATGTACTGCTGCACTATTGAGAGGTGAACATGCAGTGTTCAGCAGAGACACAAAGGCAGCACTCATGAAAATGTTTTCAAAAGAAGCCCAGTCATATGTGATACTGTAGATTCTGTAGATTTAAAGCGGCAAAATAATTTGATTCTCTTGAGTTCTGGTCTGTTCACCTGCTCTCACCAAATTACTTTGATTTTAGAGAAAGAACAGCCCAATAACCTATTTCTGTGAATTGTTGTTTAATACAGAAAGACACTTTTAAAATAGCTGTAATAACATTAAGTGGTTTTGGGTTCCTATCTGGACAAATTAAAGGCATATTCAAAGACTTTTATAGAGGATTTAAGAAATTAATTAATTAATGGGATTTAAACAATTTATTTCAAAATTTCAAGTTCAAATTCAACACGAGCACAATGTCAAAAGAAGTTTAAATTGCTATATGCTTTAAATTAATTCTGAGAATTTGAAGATGGCCATCCAGTGATCTGCAAAATCTGTTAGTTGCTGACTAACAGTTGCTGACATGGCAGAAGGCTATTTTAGCGACGAGTTGAGGTGTGAATAGAAATGCAGGCATCAATCATAACTTTTAGTTTTTTGACTTGGTCTGTTGTAGTAAGGGACATATCTGCTGCCTCTATGCCTTTGCACCCAACACTAGAATTTCTAGTTCATCTAATACAGAGATTAATGTCTTTCAAGCAGCCTAATGTACTCCTGTTATCAGGAGATAATAAAATGTAGAGTTGTGTGTGATCCACATAGATATGATATATAGTGTTAAATGCTATTCAAAAATATTTAGCCGCTAAATATCTCATCCAAAGCAGACCACTTCACTGGCCTCAAAAGTTTCCAGATGTGCATTTCCAGCTACCTACACTTTAAAATGCTTCAAAAGACAGAATTCTAATTTTAATTCACCACTGCTGCTCTGGCACCAGCAC
Source organism: Micropterus salmoides (assembly GCF_014851395.1). Taxonomy (NCBI): domain Eukaryota; kingdom Metazoa; phylum Chordata; class Actinopteri; order Centrarchiformes; family Centrarchidae; genus Micropterus; species Micropterus salmoides. Next base: position 19,512,309 of record NW_024040596.1, read on the forward strand.
TATAGACCTACATAATGATAATAGCCAGTGACTGAGGGTACGTGTGTGGGTGGAGTGGGGTAGGTCAGGCAAGATTAATTGTAGGGGATGTAAATTTCATTCGTCACATGCAGATTGATGTCAATTTTAATTGAATTAAAACAATGTGAACCCTGGCCTGCTTAGAGACTAGGAGGACAGCTGGTGAATAGTGATGAAGTGAACTGGAGAACACTTGAGAGAAGGGGGAGGGGGCAGAGAGGTTAGGGTTGAGAAAGAGAGAGCCAGAGATTAGTTAATGATGAGAGTGATAGTTGACCTTAAATTAATGAGCCATTCTGCCCCACCCTACACTGCTCAGGCATTAAAAGTGTGTAGACCTACATGTCTCATTGCTAATTCTCAGACCAGACTTGCTACATGGATAACAGTAGGTTGTGACAGACAATAGGTTATACTGTACATCTCACACAGCTTAAATGCTTTTACACTATGTGTGTACACAGGTGCATAAATGTGAGTAGGGTGAGTCAGGAAAAGTCAACTGCTGCAGTAACACTTATCTCAGGTGTGATCTTATCATATTCTCCCCAAGGACATGTGGCTGAAGCTGAGTGTTTAGCGTGACCATGACAGGCCAGCACAGGCGCGATATCTTCACGCTAGACTCGAGCATAAAGTCCGAGAAATGGAAAAGGTTTCTCTCAAGAGCAACCCCATCCCATTTCTCACCCCACACCTCTTATCTTGCCCTGCTCGTTTCTCTTCTCCCCGCTCTCCAGGATAATATCAGCGCTAATCGCTGCCTCTCCATCCATCTATCCACATATAGCCAATAGACAGGGAAGGAGAACAGATGGAGGAGGTGTGGATGCCACAGTCCACTTTTCTTGAGTCTCTGCTGACTGCTTCTGCCTCCTTCCTTTGCCACCATTCCAACATCCGCTGTGGTGATGAGATTACGCCCATCTGGCCAGGTTAAAAGTCAAGCTATCGCCATAATAAATAAAAAAATAAAAAAAATCACAAAGAGACAGCCACAAAGAGACAGCCACAAAGAGACAGCCACAAAGTCCCGCTCACATGTGTGCACACAGGCAGTAACATTTTATAAGGCTGTGATGTGTTCATGTTTCTGAAGGTGACCGTATAGCAGAAGAACTGTAGGGAACCTTTTACTGCGATGAGACGATGTCCTGGATCACCTCCCCACACCTCAGCTCCCCATTACACACACAAACACACACACACACACACACACACACACACACACACACACACACACACATATAGTATGCATGTTGTCCTATCTCAAATGTGAGATCCAGCCCAGAGAGGCAAGGACAATCAGTTTACTGTGAACCCTGATGGATGAATCTTAAATTTAACAGCGCCTGCTGAAGATGTGAAATCCAGACCAAATATGTTCCGATACAGTGAGCAGGCACTAAAACAAACACCACATGCAAACAAACAAAACACCTGCAACGTAGTCACATTATATTTTCACACATATATATTTATTCACAGTACATAAAGCAAGTTTCCCAAGCACCTCCCCTCTCACTGTGGATATTGTACAAGAGGTAATGTAAACTAGATGATTCCTCTCCTCCCCTCGATTTCCTCTTGCCCTCTACATCTCCAATTCACTGTGCCAAATGGTACATTTACATTGGTCATAACCTCAATCACCATGCTTGCAGGCTATGCTGAATGTGCAGACAGACATTTCTACAGTGAGGGGATGCAGACAGAGGTATAATGGGAGCAATAGATAGAAATCCAAGCCCGAGGCATCCATCAAACCAAACGACTCCATTACAGTAAGTCCGACAGAGGCAAACGGTAATGTGCGCTGTGATAAACACTAGGATAATAGTCTGTTTATAGTCCTGGACACACTGTTTCTGCTGGGAAACACTGGCAATGAATACAGATAAGATACAGGAGCAGCAACCTCTCTATCTTTTTCATTCTTTCTATCTCTTCTCCTCTCTCTCCTTTGCTGTTATCAGTCACTTTCACTCCCTTGTTCTCTTTATCCTTTTGCGCTCTCACTGTATAATATTTTTTCTTCCCACAGAACGCAGAGGGAGCTGCATACATCAGCTGAACACGGTTTTTATCTGGTATACTATTGTAGCATTACCATGGTATGAGCCCTGGGAGAACCATAAAAAATGAATTGAAATGATTCAGATGTACTATTAAAAAACAGACATATCATACCAGACATTCGTAGGTATGCATAAATAACTTTAAGAAGATGAACACACAGACAGGCATACATACACATATACATACTCGTACATCCATAGAGTGGCCCGAATTGTACATGCATGTATCAATTAATCATAGCTGGGTCATTTTAGCTGAGGCATTGCTTCTGGTGTTTCCAACAGTAGAAAGGAGTAAACACAAGAGTAGACTAATCTGACCACGCTCTGAATTCCCCAGTGGAATTGGGAAATGGTGAACTTGTTGTTGGTATGAAAGCCATTATAAGAGAACACAAAAAGGCACTCTCTTTACAGATGGGGGGTCCAGGTGAAGGTCTATGGAGGGGAGAGAAAAAACAAAATCTTTCCATCTGTTGATAATTGTGTTTTTATTCTAAATACATATACCGATTCTGCAGAGGCAGTACTTCGCCGTGTGCACATGCTCAGAATGAGATAAGGACATTTAAATGCACCCTTACATAAACTGGGGGGAACATAAAATGAGGCAAGGGGTTGCTGTTTCTTTTACATTTATATTAACCTGAGGAGCATCAGTGCTTGATTAAGGGTCTCCTGATCGGCCTGATCTAGGTGAGCCTGTGTTTATGCCCATAGTTAACCTCTATTACAAGACTCTTCTACTGCTTCTAATGGAGGCCGTTACATATTGCAGCGGGGTCAGAACAAAAGACACACACACACACACACACACACACACACACCACACACACGTACACACAATTTGCAGCAAGGCAGGGTCAAAGCAAAGGCCAGTGTCTGATGCGCTATATTTAAGATCAGTTAAACTTAATGACCTCCTTCATCCTCTTGGCCTATCAAATAAACTACAACATTAGCCCTCAGATCTCAGGCATAGTTTGGGCTTTTATTCTTGCCGTCCAGGCAATGTCGGTTTTAAAACTATGTGATAAAATGTGGATAATCTCACGCCCACTTGAGGGGATGATGGTGTAGGTTTATTAAAAGGAAATGAGCCTATGGTCAGAGTGAGCTAATCAAATTCTACCAGGATACTACAGCTTTAAGCGGTACCCCTCTGTTATCATAATAAGGCAAAATACTGTGGTAATAGCGCAAGCCATATTTTTACAGCAGTATCAGCATAACTGATGACACTGAACTGGTGACTGAGACATGAACCTATTGTAATGCTGTATAAAAAAAGCCATTGATGGTTTTCTGCTGGTAGCAAGTCTTCTAATAAATATGGGACATTGGGTCAGTCACACCGAAGACAGTCTTCATTTTCAAAATGTGTCTCATGTAAATTATTTAATGTACTACAAGAAGAATAAATAATTGTGGAATGCCTAGACAGTGTGTAGGTGTTTCTATGTGGCTCTATATGGGAGCATATGTGTGCCTTCAAGCATTATGCAAGAAAACTTGAGAAAGTGAGAGTGAGAAAAAATCAAGAGTAAAATCACTTTTCTTTTCTATATTCTCTCTAAATCACACTTGTTCATAGGTTTATTAGATATTAATACTTCACATTGCATACAGGCAACATGCTAGACTCATAAATGGAAAGAAAATTGCAGTTAAATGCGCTGTCTTCACTTGACCAGAGTTTCTGTCGCTTTCTTTTTGCCTCTCCGTCTTTCTCTCCCTCTTTCCACTGTCTCCTTCTTCCTCTCTGTATCATTAATGTGAACTGTGTATATTTATAACCCAATAAAGTTTTTATGACCATAGTCATTATAAAACATTGAGGTCATGCTGACAAACACACAAGGATAAAGCCAAAGTACATACAGTATAGCCAACATGGAATTCACTCAAATAGGTCAGATATAAAAAAAATACAGAGACAACTAAATCACCTAAATCACAAAATAAATGAATAAATGTATTATCCCAGGTATCGCTTATGGTACTAGCCATGCTCCCCAATATTTGGCAAAGTCACCCTTTACACTCTGATACAGTACCCAAACTAGTCTAATTGACCTTCTATTATCTCATACCAGAGATGGGGACTCGAGTTAGAGACTCGGACTCGAGTGCGACTTAAGTTGCACACACAGTGACTTCAGACTCGACTTGAGACTCGTCCTCAAAAGACTTCAGACTCGACTCGGACTCCAGGTGCGGGACTCGTGAACAATGTTTATTTTTAGGAAACAGCTGCTCCGCCTTTCATCATAAACTTTGGCGTTAAAACTTCATAAAACAAGACCCAAACAAAGAAGCGCTGAACGCAAATAGGTTAGTAACCTGTGGTGAGTAAACATGTTTAGCTCAGCATTGGCCATCTAATGTTAGCTTGCTTCTTGCTTCAGCTACGACCGACTCGAGGTTTACTCCGACTGTCGTTCGTTATGAAAAGATGAATGAGCGTTTGTTTACTTGCCAAACTTGTGGTGGTCAATAATTGCATTGCACATTACATGCTTGTGCTCTGAAAATGAAAAACAGGTTACAGTTACAGAATTCCTTATAGCCATGCAGTTTTATTAACAACCTGGATTGAATGCAGCAGGTGATACAGCATTCTTAATAACCACGAGAGACTTGACTTGGACTCTAGCTCAAAGACTTGAGACTTGACTTGGACTCTTGCTCAGAGACTTGACTTGGACTCTAGCTCAAAGACTTGAGACTTGACTTGGACTCTTGCTCAGAGACTTGACTTTGACTCTAACTCAAAGACTTCTGAGCATCTCTGTCTCATACTGCATATAGTAATATTCTACCTATGCCTATCCTGAGAAATTTCTAATGTAGGTACTTCACATTGAATCATGGAAACACTAAGCACTTGGAGTATATGTCATAATAAAATGAAATCTAGTGTATCTTCCTCTTATCTGCCTTATATTTATTGAGCCCCACTGGGGATAAAATGCTGGGCCATCAATCACAAGAGCAGCCAATCTGGAAGCCACATCTCCAGGATCACAATTTAGCCTCATCCAGCACAGTACACCATGCTGAGGTTGAGGTATGTATCTTCCTGTTCGCTAGATAGCAAATAGCCTGTATATCTCACACTGCTATCGCCCTCATATCAAACAAGAGCAATGGCCAGCCATACAAATAAACACAAAACAAGATACTTAACAAATGCTAACACACTAAGATGCTCAGTGAGTTGATGAATCCGGTAATAGACCTTTACTACATTGCCTAGTTGGAAACACAAACAAACAGCATGGCAGCTTGGGCAAGATTGTTGTCTAGAGTTAGATATAAAACCAAACACATAACCACACACCCTACATGATGCAGCGACCAATCAACTGGGCTTGTAGCAAAGGGTAAATCCAATGAAAATCAAGGTGTCCACCTTTTTGAGCTTACACCATTTCATCCATTAATCTTAATGATTTACCACACAAATCCTAAGCAGAACCAAACTGATGCAATGGAGGCATGTGTGAGTATTTCTGAAAATACTTCAGTTTGGTGCCATATGATTATTACAAATTAAAGGTAATTTCATTTGCAACAGCATCACAGGGCACAATTTAGGGTTTGATTCATATGATGTGACCCTAGTGGTCACAAAATACTATTTGGCATCTGATGTACACACTGGAATACAATGGGTGGGACTATCTGGACTGATTTAAGAGAAAGAAAAGGGGAGGGGCAAAAAAAGAGGATGTGACCTATTCATCAACCCTAATCTGAGCAGTTGACCTGGCAGAACACACAAGCTCAGAGCACCCGATGCCCGGGTCTCACCCCGGAGTCAACTCACACTGAGAAAGAACAAATTAATTATTTGTCATGTGCTCACCTTGCAGCTGTGCAAGGCAAAGAGTGAGAAAGAGAGAGAGAGAGAGAAAGAGAGCGAGAGAGATGGATAGAAACACAGAGAGCAGAGTAAGAGAACTGTAAATCTCCTGACCTTGGCCCTAGCTCTTTAGCTCGCTGTGTGAAGGGGTTTAGCCTACAGCCTTAAATATTTCAACACTGCTTGGCTGGCTGGAAAGTGCTGAGTTAGAAGATGAGATAGAGGCCAAGCCACAGCATTCAACCTTCCCCAGCAATTAACACAGCAGCAGGACATCGCTGCAGTGCTGTGTGTATTTGTTACCATCCACTGACTCTAATGATTCTTTCAACATTCAACAACAGTTGAGTTTGTAAAGAAGACCACAATAGCCCTTTCACACACACAAAAACATATTTCTTTCATGTTTTTTTGTTTCTCCTGAAAACTTACCAGTGACTGTGAGTTCTGTTGTCCTCCTGACCACAAAGCCACCAAACTGGACTTCACAGGTGTAATTCCCAATGTCATCTTCCTTTACCTCCTGTATAGACAGAATGTCTCTCTTCTGGATGATACTGGCGCGCCACTGCTTTGGACGGCACTCCTGTACATTAGAGACGGACAGGAAGGTTAACTTAAAACTCCTACGCAAGGCTGATATTAATAAATCACAATAGAAGTGAAACACAAAATGACTGGCAGTAGACAGATGGAAAGGTACTGTGTACTGCACCAAGCAAGGAATTCAATGTTATGGGCAAGCCTGACATAAAATCCAACACCCTCACTCTGCTTCATAATGAACTAGATCCATTAGGTTTCAAGTGGGCAGAGCTGGACACAAAAGCTTTCAAACTTCATTGAATGTTAGGAAAGTGGATGACATGGTAGGGTTGCCTAGCTTTGTGCTCCATACAAAACTCCATACAGTAAAATGATAAGGCTTCGCCATTATCCTATTTATCTGATCAAGATTTATTGCACTGAACTAAATATTCTCCATTCACCATTTCAGTAGAGCCACAGAGGACAGAGAATGTTATTTACAGTAGTCTCCGCTGGCAAAATAAGTGTGTTTGTGCTGCGTCTGTGTGCGTGTGCGAGTATATGTGTGAGCAGCCACAGTGAGTGACTCCATGACATGATCCTCTCTCCAGCCCCTCGGTACTCTGGCAGGGACAACGATGGCTCGGCAGATTGTATTCCACCATTGCTCCCGGCAACCTTCGAATTCAATCACTGTGGCTCTGCAGTGGTTCAAATAACTCTGGGTTCCAGCACTCCCAGTCATTACCCAGACCGTAATTGAATTCTGGAAAAACCTAGAGGTCGAGCCCGGCCAGCTAATCTACTGCTGATCTGCCTGTGATTAGTCTGGCCTGAGCCCTTCTTTGGGATGCACTTTGTTGTCCGCAGGCAGTGCCTGACCTGGGAAAGGCAAGAACCCAGGTGAGAGAGGAGAAGGTGCATGCTGAATAAAGATCAGGAGCGCATGGAGCATTTGGAGGACATTCACTCATTCCGCAGGGCAGAATGCGAAATCGTACAATTTTCTCCTCATACAGGTTTTGTGTTCATTATGAAAGCCATCTCTGTGGCCTGAGCATTGCTCAGTCCTTGACATCTTTGGATGACACTCACAGTGCAAACTCACTTAATGTAATTCATCATGACCATATGCATCCATACATAATCTGCCTAAGTGATCTGGAACCACGTTTCCAACAAGGCTTTTAAACCAATTCAATAATACTTCTCGGTTGTATAATCACAAAGAGTGACGGCCTCCTTATTACTTTTCCCTAACACATAATGAATAACTGTATTCAATACACAACATCAATGAACCTTCAGGAAAGTATACACATGATTCACAAATCATACAGCCATAAAAATAAATATTATCATGCTTGATCAGAGAGCCAATCCACCTTGTACCAGATGATGTCCGGCCCTTTGCCAGGTTCAACATAGTCATCTATGTCAGGACAGAGGATGTCTTTGCTCTTGCTGAGCTCAGCCTTCTCAGTTCGTCTCATATTGGAGTTGAAGCACAGGTTTGTGTCATTCTCTGCCACAGTCAGAGACATAGACACCTTCATGCAGTACGTGGAGTTCCTGTGGGCAGAGAACAACAATAAATGAAGGTTAAGATTAATCTTTACTTGTCTGATACTCGGAGTTCAGTAAGAACATGTGTTTATCATATGTGATACGGCTACATTAGCAATACTGATGTTACGTTATAAAAAATTGACACTACTACACACTCAAACAGGTGGAATTTTAAGTTTACTCTCTTTGATACCCTTTTAGTTATTTTTATCCTTTTCTATCCCTCCTCTGACTCCCTCCCCCTTCCCTATGTTTGTGGAGTAAGCAATAACGATGTGTTCAGCAGCTTTACCGAGTCAATGACTCACGCTCACGACCACTATTGGATTTATGGGGGGAGTCGGCCGGGCCGGGGAATGCTAATCAGAAAAGAGACGAACTCTGAGAGGGGCCTCATGACATGAAGGAAGAGAAAGCTGCTTGGTCATCACAAGGAGTTAGTCCCCACTACACATACCCTCTCGTCTCCTAGAAACCATCAACATACTTCACCTCTGATGCACACTTGCTTGCAGAGAGGAATGTCCCTCTCTCTTACTGTGGTATTGAAGTAGTCATAATCATCATCATCGAAGCCATCCTTTCAAACCCCATCATTATTGACACAATGGGTATTCCCTACAAAACGTACTCTACAAAAGTATGTGGACACATTTTGCTGCTGTAACAGCTGCCACTCTTTGGAGATTTCTTTCCACAAGATTTTGGAACCTTTCTGCATGGATTTGCTCACATTCAGCCACATGAGCATTAGTGAGGTTGGTCAAAGGATGTAGGGTAATAAGTCAGTCTACATTCCAATTTATCCCAAATTTCATCGATGAGTCCAGGGCTCTGTGCAGGACAGTAAAGTCCTTACAATAATACATTTTTATTTATAGAGCACCTTTCAAGATACTCAAAGTAATTTGAATAAAATACCTTAGAGATATAAAACACATTAAAGGCTCAGGAAATTAAATCAACAATTAAAAGCCGTTTGGTGAGTTTTGGGTGACTTCTTGAATATTACAAGGTGAAATCATGGATGTCTTTGGGGAGAGATTTATAGAGAAAGTCACCCCAGTTCCAGTTCTTGGTACTGAATGGTGGGGGCAGGAGGTTGGCATTCGAATAACTGAGGCTGCAGGATGAGCGAGGCAGGAGAAGGCCTGGTTATGCAGGGCTTTGGGAGAGAAGAGAAGGTGGTCCAACTGAATCTGTTCTGGGACAGGGAGCCAGTAGAGGTTCTTTAGGACAGGAGTGATGTGGTGACAGGAGTGAGTGTATACTGTGAGTATTGGGGTTTAATAAGAACTTTGGACACTTTACCATGAGCTTTTGCAGAAGTTGATGCTGGTGGTTTTGGGTTTTTGGAACCAGAGGTGACCATATTTAGACAAGAGGGTGGACCTAGCTTGAGTAGTTGTCAATTACAAGGTGGCCACGCACAAAAGCATACCTACTTTATTGCCTATTTTACTCTAAATGGTAACATAATTTACAAAATGAAGACTTGAAACTAGCGATTGAGACCATAAACTCATTAGGAAAGTGTTTACTGAGCTAGTAAATCAAGTGAGAAGACTCCAACGCAATAGGACGTTTGCAACCAGTGGAGTTGCCACCTGCTGGCCATGACAAAAAAGTAGGTTTAAGGCACTTCCTGCATTGGCTTCACTTTTCATACCTTTTCCTTAATTAGTGGTAAGCATTCTTGACCAAGCCATTTAAACTAAGCTGCACATACTTTTATGTATGTCTGTCAGTGTTTCCATCCTTCACCGCCAGGCTGTGATCTTACTCAGTCAGTCACTCTGTCCGTTGAATGGGAGGTTGTACATACAGCCATATGGGCTTTCATTTCATTTCATTACATTACATTTACGGCTTGCCAGATGCTTCCATTCACTGTAAATAACAGGGTTTCATATGATCTACTCAGGTTATGGAGGCAATAAGGGAGTCACCTCGCTCGTATAAACACCTCTGACCCCCTGGGACCATAAAACGCAGATGCAGACACACACACTTAAAAGAAAAATGTGGCTGTGTGCAGTCATGGAAGACTGGGTAGAGATAGCGATGAGAGGAACAGAAGGAGAATAGTTACTTGGGATGAAAAAAAAAGATACTGTATACTTCTGCAACATAGAAGATGACTAAAATGGCATCTCGAAAACGTAACATGCAAGATATTGTTATGCCCTGTTGCCCTGCTGAAATCTAACATTATCAACTGAATGCCTCCTATCTGGAGGGAATAGAGTGGGAGGATGTGATGCTGTAGGCTTGGTCCACTTGGACAATATACTTGTTTAAAGAACAAATACGACCATGCAAACACACACACACACACACACACACACACACACACACACACACACACACACACACACATGATCAGAAAATACCTCTCAAAGTCATGCACCTTAGCCATTAAAGTCAGAGCCAATAGGAGACATCTCTACATGTTAAATATTCACAGCAGGCAGCCTGTGGCATTGTGGGAAGGTGTCAGTGGTGGTGCTTGATTGATGGACAGCTGGGGGTCGAGGCACAGTCCTGTGGTGTCTTTCATGTCTGTCACATTCTATTTTAGTGTAGATGCTTTGGAAATTAATCTGCGACTCACATTAGCTGTAATTCTTTACACATTATCCCACATGTTGGAAATTATAATCATGGGAAGGAAATGGAAATACACATGGTTTGGCCCACTCCAGAACACAGGTTCATAACTAGAATTATTATAAAATAGAGGGATAAACATAGAGGGACTGTGTGTGAGTGTGTGAAAGAGAGACAGAGCTTGGAAAAGAGGAAAATGATTGACAGATCTGAATCGATGTTACAGACCTTAGGTGAGATGGCATGCAGAGGGAAGAGGGGTAGTAAAAAAGGCAGGGAGAGCAAAAGAAAGCACATAGAGATTGCTATGTAAATGAAGTCACTTTCACATGAAAACTGGCGATTAGACTTAAATTTCCAGACAGAGAAGGACAAAGATATCTATTCACACACATGCACACACTAAAGGCACACATTATGCAGCACTGAACGACACACACTTTGGTGTCTTTCTGAGAAAAACATCTGGATGGCTTTTGTGAGAAGCTGAACTCAAGACAGAGGGATTTACCTATATTTATGGCCAGTACACAACACGCCTAGAGCTATTAGAAACTAATCTGCCATATATACAGTGCTGTCAGAAGGTATTTGGGCAGTGACATATTATTTTGTTGTGTTGGCTTTGTGTTGTATACTCATGCGCACTTCATCTGAAATGAAACATTGACTATTGTTTTAAAGTACTGACTATCAGCTTTAATTTGAGGGTGCTTACATCAAGATCAGATTGAATTGCGATAAAATAAAATAATTATAGCATCGTGTGCGCCATCGTCACTTCTAAGTAGCTCAGTGCCATCACGACCGCCATATTTCTGATACTGGCTCAAGGAAACAAAAGCATTCTATCTGACCAATCGTCATTGTGGTCAAAAATATCTTGTATCACACAGCCCTAGGATGTAGTTACATTTTCCAGGCTGTGCACATTCGCTCCTGCAGTACCTCTGGTTATTTGACAAAACTGTAGATAACCACATTTTCCTTAATGTAGTAAAAACACGGATAACCTTTATTAAGGAAGGTCAATTTCTAAATAAAATTAAAGATAACGGGATGACAGCCATTATCCGATCCACATCCGATCCAATCCTTATCCAAGAACAATTATTTCACATATTAAGGACTTGCATGAAATCCACAAGTCTGAGCAGCTAAAGGCTGATAACATAGGCTGCTGGACACCACTCAGGTAAATGTTTTAATTTTTCACGTGACTTGAGCTTGAATATTACATTAATCAACATTAAAGTGCTGCAGCAAGTTGTCTTGTGTTGGACTTGTTATTTTATTTTACTGTTGAGTCTTGGTGGTATGGTGTGAAGCATTACATGTGATAATGAATATACTTCATTAATCCTGCATTCCTGTGGTGTCGGAATAATCAACTGGGAAAATTTACTTGAGTCGGAAGAACAACTCAGAAAGTCAGGGAAATTTTTCGTACGTGACTTGCTGAGCTGACATAATATTGCGCAGAAACATGGGAGATGAAAGTAAACGTTTTTTATTAATTCATGTATTGTATTTCAATGCTTTGCTCGCATGTAATTTGTAATGTGGTATTGGGACCATTTGAGAAGCACTTGAATGCATCATAATTGCAATTGAATGACTGACATTTTGCCATTCAAATGTTAAAACAAAAAAATCTGTAAACAGATTTAGAGAAAGGAAAATCATGTAGGACAAAATGAAACACACTTTTGTGGAGGTAACTGAAACCACTACATTAGGTCTCAGGACTAATTTACATTGAAATAACATTTGTGAAATATGATACATACTGTGTGTGCTCATTCTAAAATGTTATACAGTACCATTGGCATGTAATGTGTTTTTAACTGCATGTATTAATGATGAAATTCTTCTTCAACCCAGTAATTCATTATGGTCTTTACAAACCTTACTGTATAGATATTTTATATATCATTTTTGATGATAATACATAACAGAGGTGTTGATTCAACTCTACTGTCATATGGTTGTGTTATACTTGTCCATCCCCAGTAATGTCATTTGCGGTTGTCATAATATTAGGTGTCAATTAGATCTCTGAGGTTTGGATAAATTAAGATCACTACTGCTGCAATATATAAAATCTGAGTGGGGCGAAGACGATGGCATATTTTCCCTCTCTTTGCCTGAAGGGAGTTTTAAAGGAGAGTGTTTATAGGTCAGGGTCATAAGTTCTAAAATGTGTGACTCAAAAGCTTACTCCCGAACAAAAAGACAATTGATTTCAGCTCAAAGGCAAATCTCTTGCAGTCTTTTGCTTAGGGTATCTGAGAAGTTTGAAATCTCCCCAGCTCAACATGAGTAGACTGAGAAACACAGAGCTAGGGGCACTTTTTAAAACGTAGTGCTCTACAGAACTACAGTATGCTCTGAATTTCAAACACATTTGAATAGGAACAAAGCCTTGTTAGACAAAATTGTCAATAATCAATGACAATACAGAGTGCAGTAATGAATTTAAGTATAGGCTGGAATATCATTGCACACAAACACCACCCCCCCACCCCACCCTGTCACACTCAATGTAACCTGCAAGCCTCTCTGGGTCTTTAAGAGGTCTTCAACTGGGTTTATTAAAAACTCTCTGAAATGAAGAGCTGCAATGAGCCATTAATTGAGGGATGTTCTTCAGCTGTAAAGGTTAATAACTTACTGCCACATAATAATGCATCTTCTATTAGGAAACAGTCTCTCTGTAACGGTGTATGTATGTGTGGGTGTTTGTGTTTTTGCTTGTGTTTGCATTCAGTTATCTCTCTTTGTCTATACACTGTTTCACCTCTCGCCACTTCACATAACCTATCCTTCACTGCTTACTCCTCTTCTCTCACACAGGCACGCGTGCGCGCGCACACACTATACGAACACACAAATGCACAAAACACAAAGATAGCTTTATCAATGAGTTTTTCAAATAATGGAAAACTGACAGTTTTACTTACTTACTCATTAGTCATAAGTATTTCATTATTAACTTACAGTTTAAGAAAGATGAATGTGCTCCTGGGATCTGATGATTTAATTTGATTTAAAAGTAAACACCAGTTTCAAGTTTCAGGAACGAATACAGTCAGAGAAATCAATTACAATTACAAAGTGCATCCTGCAGATGATTTATAGACTACTCATGTCTTTCAGTCAAGTACAGTACAGAGCCAGACCGAAAGGGAATAAGCTTAGCTTAAGCTACGCAGGGGTTAACAGCTTGTTACAGCATGTAACTTCAGCTTAATCCACAAATTGTGTTTTAAACATTTAAGATTTTAGAGAGAGCTAGGCCAGCTGCTTCCAGTCTTCTATGCTAAGCTACGCTAATCGCTTAGCTGTTGTGATTTGGCACTATATAAATTAAACTGAACTGAATTGAACTGAACATGTGACTCTCAGCAAGAAAGCAATTAAGTCCCAAAATATCTTAGAGAATATTTTAGAGAAAAACAGGAGAGTAAAAACTACAGCACAACACAAAGACCAGTAGATAACTTGTTAAAGTGGAGTTTAATATAGATTATCCCCATCCCCTCCTACCGTAAGACGCAAGAGTAGAGTCCCGCATCCTGGAGGTCAGCAGGTCTGAACCAGATGGCATCCTCCTCCTTGCTCATACGTATACCGTCGAAAGAGATGGGCTCCTCAAAGTCGCTGTGGCCCAGGCCAGAGCTGCGATACCACATGAGGCTGAGGCCCACACTCTGTGCCTGGCTGTAGTTGGCCCGGATGTAACCATAGAACAGTGCGCACTTCAGCCGCACCGGCTCACCCTGCAGCACTCGGTACTTAAGGTAGTCCACTGACCAATCTGTACAGCCGTCCACTACAGAGAAACAGACACAGAGAGAGCAAACTAATTAATAAATCATAAATATGTACACATACATAATTGGTTGCAGTGTGATTACATCACATAGAAATATTTTATTTACAGCAAAACAATATAGCAATGTTGTATCATCATCACGTCACTTTACAAGAACAAATGAGAAGGATATTGATTACCAGGTCATGTACCACCCCACAACAATACTTATTTATTAATGATACACTTAGCTGTGTACAGAATAATTTTATCTGAGGGTGCATGGATATTAATGTACTTCAAAGTATTTTTGCTACATAATGTGTTTGAGCATTTGGAGGATTGCAGTTTCACTGTGCAATGCAATAGACACATCTCCTCTCCTCTCCTAAGTTGATGCTGCTGGCGGCATGTGTGCCACCTCGGCCTCTGCTGAGACAGCTTTGATGCTATCCTGCAATATCCAAACACACAACCACTGTGAAATTTTGGAATGAACTGTAAAAGGTCTCCATAAATGATGTCTGGCTCCTCTAAGTGCTGAGGGTGTGCCACAGCTCCAGTGCCAAAGAGTGCAAGGCATGTTCATTAACTGGGAATATGCCTCGAGCTCTTAAAAGCACAAAGTGTTCCTTGTCTAATAACAAGATATTTTTCCTTAGGCCCTTTGTCTCACAGTTTTTCTCTTGAGCTAACAGGCTAGCTCAGCTAGCTAGCTCCATTCTCTACGTACTGCAAGCCACTCTCTAAAGATACTCTATCCTGTCTGGAGTTTGGCCTACATGTCAACCTAGGTTAGTGTGCAAACTACAGTGAAAGTAGAGTGGCTCATTTTAGAGATACAAACCTCAAGCTAACATGTGCAAAACAGATGGAAACTGTATCTCCCGGCCTAATTTGTGAAATGTATATTTCTGCTGCTGCAGTATAACAAAGTGCTGAGGCAGAGGGCACAGCAGCTTAAAGTACATTTGACAAAAATCAAAGACACTGGCACAGCCCCTCAGGCACACTAGTCTGTTCTAATTCTAGTGAGCAGATCTCTCTCAATTCCCAAGGTAACAAAGGTTAACCTATGGCCAGCTATCAGTCTCTGACTAATTAGCTACCATTTGTTTATCTAGAAACTGTATATTAGGGAGTACATGTGTGTGCATGTGTAACCAGAGAAACTGAGAGAGAGAGGTGATGGTGTGGTGAGATAAAGTAATAAGAACCCTGCTGCGTGCCAGTCTGTGAGTGATACAAAGCCTCACAGGGACAGCTATGCTTGTAATTAATACTCTTAATTACCAGGGAAGTAATGTGTGTCTTTGTGTGTGTGAGTGTGTACATGTACGTGTGTGTTTGCATGAGCGTGCATTCCCTATACGAATGGTAGTCTGCCTAATTATGTCTGTTAATTACCAGTAGGCTTAGCCACAAATGTGTGTGTGCTCACATATGAATGTGAAAGAAACAGAAACTGTGTATGTGTGCAAGGCGTAATGTGTGAAACCCTGTCTAATTATCACTCCTAATAATGAGTGCAGGGCCCCTATAGATGCAAACAGGCACACATGCACTCTCATATGTGTTCAAATGCACTCAACTTTAAAGTTGATTTTACAACTGTTAGCATTAACACTAATTGGCAATTTCAGTACAGAACACAATATATACTTTGGTTGGTGTGGTTAAATTATTCAAACATTGCTCAAAAACAAGCAAAAAATAAAATAAAAAATGCAGGACTGTAATAAGCATGGCCTGAATCAGGGTGCGAATTATACAGTGACAACAGGGGGGGTCAACTTTCTTTTCTCAGGTCAAAAAGAAAACCCAGAACAGCGCAGGAGCAGGCTTCAGTAAACTAAAATCTTACAAACCTGACAATATCCTTGCTTATTTAACTAATGTGTGTCTATAGATGATGATAAATCAAATTCATTACAACAGTTCATGGGTGCCCCATACCACATGACAACTTTTGTAGTCAGAGGTCACATGACCGCTCAAACCAGACCCACACAATGTTGAACTGGAACCAAAGACACTATCATAAAATACAGTCTGCATTATCATATCTGATTCCTATTTTTTTATCATTTCAAGTTTTAAGTTTAAACTTTTTTTTTAGAAAATATCTCCTTTCCTCTTGCTCATGTTGACTGTGAATGAAATTATCTGCGTTCAATAAAGCAGTTGTCATACACTGTTGGGAAATTGGGAATTTTTGTGTCTCTGTAACTAATATTAAACAGAGACCTGCTGTACATATAAAGTGCAATGAGATGCCTTTTGTTGTGATTTGGCGCTATATAAATAAAACTGAACACATTTGAAATAACACACCTGGATTTTAACTCCTGAATTCCAGAGTGAAAACAAATATCATGCTTATTGTAGAAAGACTCACAAAATACTTAAAATGAAATAATAAACTCTATATTGAGATCAAAAGGTGTATCTACAATAACTAATCCTCTATTTCACTGCTCATCATGTTTAAACACCAGTGTTAGCTAACAACTAGATCTACATAAAATATGAAATTATATAGTGGTAATGAAATGATAGGGTGGGCTATCAGCTAGCTAACATCACATATCTCATTTAAAGTAAAATAAATGCTAATTACGAAACTCTGAAGGTAGGAAAGTTAAGTGTATTAAAGAAGCAAGTTAGCTAACTGCTGATATTAACCTGCAGTGTCTCCACCAGCGTGTGGTGGACTGGACTGGAGCAGCTGCGAGTGATGTGAGCAGACAGACGTTCAACTGACTTCAAGATTAGGAAATGGTACGGTCCATTTTAGGGGTGTCAGAAATCCTACTTCAAGATTTTTGAATATAAGGAATGGGTATGGGAAATATATTGTAATATTTACAATGACAGGTAAGAAAGACCCCCCTGAGCTGTTGTTTCTGCCTCTTTTGGGGGGGTCCAAGCCTTAATTAGGGGGGTCAGACCCCCCCAGTCCACGTAATCCCGTAATTCGAACCATGGCCTGAATAAAAACTGTCTCTAGTTCTACAACATTGCCTACCCTTTATAATATCATAGAAACCACACACAACTATGACATTAGAGTGAATTTCCATTGAAGGCAGCAGGTAAGTCCTCTGCCATCTCTGCATATAAATCTGCTAATCAGCAGGGACAGCAGAGTTTTCATTCAGCCTTTACTTTATTCACCCTCTACACCTCTAATGGATATGACCTCTGCCTCTCTCTCACACTCTCCATTTCTGCCCTTCCTACCACAACAGAACTGTTTATTCTAATGAGCTTGTATCCAGATTCACAATGAAAGAAAACATTTTAGTCAGTGGCAGCGTGCCGGCCATTTTCTTTCACCATGCAGATTTGCAGAAGTTAACTGTCCAGAAAACAAAAACAAAACTCCCAATGCATAAGGGCATGCACATGTAAACACACAACAAGGAGACCTTTCATTCCTTACAGACCTCCCAATGGGAGCTGTCTAATGTGGTGGCCTTTGGGGTGGGGGGCATATTTATGTCTGAAACTCAAAACGGTTTTATCAACTCAATTAGAGGCTGACATTTCCCACATCCCCACGCTGGGCCGGAAAATCAATGCTTCCTGCTAGAGGAATACTGCAGTCCTAACCTCTCACTCTCTCTTTCTGCTGACAGCACATACACATCAACTACACACACAAATACAGGATCTCTCCCTTCTCTGCCCTGTACCTCTGGGACATCACACCTTTAGTAGCGATTCTGTTCAGCCACTCTCAGACAAGCCCATAGTGTAAAGGATGTTTCCATATGGGCACATTCCCACATGGCTGAGGGAAACTGGCCCTTGCTCCACTGAATCTCACTGCAGCACTGTAAGCTACAGCATTCCTTTACTGGCTAGTGCTACTCTGCAGCTGATGCCCGAACACTGCTACATCACTTGATGTGTAGGGCATAGGTATGGTAGGTGCAAGGAAATAGCAAGGGGGGAATGTCAAGCTACAGGATACGTTTCTGTGTGTGTGTGTGTGTGTGTGTGTGTGTGTGTGTGTGTCTCAGAGAAACCTTATTACATTCTGAACTGTGGCAGACCTGTCCGTCTTCATGTGACACTGAAGGCAAGGCAATAAATACAGACCCCTGAGCCACAATAAATTTGCCCACATTCATTCATAAACACTCATGGAGCAACACAAACAAGCAAATGCACACTCACAACAACCCAGCCCACACACAAGCACAGAGCGGGCAAAGTGTCATCTAAGTCAAACTCCTGCTTTTCTTTTCCCCCATAATCAAATTTCCATTATCTTTTCACAACATTATATCACTCTAGTGTGCCTGGCTACCCTCCTTACATGTCTCTCACTCGCTCTCATGTCGCCTTCGGTAGTCACCCTCTCTTCTCTCATCACTACCTGCTCTCCTAATGAAGTGTGATTATCAGATGTTGGGTGGGCGGCAGGGTTCTCGCAGGCCAGGAAGATATTCAATGATCTATATGTGGATAAGGACTCTTAATAACTTTCTGTCTCTCTCATTCTTTTTCTCTCCTCCTCAGTTTACACCCACTGCACATACATGACTTCATCTCTAGTTCCCTATTCAGCTGACTCATTCGCTCTAGCTTGGCGGTGATGTTTTTCCTCCTCCATTACCAATTTGATGGTTTCTAACTGATTTTTAGAACAATAATGAATAATTCCTTCTTTATTTGTTATACTGTAGAATTTATTTTCATATGAAACAGATTACTATCTTAAATAGGCAAAGAGATGACCATCATTGTCCACTATGGAAATTAACAAATGTATTCTTGGCAAAGGCAAATTACGTACTATAGATTCCTATGATTTTCTGGCTCGACAAGTGAGGGTACTGAGTTGAGAGCTGTGCTGACCCCTCAAGGTAGTTACGCAGAATCTATGGTAAATGGTTCACTGCTCTAGTAAGCCCGGGGATAAGAAAAAAACACCACCCATGATCTTTCTGCAAATTACAGTTGAGTAAAGTCCTCTGTACTGAGATAATATAGTATGGGATAGTTGGATATACAGAGTGTAGATTATGTGCGACAAAACATTCTTGCATTAGTCAAAAAATACAAAGATTAGTTAATAAAGGATCAGCACAATTGACCAGAACCTGAGTCTCAACCTGCAGTGGCTGTCTCTGTAGATGTAGATGTCTTTTTTTCTTTTTAGCTAACAGTGTCCAACTCTGTGTCCCTGTCTGTGCTGTCTGAGTGAAAAAAGCCATTTTTCCATCATGTTTTCCACATTGTTTTCCATTGTTTGAGTTTTTTAATGACATCATCTCGTTGTGTGCGAGTGCACACTCGTCTGCTATTGTTTAGTGGTACACATTTAGAGATTTAGCACTACTAACTCTTAATCTTGATGTACACAACTCCTTGCATCACAATACCAGATGGAAATGCACTTTAATTCTTATTTTCTTATTATTTGTGCTACATAGCAAGAAGTGAAAGTTAATTATTGTACTGTACACCTGCATGAATGTGATTGGGTGTTACAAGTCAGTTGATAGAAACGAAAATGACTTTTAAGGATGAATAAAACAGTTGATGACAGTTAATGCAATCAGTGCTCTGCCTGAACTAACACAAAGCAATTGTGCTATTTATTTTTGTCCTGTCCTGTTAGTTGTAGTTTTTGTTGCTACATAAACAAGTTATATAGCTCATGAAAATAATCGTTATTATTGCCAAAAGTGAGCCTTATGAACAGGACACCATATCAGATCCATTCATGTAAATACTTACAAATTAGTATTTGAAAAATGGAATTGTGTGTAAAAACAGTTTCAGACCCAGACCTTTGAAGTGGAAATGCCATTTTGCTGCAATATTCAATAAACTACAACCTGATAAGGAAAATAAGCTTCTGTATATTCCATATTTGTTCCCTGGGATCCACAACACTAGAACAAGCCCAGTTAATGTAGCCTGGCTTTGTTGGGAATAGTTGGTCATCTGTTGGTCCAGTGGGGCCAAGATCTGGTTAAATGGGAACTGATGTGAATTTACAATGATACCAGAGCTTTTCTGCATGTGATGTATCTCAGTTGATATTAACAATAATATCATTTAGAAATGTTTCAAGGCAGAACGTACATCAACTGACATTATCTTTGCAATATTTTAAGAATATAAATGATGTATACATTACACATGAAATGTTTCACTGAAGCATAGTTGTGTATTAATGTTTGCATTTAACACTCTCTTGTTCCCTGTCTCCCTCTTTTGTCCTTGTACTACACTAAGTAACTTGATATCTGTCTTCTTAATCTCTCCCTCTGTGCTCTGTCACTCCATATTTCTCTGTCTTCAAGTCATTTGCTCTCACTGACAGTTCACCATTGTTCATTTATATGCAAATGTGGACCAATACTGATAATTTCTCTCTAAAGATTGTGGTGAACTACCTTTGCTGTCAATCCAAAAAACAGACATGGAATAGTACTCTGCCTTTCATCTACCTTCCTCTCTGTCTTTCTTTCTCTGTTTTATCTTTCTCTGTTGTATTTTAAGTATAGATTTAACTTTAAATAACATGTCAACATATTTTAATGAGTGCATATTTTACCATACTTTTATTGTATCAGTGATATTGAGAATGTTTTCCTACTGTAAAGAATATCACACAGAAACAATCAGTCAAAACAAAATATCTTTTATTTTAATTAATTTACAAAACCCCTTGACAGCAATGAACCTATTCATTATATTCTTTCTTAGGATTCCTGTTTGTTTTCTTGTTATTGTAGTGCATCGTTAGTTGGGGCTGCATGGGGGGATACTGTACACTTACTGCTGCTTGTAAATATTTTCAAAGCATCTAACTTGAGCAGTATGAGAAATCTTTTGGGGAAGCATGGATCTCAGAAGCTGATTTCATGCCATCCAGTCAGTAGTTGACGAGATACCTTGCTCTGAGAAAAAATGTTGGACAGCTCGACCAAACAACTGGCCATCTTTAGACCCTACTGCAAAAATGCACCAAGCTATCAACGTTGTCACTGCTTCTGCGTCACCTAAGTTTAAACTTTACCCAGTGTGTGGAGTATACATATACTGTATATAATTATAAAACAGGATTGGAAGAGCAGACAAAGAGAAAAAAACAGAGAGGGTAAGAGACAAGTGAAAATGTGATGGGATGTGATGTGAAGGCTGCATTATGCAAAGCAAACAAGCAGCATGTCTGCCAGGACTGCTGCCATACAGCTCTGACACAAACGCACCTGAACAGGCCACTGTCAGACTCACAGCCAACGTGGCTATTGTAGCCCGAATCTGGCTGCTTTTGCTGATTGTTCAAAGACGTTTTTGAGTAATTTACCCTGTATTTGTTTCTTTTTCAGCCATGTTATTTTGTTTGTAGAATACTGCCTTGACTCCTGCTTGTAACTTAGTCGATTCCAGCTCATTTTTCTATGTAGCATCTCTTATCATAACTCACATAAAAGGATATTGAGTAAGGCGAAATGGACGTGCTAAAAACAATGGGAGGTTAGTTATTGTAGTTTGGCCCACTGATTTAGTCTGTTCACAACACAGTCAGCAGCTGCAGCACCGGCTCTGACACACAGCTCATGGAGACAATTATGGTATCTGAAATTGCATCAAAATCCTTCTCCTTCTTGGAGTCATATCACATAATAGGCTACACATAGTTTTAGATTATATTATGTGTAAATCATCCTTCCTGAGAATTACCTTTGATGTCTGTTGTGGATAAACATCCATAAATATGCGCAGAAATCATGAAAAAAGCTGCTCCTTATAACTCCATAACTTGTCTGAGAATCACTTTGTTTTTAAGTTTTCTACTTTCTACTTTTTCTAACTAACATAGGCTAAAGAAATGGGGCACAAGTTGCAGACCCACAGCGTTGCTAACTGACTCCATGGCAACACTATACTTCTTGTTCACATCCCCCCAAAGCCACCAAATATGGGAACTGTAGGGTTAACACTTAGAGCAGTGGTTCTTAACCCTTTTTGGGCCAGCTCCCCCCTATCCATTATCCAGGTCCCTTACCGCCCCCCATCAAAAAAGATGTTGGCTATTTGCCCTGAATATTGTTCATTATTATTTTTTTATTGTTGTTGTTACTATTGTTATTAAAAACATGGAAAAAACACATAATTGAATGACAAACAACATATTAATTACTTTCCCAGGTAACAAAAAAGCCATGTGAAAAATATTTATATTTAACTAATAAGTGAATGTTCCTCCCAGAAACTATGTGAAGCCAGAGACTGTATTTTTGGGTGGGGCACTTAATAAGTAGGGGGGTATGGTGGTCCTCCCCCAAGAAGATTTTGAGCATTAAAGACTTAATTTCCTGCATTCTGGTGAAAACCTGTTCCAATTCATGGTGGAAATGTCTTATTACATAAAGGTAAACACAAAATTAATTTGGCAAGTGACAATTCCAAATATATAAATATAATATAATATAATGTAGTGAAGCTCTCAGACATATTGCTTTTAAAAATTTTCTCCAGGAAATCCAGGCTGCAAACTATGGGGGAGCTACCCTAAAAGCATGATTTGTAATATTTTGGGGGGGTCTCTAAAATATCGACATCATGCTTTTCTCTATCACTATGCATAAAATTAGGAGCGTACAGACTTCATCAAGCCAAAGGGAATGCTTGCAGTCGATATTGACTACAAGCTGTATCAGCTATATACAGTGTGCTAGCCTCGAAAACCCAGCTGTATTCCATAATTAACTTAGCTCTCCTTATGAGCTAGGCTCCTTACATGCTGGCTAATAATTTTTTTAAGCTGGGTCTCCCACATTGCAAGTGTTGTGTTGGACAAATTCTGCAGTGTTGTTCATGAGGGAGAGAGAGCGAGAGAGCGAGAGAGAGAGGGACGGGTGAGCAAGAGAGAGAGAGACAGGGACGAGAGGGGGTGCTAGTAAAGTAAGGGGGAATGTAAAGAATAAAAGTCATAATATTACGAGACTAACGTCATTAGCCTATTTAGAGAGAATTCATTATATTTAACATGCCCTATACTGCATTATGTTGCTGATTCACTGGAAGTATCCCCTCGACCATCTGACAGACACAGAACTGGATGAGATGGGGTGGTGATGGGGCAGTGGATACGCATGCCTTTGGTGTGAAAGACCTGGGTTCGAATCCACTGTGAGACACCAATGTGTCCCTGAGCAAGACACTTAACCGTTCCCGTGAAGGCAGCACGTAGCTATGCCACAAGTAGCTGGCGGAGAAAAAATACACCAGTCGCAGTGGACTAAATCGGCAGGTTTTAATGTTGCAGACCATTACATTTACTCATTTAGCTGACGCTTTTTATCCAAAGCGACTTACAATTGCTATACATGTCAGAGGTCGCACGCCTCTGGAGCAACTAGGGGTTAAGTGTCTTGCTCACGGACACAATGGTGGATGTCTCACAGTGGGAATTGAACCCAGGACCAACATTTTTTTGCAAGTAGTTAAAGTTTAAACTCATATTGTTGTAAATCTTTGGTGTAAACTCACCATAGAATTTCCAACTAACAAACGCCCCCCAAAAGCAGCTCAGCGCCCCGCTTTCCAAAATATTGCTTCCAGTGCACCATCATCCTCGGAACGCCCCCTGGGGGAAGGTATGAATGCCCCCGTTGAGATACACTAACTTAGAGGACGAAAAAAACCTAAATACAAGTAAGACAAGGAATAATACTAGGCGTTACAAAATCCATTATATTAAAATTAAAATTATAAGACTGTTTGTTAACTCTTTCACACTTAATCGAGAAGGATTGTCTTTTCTGGAATTTTCCTTTCTGGATCTCTCTCTCTCTCTCTCTCTCTCTCTCTCTCTCTCTCTCTCTCTCTATATATATATATATATATATATATATATATATATATATACACACACACATATTGGTTTATCTCTCATTTTAACATTTAGAAACATGCAAACATTGACTGTCTGTCATTCACTGCAAGCTTTAACAAGGCCTTCCCTAACACTGTACAAGAATTGACTAAGATGGCAACCGCTATTAGGAACCTTACCTAATGAGTAAATGTATGATAATGAAATTCCTTAATGTCTGCTGTAATAGCTGTTTTACTCCATTGCCTGTACTGCATTACACTATCTTTTTCTATTATTTCCTTTATTTTACATTTTCCAAGTTGTTGTTCTATATTGTTGCTGTTGTTCTTTTGTGCTTGGTAATTATGTCACAAATGCAAAAATAACTCAAAAAAACAATGAATAGCTGATCACTCCCTACACATTCCCTATAAATTGAGGCCATTATTCCCATTAAATTCTACTTAGAAAACACATCATGGCCTTACCTGTGTGTGTATGTGTCCACAACAGTATGACACACTCATTGTATTCCACTGTATGTGAATTAAATCAGAGCTTCCATTTGCCTGCATACTGCTTTAATATTTTTGTTCCTGACATTATTTGCAATGCATGCACTATATATTTTGCTGTAATGCACAACAGGGTTACATTAAGCTACTGAACCTGCACCTGAGGACCACAGAAAGGATACAGGAACAGTAGGAAAATAAAGTTAATCTAATTTCGGGCAGGAGATGTTGACATTTGCATACATATTGGCAGAGTAATTTCAAATGTAACATAAAGCTTTGAGAGATAAACCAAAAACAATACCTAAAATCAAGCAAATCCTCAACAATGAGATTTACCCCACAGAATCTAAGCAGGTGTTCAGAAGGAAACTGCAGGCAAGTGGATGTAAGGTTAAAATAACTACAAAAAGTATAATAGGATGGAATCCATAAGTGTACATATACAGCGCAGCATTAAAAGTAGTTTATAGGCAAATCATCCAAACTTTCAAGTTTGCCTGAAGGTGACAGTCCTGTTTCTATTGTTTCATATAGAAACCAGGGTGAGTTTGTTGACCTTGACCAAGTTCAGCACAGCTCACTCAGATCCTTTTAATAACTCTCCAATTGACTTCAAATTAACCAGAACCCGTTATAGAAAAGAAATTTCCCCTGTTGTGTGAGAAAGGGTGTCAGTGAGACATTAGCTTTTTGACTTTACTCTCTCTCTCTCTCTTTCTCTTTCCCTTGCTCATCCTTTCTTCCTTTCTCTTGATGATAAAGGGCTCTTTTTAAGGAGAACAGAAAGCTTGTCAGGATTTGGCCAGCTGGGGAAAGTCATTTGAGGCCCAAATTGATGCGCTCGGGACTCTCAATAGTATCTCTCCAATAGTGGGGGCAGGATAGAGGGAGATGTGGTGGCCGGGGCATTGTTCCTCGTAAATGGCTCTTTATTTCATAGGCGAAGTTGGGAAATGAGCAGCACCGTTCATGGCTGCTGCTGTACTGGGGAGGACGGCCATGCGTAAAATAGAACACTAAGAAACAGGAGCCCCTAATATCTTAACAACTAAAAAGTCTATGGCTCCCCTACATCATGTGCAGTTTTACTGGCAATGGGAACACATGCAAATAAAGTCCCTATAAGTTATAAAGTCAAGGCTGTGTGTGAACACCATCCATCACGCTGACGGGGTGTGGGCAGGCTACATAGACATGAATTTATACACAGCCTGACTGGCTGAGCCAAGCCCCTTGGACCATGACTTGAAGGAAAGGCCCGAAGGAGGTGAAGCATTTCACAAGATCTCCAAATGCAAAGTGTGAGTATGCGTGTGTTTTTCTGTGGGGAAATCTGTGTTTGCCTATGCAGGTGTCAAGGCTGCTGTGTAGCATTAAAATGCCCGTAATTTCTCCTCTCTCTGTCTTTATGTGTGTGAGCGTGTGTGTGTGTGTGTGTGTTTGTGCTGCTGCTCTCCATTGTGCAGCTGTGATCCATGAGATTCAGGCTGAGCTGTCACTCTGCTAATCTCCCCCAGTAGAAATACAGCTTGGAAAATGTCATCTGAACATTCCGAATTGTGTTTACACTCGCTGCAGGTTCCATCGCTTCTAATTTGACAAGTCATTATCACCCATGTTCCTCTCCCTCTTCCCTCTTGCGGCCTGAGACACAAAAATAAAGAGGAGGAGGGAGAATGAAGGAGACAAAACAAGGGCATTAAATTCCACTCACAGACACGCAAATGTGCTTTCAATAATCAGATAATCCAAACACCTAGGCTAGAATAGGGTGGATTAATGTTATTTTCATTAACTTACAGAGGCTATTCTGCTTCGGATGTCTCTGTAAACTTCAAATCTTTCAAATACAGTAATTCCCTAAGGTCTGCTTTCATTTATAAAATACAAAATCTAGATAGAAAACCTTCATGGTGAAGCTGTTGGCTTTCAGTTAAAAAGCAGCACCTGGTGGCTACATGTGTATTGGGAGAAGCACATGGCTCTCCACACCCTCAGGCTCACAGTAAAGTTAGCAGTGACAAGGACCGCAGTACGGCGGGAATTCAGTATTAGACAGAAAATGGTGGGGGAAGTCCTACAAATTTAATGACAAAATACGTCATTGGTCTATGCCCTCCAGAATGACTGACTATAAGCTTTTTCTCACATGGCACTATCAACAGGATGACATTGCTATTTCAAAAATATAACTTCTTTCTGCTCTTTTAGACACAAAAACAACTTGGTGAGGATAAAGGAAAGACATTGGTTTGGGTTAAAATAACTAGGCTACTTGGTTAAGATCAGGGGACCTTTGTCACCATGGTTTAAAGAAATCAACGTTGTTGACTGTCGTTTGGAAATAGGAAGCGAACAGTCTCCCATGTTAAAGTCAGACATATTTTCGATCCACCTCAACATCATAAGTACCATGGACGCTTGACTCCTGCAGAGAAATACACAGAAAAAGACGCTGTCTTGTATTACATTAGAGGGATACGGATACGGTGGATATTTTGGTACTGACGTCATTCAGTTGGCTACCACGGTGGTCTTTATCGGTAATTAACAACAAGCCTCCTCCACACGCATCTCACCTGCTGCTGTTGAAATGAAAAAAAAAAAGAATCAAAATGCGACTCGTCTTTGTAAAACTGCTGACAAATAAAGTAAGAGCAGACAGATAAAGGGAGAGAGAGATGGACAGAGAAAGAGACACAAGTGTATGTGTGTATGTGTCTGAAGGTAAAAGCAAGGTGAGCAGATTACTGTATTTTATAAGTAAATACTAAAATAACGTGGAGAAAAGTAGAAACAAAATGGTGACATTAGCAATGACATAGGCTTCTATAAATAGGGTAATGTACACTGAGCTCTGTTATATTGCAGTTAGATATTATTTGTACAGAAAGCTCTGTCCAGCAAGCTAACCTGGAGAACTTTTTATTCTGAGATGTGTCTGAGTGAGAGAAGGTCCTGGAAAAAGAAAATGTAAAGAGAAAATGTTAACGTTATTTAATAGTCAGTGTTTTATAATGTACAGTTGAACGAACCGCAGTCAGAAAAGCCAATGCTAATTGGGATCCTAATAAAGAATTTTCCAATAAAGAAAAGTTACAAAAACGTTTGTGTATGCTGTCAATTACAGTTCTTAGAAAGAAAGAAAATTTAAATAAGCAAAAATCGGAATCGACAGGTCAGACCTTTAAAAAAAATGGTAATCGAAAATTCAATTGCAAACTGATGACTGATGCGCTCATTTTTCCTCGAAGGACAGCCTCACATTATGTGTGACTGGATGTACTATGACTATGACTTTGTTAGGATGTTGCACAATATGTTTTTGTTGTCCAATATCTATATCTGAGCTTGATAAATCTATTCTGTTAAAGATTCAAGCAGACACAGCCACTCTAGGCAAAAACTCTAGCCCCACCCCCCAACCTGGAAAACCTTCTGAAACTGAGCCATCTCTTCAAAAGTTTAGTGGGCCATTGGATTTTGTATCCTCAGGGTTTGTGAACGAGCATTTCTCATGACCTCTATTAACAGGCATACAACTTACAGCCTGAAGAGGGAAACTCCAAAATACACAATCTAACTGCAGACAGGGACACACATTCGAGAAAATGGGTCTTAAGAAGAGGCTACCACCCTTAATAGTTAACTGTGCCGATCCCCGCAGATTAGCCCTTCACACAGACTTGTACCCGACTGTGACTCTGTCTATGGAGCTATCCAGGGCTCTGATGCAGACCACAGTATTCAATATTCATTGTTGAATGCAAGGGCCTCACTTGGCTGTTAGTTAGTTGTAGAAAAACTGGTATAATACTTTGGTCATCAATATGCATTTTTTCCCCTTATTTACCATGTTTCATAATGCATTGGGATGATTTATTCATCTGAGACGTTAAGCATCTCAGTGATACTGTTTGTATGTTCTCTGTATGTTCTGCTCTTTTGCTTAAGAGCTAAATACATATGTCCACATTTGATTCTTTTTTTCTCTGCTGTCAGAAGAGAACAATGTCTTGGTGTGCTTTTGAGTCATTTTATGTTTAAAACATGGCATATAGTGTGGTGAGTAATTGGAGGCAAAGTAAAATAAACATTAAAAGGGGATTATTTAATATTTTTCATGCTGGGTTTGTTTTTTTTCTTTACTCTGACCTCTAAAACAAATAGAGCCCAGTAGAAGAGGACATCTGTGTCTTAAAAACAAAACAAAACAACAAAAAAGAATAAAATCATGTCCATGGTTGAATAATAAATGTGATGCTAAATCAAGGTGATAGCAGGAGAATTGACAATGCAGGAGAGGGTGGGAGATGGGTGGAAGCAATGACCCATCCATCTACCCAGTCAGTGAAGAGACATCTCCAGTGAGAGTGACACTCGGGGCCAGATAAGATAATGACAAGACTGCCCTAGGCTTAGACCCAGGCACTATGCCCATGATCATAAACACACACACACACACACACACACACACACACGCACAGTGCTCAAGTGAGTTCTATTCAAATGTCATTACCGGCATACCCTCTAAAGAAAGTAAACTGCCATGAAGGACTGATACAATGTGAGAGTGAGCTCTATCCATCAGTCCACACTCATCAACCAATGCAGGTTACTGACTGATAACACAAAGTTGAACAGGCCAATAAAAAACTATTATTTATATCATTAACTTTGCTGAACTGTCGCTGATGTTCTGCCTGTACATGTCCCGAAATGATTTCTCATATTTCACCTCATCCCCTCTCTGCTCTTTCATCCCTCATTTCCCATCCATTCCTTCTCGCACAATCTCCTTAAATTCTCAGTTTTCTCCACTCCTCCCCTCTTTTGTTGTTGTTTCAGGTGCTAGCAGTGGGTTAAAACACAGACGCTTCTCTAATAGGCAACAACACAATTTAGCAACATACACATCCGCAAACATTCGTTAAAGAACACACAGTATGATATTGATGTGATAACTTAGTTTTATTACTCACATCCCTCCCTCAAAACACCCCTTTCTGCTTCCTCACCTCCCTCGCTTTCATTACCGGAATCACAGACAACAGTATGATGCCCCCGCCGTTTCACTCCCTTGGTTTCTTGCCATGACATCTTCCGGCTTATACCCATCATTGATCCTCATTTGATCCCAGTGTTCATCCCCCTAGTACTCAGGCCTCATTTAATCCCACCTTTCAATCTCAACCTCTCTCATCCCTATGTCCCCGACCCTCATTCAACCCCACGCTTTCTAATTTGCATACATAAGTGGCATTATCTTTGCTAGTTTAAGAGCAGATACAAGAGAACACCAAGTGATAGTAAAACACCAGCAAAAAGTCCTGAGAGTCAAAAACAAAGGTTGATTTGAACAACATGTGCACATGAGTTTAATGTGTGCCATTTATGTATGTGAGTATCATATGCGTATATGTTCTATATACAGTATATTTATTACACAACTGGTATTGAGGGAGCCGATAAACGAGTGCTGAAGATGAAAGAACACTTTCAATTAAGATGAGTATGAAGCCTGGCTTATTAATAATGCAAAAATCATTACCCCCATTACAATAGCGCCCTAGTTTAAAGACACTGTAGATGTCCATGTGTGTTTTCTTGTCAGCTTTTGCTTGCAAGTGTGTCTAGTGTAGTAAAATTGATTCCTTGAGTGATTTGATGTAAGTAATTCACCCCACTTCATGGCCAAAGGAATTCTCAGAAACCTGCACACCTTGCATGGGCCTGTGCACACTGAAAGTGCATGCTTTGGTGCACCTGCATGCACGTGCAGGGACAGGAGAGTGCAAGAGAAAAACAAAAGAGATCAGTCAGATAGGCAGACTCGTACGATGCGTTCTTCTGAAATATTTATGTAGCCGGAGATTTCTGTCCCTGATTCTGAGTCCAATTAAAGCTCATCTCAAAATGAATGTGCTTGAGCAGGAGCCAGGAGGGAAAGCAGCAGCAGCCTGCAAAAGCAACAACACAACACTGCAACTCTGCTACTCAATCTTACTATTATTGTCTTTACACTTGTTAAAGCACTTTGTAACTTGTTTTTGAAAAGTGCTCTACAAATAAAGATTATTATTACTGTCTGTATTTCATAACACCAAACTGGAGCACATCTACCATAAGTACATGCAACAATAACATACAGTGAGAATAAATAAATAAATGTACAGAAACACCACCTTCATCCATGAATGCAACACACTAAACACACAATCATGTACTTATTTTCTATGCTTGTGCTGACATTATAAATTACTGCCTGCGTTTAATGCAACAGCAAAATCCCCGACATTAACCTGCAAGCAAGGAATTAAAGCAATCCTCTTTACGTCTGAAACTGCTGAATTATTCAGCGGCCAATAAGGAGCAGCGCTAGAGAGGCTAGGGCCTTTGGGTGGGCACTTCTAAGACAAATGACACATATGCTAACATGCAGTGCTCTCCAGTGGCAGACACATTAGTCTCATGAAGTTACCTCATAAACATCCAGGAAACAATGGGAAAAGAGAGATTTATGGAGACTTAAGAGATGCATTTGACAACAGAAATGAAACTGAATAACATAGCATACATTCCTCCTTGCTCTGTCTCTGAGATTCCTGCTCTCCCTTGGCCTGGAGAGCAGGGAGGGCAGTGCCTTTGCGGCAGCTTTAAATAGGAATTAGCAACGTTTCATTGTGATAGTGATTGAGTATGGGTCCCTGGGGTGGGTCTGCTCATTGTTACCAGGCCTTGTAAATCTACAGTAATCCTCCCAGTGCAGGCCAGAAATACATACATGAATATTGTACATACACACATGCATATAAGTATTGTACATACATGCTTGCCTATTTCTTTCTA
Source organism: Micropterus salmoides (assembly GCF_014851395.1). Taxonomy (NCBI): domain Eukaryota; kingdom Metazoa; phylum Chordata; class Actinopteri; order Centrarchiformes; family Centrarchidae; genus Micropterus; species Micropterus salmoides. Next base: position 19,544,020 of record NW_024040596.1, read on the forward strand.
ACCACCCACCTTGACTCAACACACATAAGTGGGAGACATGCTAATTCTCACTTATCTTGGGATTTTTAAATTTTTTTTTACATCAATCACAAAATCATATTCAGAGGCCTGAACCCAAGTTCGTCTCTTGTGGCCTGTGTGAATATCATTAGAATAACTATATAACTATGTTATCCAGAGTTTGGTTCCTCATATTGTTCAACTACTATCTATACTGCTCATTCCTTAACATTTGGCCTCCACCCACTCATCCACCTACACAAAAACACAGACACATGTGAGAGTGTAGAACGAGTTTACTGCTTGCTGACTCTATCTCCTCCAAGCTTCCCACGATCAGGGTTCACCTGTCTCTGCACTACATACATATTTCAAAATCTAGCACCAGTTTGTGAACTTCGCTGAGTCCTGCACAAAAGATCACATGCTGATCCGCTAACGTTGGTAAGTACTTCAGCCTAAACTGCAGAGGTGAGAAGAGGCTGCTGTATGGTCCTTTTTCAGTACACAGCAACGAGGACGGTAGCTTCAGAGGAGTAAAAGCCACAATCCATTAATCTCTGCTCCTTGGGACACACAGTGAGTACACCAAGCTGACATGCTAAATTCCTCATGTGGTTTCTGAACTTAAGTCCAAGTATTCCAACATAAATTGACCTTTGTGTTAATAGAAAGGTCAAGCTGGAGTCAATAGATGGATGTACTGACGTTCGAAATGTAAATATTTCAGCACTGAAAATATAGCTTCAGTGCATTTTATTAGTTAAAGCTGGAGTGCAGGGCTTTTACATATAAACAAACGTATAAAGCCCTTGCCAAGAGTTCACACAATGCTGATTAACCCTATCTGAAAAAAAAGGTCCATTGAAGAGAATATTTATCACTGAAAATTGTTTATTTTGTTTACAATAGCCGCTTTCACACAGAGATCCCGCAATAAACGTGGAAAGAATGTCAGCCAATATGCTGTATTTGTTCATTCATACTGAACAAAATATTGCGACGTATTCCTGCAACCGCGTGTGCTTTCACATAGAGTTCCGGCTTTCCGGGCTACCTCCACTAAGTCCACCTACACTGCAGCTGCTCGAGCTCATCCGGTCAATTTTCAAAAGAAAATGCAGATTCATGAAACAACAAGAAACACTGTTAAAATAGACAAAAAAGAAACCATTTACTTACGTAGCCTACTTAATCATAGTAGAAGCACAAAAGCAAGCACTCATTACCAAATCAACAAAATCTAAACATGTCAGAAAAATCAGGCAGGCAAAATTCTCAGATTCTGAAATGCTCCCTGTGGAAAGCTGTGGAGAAGGTAGCAGAAGCACAAAAATGACAAATAAACAACATGTCAATGCTGAGACACTTCCAGTGGACGTTGACACCGGGCTGGGGACCTAACAAAACTGTGGTGCAACTGGAGTCGGTGGACTTTCAGAGTTAGTCCCCCCAAATCAAATCGGACTCCCCTTTTCGGCTCGGTACCTTTCACACCGGCATATTGACGTAATAATCCTGGAAAATTGGGCATAGACAAAGCTCCTTATGATTGTAAAGTTTGTGTTAATATGCTTTGGCAACGTTGTATTGTACGCTGTCATGCCAATGAAGCCATGAAATTGAACAGAGATGATCCAACTTCAATTTGTGAAGATGAGCTAAACTGTAGGCATGGCCATGAGATACATACATATATATATATATATATATACAATAATAAAATCAGTGGCGGAAGAAGTATCCAGATCCTTTGCTTAAATAAAAGCAGAAATAGGCCTCCAAGAATGGAAAATAAAATGGAAAATATATTCAACACAAGTAAAAGTCCTGCATTTAAAATTTTACTTAAACGTGCAATAAAAGATTTTTTGGCTACTTGACTACTAAGTTCTGAACGAAACACTGACATATCATCCTCTTGAACTTGATATGGCGAGCTGATCAGCTAATAGTTGCTCATTTACACATCCAGCAGTTGATATTCACTCTCTTTCAGCTTGTGTTTTTTGGTCCAACTCCTGAGGCTTTTTAGCTGCCAATTGCTCCACTATGTTCACCAGCTAGATGCTAACTTTGTCTGTCTGCTGTTTGGAGCGGGGCAGGCAGCATCAGGTGAGTTTTTATAGCTTTTTCTGTGAAAGCAGCTACCCGCTGTAGTTGAACATGATGCTGTGAGAGCGGTGAGAGAGAACCAGACAGTAAAGTTGTGGGCCGGACAATTAAACAATGAGCCAGAACTCACAATAATGCTCCGTAAAGCCACAGGGAGAAGCAAAATCAGGTAATAATTCTCTTTAATTCATCCCAACAAGTGACCCCATTGACATTGTCACATTGTTTTTACATTGTCATTTGATTATGTTTTTATAATAAAGTTGGTTATAACAAAGTGTAGTTAAAGTATCAAAAGTATTACACAGTACAACACTTTTGGGGGTGTTGTTTCATCATACATAATATTACTCTTTTATTTTTATTGATTCCTAAACATATAAACAACATTTAAATGTTGCAGCTGCTAGATTTGAAGCTGGTTTTAATCATATAATATACTGTCAAGTAGTTTAATCTGGATCAAAGCATTTCTAATAAACTGATCATAGGTCTACTATGTTAAATCTGAATATGAAGCTCTCAGATAAACATAGTGGAATAAAAAATACAATAAAACCCCCTTGAAATACAGTGACATATAAGTATAGTGAGTACAAAGTAGCATACAATGTAAAACTTCAAGTAAAGTCTATTTACCTGAAAATTCTACATAATACTTGTAATATGGGACTAAGTAAAATTACTTACTTAGTTATAGTCCACCACTGAATATACAGTGTAATGTTATCAAATAAAAGTGCACATCAATAAATTCAATAATAATTTCATGTCTTTCACATTTGTAAGTGGGTGTAGTTTGTTAACTATAATTAGACCTATCCTTTTGTTACAATAGTGCACAACAATCAATTTCATAGAAGAAGTGAAATCAATTTCAAGTATATTGAAATATGTATTGCAATATGTAGCCCTGTATAATGTGACCTCAGACATTTAAAGTGCAATGTAAAGCAACCAATTCAAATATATGAGAAAGTAATAAAACCAGTAGTCATCTATTAGCATGCCCTGCCCTTACATTTATGTGCATGCACTCATCTGTGCCCACAGATACACAGAGCCAGCGCACAAGCCCACACCGAGAAATCGTATCTGCTGCTCTCTTGGGCATGCACTTTATATACTATTTTCATATTTAAGCAAACAGTGGGCTCCTCTCTGGTGCTCAGTAGGTGTTGCGGAAATAAATATTTTATACTAGAATCTAATTGCATTTTTTGGCCCTAAGCGCCCTACTAGACAATCGGCAAAACTGCTCTAATGGCTACGCTTGACAATGCATGTTGGAGGGCACATGCACATGCACTCGCAAACACACACACACACAAACACACACACACACACACACACACACACACACACACCTGGTTTTCGACTCATCACCCATCTGCGTTCTGCATCGGTACACCAGCAGACTCATATAGGTCTATAGGTCATAGAGATATGTGTATTTATATGTATGGATGTGGGTCTGTTTACATATCCAAAAAAAGAAGAACATAGTGAATCTCTGAACCATACAGTTACAGTTGTTACAGAGGACTGGGTGCAACCTTTCGCTTCTGCTTATTGACTGGAATGGCCTTCTACATATCACATGAGAGAGTTTTGAGGTTAAGCGTATGCACATACAAACACATAGACACACACAGACATGCTAAAAAAAATGATCTGATAAAAAATGGGATTTGTGCATTAGTACATCAGTAAGGGATCTATGTATCCTAAAACATCAGCTTGAAGAACTAGCACAAACAAACAGAAAAAACACAGAGATAACTAAATCCTGTTTGGGCTACAGGCCACAGAGATTAAGTATTGTCCTCCAATCATGGCCTTATTGACAATCGACAGAGCCAGACTTGTATGATCTAAAGCAAATGCCAAATCAATATCCACTATCGGATCCAGCACCTACCACTCAGATGAGGGTTTAACCCACTCAAACAGGAGCCTGAAAAGCTCCATCAACCTCGCGGGCCAACTACCAGACAAATCCCAAACCCTCGGTTTTAATAAGGGAATCAAAATAATCATAAGGGCACAGGCTGGCCTTGGCATTGTTTTTTTTTGTGTCTTTCAATATGGGCTGATGGAGAGTGCAGAGAGTGGATGCCGGACCAGCATCTCTCACCATATATGGAGAGAGAGCAAACAAACAGATGGTCACATAGTCAAACATAATTTCCTAAAGGTTGAGCTGTGAAAACAAAAGAACTCAAAGCACTAAAATATGTAGTCCATAGTGAGTCCATAACTACTCTAGTCTGCTGCATCCCGGCGTGAGTCCAAGCCTACTGCAGAGGTCCACAGAAATCCCTTCAGGATTACCCAGTATGGCTGTGTGTGTATCGGTGGTGCACAGTCACAGGGTGGGCTCAGTGTAGCGCAGAACTCCGATATGGTTTTCTGCTGGCACATAGCCAGCATTTTTATATGAATAAATATGAGGAAAAATCTAATAAATAAAAGGAAAGCAGGAAAAAATAATCCTGTTAAAGATCAAACAGCGGGCTCCCTTTCCCCTCCTCCTTACGTTCTCTCCTGCTTCAATTTTTCTTCAATTTATACCTATATTCCTTAGCTTGTCTGTGCTCCCACCTTTCTCTATTTTTTCTCACTTTCCTCACTCGTCTTCTAGGCAACTATACCTTCCCTTTCAATATTAATTTCTGGTTCTCCTCATCTTCTTTCTCTCCATCTTTTCTCCCTCTTCCCCCATCTTCCATCTCCTTTTCGATTTCATGGCCAGTCATATCTTTAATCTTGCTCTTCCCCCTTTTCCCCTGTCCAATGCCCCCTCGCTGCCCTCCCTCCCTTCCCCTCTCCTCTCCAGTGCAGAACTAAATGGAGATTAATGAAGGGAGGAAGATGTGTCTGTCATCCAGACAGTCTGATGCAGCCACCACAGCCATTGAAGTACTGGATCTATTCAAAACACACCAGGGAAAGCTTTGCACTAATACTCTTCCAGCTGGGAAGAACTACAGATTAGCCCTCCACTTCTATTTAGATGATTTGTAAATACTAACCATACCACTGACGCATGCATTCCTTTCTAAAGTGATATAAAGTGTTTTGGTATGTGGGTTTTCTCTTCCCTCTCTCCCACACTTATCCGATCATTATAGGATATTCAGAGCACACCCCAGTGTCTCATTTCCTCCCTAAGTTTAAATCCTGACAACTGACGGCCGCTCGCTGCTCACCCGCCAGTCAAACAGCTCTGATAAGCCCCACAGGAAATTGACTCGTATTTTAGAGCTTCATCTCCCACATCACATCCTTCCACCACCCATCATGCCCTTGGTTAGAGGTCAAGCAGCTTTCACTAATCTCATATGCAAATTGGTGCATGCTACAGTGCGAACATGAGGGTGATGTATGAACCATGTCCATAATTCAGGAGCCATTACCAGTGACATGCTTGAACACAACTCTATACTGATATCTGCTTTCTTAGTAAAGTTAGTGCTGGGTGAAAGCATAAAAGAAGTCCTAAGCTGTCATTTATGCTTTTTGCGCTTGCGCAGTGTAGGTGTGTCTTCAGAAGTGGATGAAGGAGCATGGTGTGTGCTGCATGAAATATTTAGCATGGATGCCAATAAAATGCCCTGGACTTGGCTGGTCATCTTCTTAACAAATCCTAACCTTCCTGCCTTTGTATTTCCATGATATTAAAATGCTGTGTTATTGAGATGACACCATATGTGTGTGTACATGATTGGGTGCATTTGCATGAGAGAATAGGGGAGTGCACTTTACACACTACAACACACTACACAAATGGCCTGAATGAAAAACAAACATTCTGATGAAGATGATGCATTTAGTCACAAGGTAATTACAAGCATCAATTAAAACCCATCCACAAACAGGCCTGTGTATGCCACGTTTAACACTACAATCAGCTCCTTATACCACACACTCACTCGCTTATTAAGGCTCACATAGTCCGTGTGGATTACCAGCTGTTTGTACATGCTAGATATTCATCTATCTACCGTGTTCCTTCTCTCAACCCGGCTGGATGGTGCTTTCAAGGTGCAGACATCTCCTCTGGAGTTTTTCTGTAGCAGTGTGCACAGCAACCAGGGTGAACGCAGCGGGGGGACCGGGCTCATGTGACTCTACTACTGGTGAGAAAGAGGCAGCAAACTGACAGGCTGGCACACACAACTGGGACTGCAGTTAAGTTGACAGGAAGACTCCTGCGAGGCTACTGCAGATATGCTTGGGGGAACTGGAGCTGAATTACACAAAAGCATCTGCCTAGTTAAAATGGACTCCAATTTCTGCATCTACTTCCAAATTCACATCAAAACCACAGCTTTATCGCATGGACTGAAATGACCTGACATCAAATACAAAGATTTACTCAACAGTGCAAGTATAAAACTAAAGCTTAGGACAAGGACAATTGCCCTTCTAACTTTCCATCTGTAATTAAAAAGCAATGCTGACATTCATGCTAATAAACATCTGGTCTTTAATCCTTAAGCATTTTTCATCCCGGTTGTATTTCATTGATCTTCCTTACCGGCTACATCGATAAATTAAATTATTTAGCTTTGAAAGCAAGGATCAAGAAGGGGCAGCGTTTATTTCGGCTCTCTTATCTCTTGATAGTGAAAAATTCCAACGCACGCACATGCACTAAAAGACACACATACTCACGATTTAAAAGAAGCAATTTTTTGCAATTTTCTCATAACTCTCCTCCTGGTCCTTTTTCTTCAAAATGTCACAACAAGAATTGACATCATTAATTGTCATGGAGTGATCCTTTCATGCCTCCTGTTCTTGTTTTCTCTATATGCATTCATCCCTCATCCTAATCAGGATGGGGGTAATGCCTGTGTCAGGTTTGCTCATCTGTGTGTCATACGGCAACTACTGGTACTTTAAATCCAACTCACATACAGTACACATACACACAAAAATGCACACAAAGCAAGTATGAAAGTCTACAAGGCATACAGCCAACCCATACAACCATATTAGCATCACAGACTGGTAATGGTGGATGGTTATGATAAGGCTTTACCATGGGCTTGAGGGCTTTACATAACAATATGACAGGAGCAGCTTGCATATTTGCAAGGTTTGGTGCTCCTGAATGCTGTTGATCACAATAAGAAAATCGGATGTTCAATTCAATATATGTAACAAAAGGTTGTGAATGACAAACTTATGCTAGAGCATCACTCTCACAACACAGCAATGAACAGCAAAGGAAAATTTTGTTTTGGGTAACGCTTTACTGAACAACATCATTGCTGATATCAGACACATGTACTGTAACCAGTAGTCAATTTGAGGGGGTATGCCATCCCCCTTGTTAGCAAATGAGCAGCAGAGAAAGTGCAGGGGCAGAGGGGTTGTTTAGTTGAATATGTTAGATCCCTCTGCCTGATTCATTGATCCTTTATCTGACTGAGGTTTTTGCAAGTTACAGTAGAATCTATGGCCCAAAGCATGGCTTGGTCATGACGCTGTCCATGGTGCTAAAGTAGCTGACTGTTTTTGTAAGTGAGTCCCACTCTTCTGTCAGTTTAGTCTTGGATCTATAATATTCTCTAAACTATATAGTCACAGCTCTCTGGCAGCCCCACAGCACTGGTTAAGAGGCCCAATTCCAATGAATGAGGGGTTTGTGTTTTTTCATTCAGGGCTGAAGTTCATCTGAAAGTGGCTTTACTGTAATTGTAGGTACACACAGTCTGACATCACAGTGGATGAATGTAATAAATACGAGTGTATTCCCTAATAAAATTGCTCAGATAAGGTGGCTAGACTGTGGATTACTTCAAAACCAGGCAGTTTATTTTTGTACAGTGTTTCCATAACTGATAAGAATGATGGACAAAACTGCAGAAGCACCAAATTGAAAAAATAAAGTTTAGAAATAAAATCTCTACACTACACTCATCATGATTTCTGTCAAAATCATGCCATGTTCCTTGCCAGACCAGTGAAATTATCGCCTCCTGAAGCCTCTGCAACACCCTAATCACCACTGTCTGTTCTCTAATTGAAGGATTAACCAAGGCAAGACCTAGCTAGCTCCAGAATGCAGCTTGCAGGAAATACAGTACTGCTGGCCTTCCAAACAGACAAAAGATGGTAAGTAAGAACTCTGAGAGGAAGACAGAAATGCAGCTCGATACGTCATTACTAAAAGAATATTATGGCTCTGGGGTAAACAAAGAGTCTGAGTGTATTTCTAAACTAAATCAAAAAGAGACAGGGACAGCAAGTTAAACACAGTCAGGGGGATGTTTAGTGATTACCAAAGATGAAAATGTGTCCTGACATAACATTTGTGAAGCCTAGACAACAGCTGTCTTCCCATTCATCTTTGCTTTAGTATTTACCTCGTACAAACAATGTATGTATGATTTTACGTATTTTTTCTTTCACTCAGCCTACACTTCCATCACATTCATGTGCTAATATTCTAATTTTATTCCTTTTTTGCCCTCCCTTTTACTCGCAGTGTTCACTTCCACTCTCATCCACCGTGTTAATATCGGCATTCCTCTTATTCCCCTCCCCCTGTCTTCTTTCTCTCATCTTCCAAACCTCTTTTGATGTGTGAGCTGAATTATTCCATTTTACCCGGGCTTTTAATTCTCTTGATTGAGCCAATTACCTTCTGGCTGGATCAATGTGGGAAAGGTAATGATTTAAATGGCTGCTGCATAAAGCCACATAACCACTTCAACTGGTGCAATAGGGAAAGGGAGGAGGAGGAGAAGAAGGAGGAGGAGGAGGAGGAGGAGGAGGAGGAAAGAGCAAAGGAAGGTGGTTTAGCAGAGGGAGGGAAATGAATATCCTCTCTTTAACATAACCGTGCATGATTCAGCATGTACGTTTAAGTGCTTCATTTTGTGTCCCTGCCTCTACCTGCTGTATGCTACAATGTAAAATCATGCAGGGGAGGCAGACTGTGCAAACCCGGTTTCCTCAGGGATTATCTAAAATGTATGGGCTCTGTGGAAACTGGGTCAGTCTGATCCTTAATGGTGCCATGATAGCAGAAACCCACTAATATCCTTCAGTATCCCACAGACCTTCACTCGCTTGTCGTCCTACCATGCACATCTATGTCGTATAACATGTACAACCCTGAGCACACACTTGCACACTTTACATGTGCGCAACAAACACACACACTTTTCCCCATCATTGCAACTTGTCATCTCCTGTTGAGTGAGCCGTCCCATCGTATTTGGCCTTCCTCCTTCATCCTCCTATCTATTATTGATGTAATGGAGCATTGTATCTAAATGCAGCTCTGCCTGTGACAAGCACTTCAGCCTGGAGGGAACCAGGGAAGCAGGCCAACGGCTGCGAGCTCCTACTGGGGTTGCTCTGGGGGCAAGTCAGTGGCGAGATGGATGAATGATTGGGCAGGTGGTTATCTTGGGCTTGGACTTGGCCTGACACAGATGCATACATGTGATTTGTATCATCTCAAGTCATTTAGACATATTATATGAAACATTGCCGGCTTCATCAAGCTGTTAAGGTAAGGGCTAGTTTACATGAAGAAAGAAGAGCGTTCTCAGTTCTCTCACAGGCTGCATCAGTGTTGGATTTTAAAACGTATCTTGTAGTTGAAGCCTTAATTGATTTCCACTGTTAGCATGAGGGCACTCAACCTGCTTCTCAGTACATCCACTTATCATTTTTATCATCCCCTTTATCATGTATTAGAGAAATCTGCTGCCTATTTCGAATCCGATATTGCACAAGAATCAAGCATGATAAGATCCCTATTTCCTAATATGTTGTATTTTTGCTGGATCTTCATAATTTTAACCATGCAGCTGGCATGAATGAAAGTTGAAAAACAAGCTAATCTGGTTATTACTAGAGTCTCTCCTCTATCCACTGATTTCACACATCAACGTCTGTTTACAGTTCTTGGGGAGTACAAGTGAAATAATTTCAGTCAGCATCAGTTGGGGCTGAAGACTACAAGTTTTAAAAGAAAATAAATCTGGGGGTGTGTTGTTACAAATAAGTGAGCTTACCAGACCTCTGTAGATGGCTCCTGATCTCTGCATAAGACAAATGGCTTGAGGCTACGTTAGCCACCACTAGCATAACCCACCCAAATCTGCAAACCAACTGTTGGCGGCCCAGTGGCATTGTGGGTAATGTTGGCACAAGGTTTTGAGAAGGAAGAAGAATGCATACAGAAAAAAGTTGATATCTCTCATTCTCCTGTGTCCGACAATGGTATAGGACTGCTAAACTGCTAAAGCGCCATATTTAATCTGATGATATTCAGTTCAGACTTGTTAAAAGTATTACTGAAATGTTGCAGTCTTACCTAGTAACATTGCTGTTGTGACTTTTACATAAAAGCTACTCAGGTGCTTATTCAGACATGAGACATAATGTACAAAAAGAGAACTCCTGCGTCACTCAAGCTAAACATTGACCAGCACAGTGATTAAAGATTTTAAAATTCAAATATAGACAGAAAATGGCAGGTTCTACAGTTGAAGAGTTCGAGAGGATTAGCAGTAAAGGACAGATGACTAGCCCCAAGATACACTGGGGCTAAAATAACTGATTAGCTGCCAATGGCAGATCCTTATTTAATCAGCAATGGTTTTCTCACAGGTAACTCTTAAGGGCCTGTGTGAATCATTCTTTAAATGCTTCAGAGCAACCACTTAGTCAATTAGGCACAGACAAAGACTCAGACTGACCAGAAACAAAAATACTTAACAATGAAATGAATATGAAGTTTGGTACTCTAGGTTTGGGATTTGTTCCCCCTCAATTACTATTTTCTTATTTTATCAGCCAAAAGACACCAAATGAAACAGCACTACTGTACGTATACTAGGATGTGTTTGGTGACAGAAACTGTAAGCTAAAACTGCATAAAGGGTCCCTTGGCTCTTCTCTCTGCTTGAGTTATGCTAGGAACTCCTACTGGAAAACTGTCCGTGTTTGATCACACACTATTTAAAGTGCTGCATCTTTGTGGGGCATTTCAAGTCCAAAGTCCATCTGAGCCACTTAACCAAGGTCAAGGAGGCCAACGGCAGATTTGGTTACCACAGCAACTAGAGACCATTTCTGTCTGGGAGGTAAGTGGTGATCGGCTCCCTTCAAGGGTGATGATGTCGAAGAGGCAGTGGAGGCTCAGGATCAGCCAGAGTATTACTGCCTCTCCAAAACCTTCACTCTCTATCTCTGTTAAACAGGACTCTCCTCTTTCTGTCCAGGTATATAATAGACTGTAGTTAAAGTCAATATAATTGCTCTCTCATAATTTTTTCATTCAGATTCCAAGTTTCTCTGTTTCTCTCCCGGTATCATTAAAATTAATAGTGACCTTGATTTTTTTCTTGAGTATATTCAATATCTGCATAGAAATCACTCATTTATAGCATATATTGTACATATGACTAATATGTATTGACAACTTGACCTTTTAGTCACCCCTGGACCAAAGGTAAGATGTTAGTAGAAGCAGCGTTCAGTATGTATGCTCCTTACATGGAACAGCCTGCCTGAATACTTTTTTAATTAGCATTTGAATAATTACAAAACTCAGATCAAGTTAAAGTACTTTTTATTTCATTGGAAAGCAAATTGCTCTACAGTGAATCATAAATAGCTTCCATGGTGCTGTTTTATTTCACTAGATTATTTGGTGATTAACAACATTTTAAATATTTTATTAGTTTGTTTTGTTATCATGATATTGATATACAACTTTCATTTGAGTTTTATATGTATCACCCCATTTGTTTTTGTTTTTTTGAGATTTACAAAGTATTACGCTTTTAATTGTTTGCATTAAGTAATCATTGTTTCTGTTTTATGTCTTCACCTGTAATTGCTGAAATTAGTTTTCAAATGAAGCAGTTGAGGCTTGTTTGAATGATGCTATATAACTATGGAAGATTTTATTACTTTAATATTTGTAACACAAAACAGTTTTTGCACATTTGCCGATCAACTCATGAGAGGCAAGGTTGCTACCGCCACCTGCTGGTGTAGGTAATAAACTGCTCTCACATTTACAGATCTCTGTTTTCAGATGTCTGTGGTACAGAGTGGATAAAATTCCACAAATGCGTAAAAAGGAAGTCACAAATGTGACCTGACCTGCAAATTGACAAGAAATTATCCGCAAATGTGCAAACGGTTTTGTGTGTAAAAATAGATCCACAAATGTGTAAATAACACTTTGTATGGGAAATTAAAATATGTGTGTACAGAGTAAACTGTACATATTTGCAAATTGCACTGTTTTTTTGTGGATATGATTTTACACAACACAAATGTAAAAATACACATTTGTAGATGAGTGATGATGAAATATTTGCGCATCATAGTACACATTTGTGGATTGTTTTCTGTGGGTTACACATATTAAAGTCCAATAAAATCTTCCATATATAACAAAGGCTAGATAGACATGATTTTCTGCATTAACAAGCTGCTTTTAAAAACTACTTGCTAGGCACTTGCTAAGCTAAGATGAATGGATAAAACAAACAACAAAGCATAAAACCAGTCCTATTGCAGGGAACAGGCACATCTGTGCTAAGAAAGGGTTAGACATCACCAGGTCCAGACGTGAGACACTGCAAAGGTGGTGATATGAAGAATATGGTCCAGTTCGAACATTCACTTCTGTACTAGGAACTTGCGATCAGGCATTTGATGTTTGATACACCAAAAATTACTTGATTATGAAAATAATTGTTACTTGTAGCCCTAATCTGTCCTTAATACAGAGTTGACAGTGTGACTAGTAAATATACAATAAAATCTCCTTCCTTTTTTGTGGTTGTGTTTGGTAAAACATACACGATACATCCTTTGCCAAGAAGGTATTTAAAAAAGATTCTACTGGGGTTTGTGAAAACATTACCCAACAATACCTTTTCTTCTTACATGTGCACAAATTCAGTTGTTTTCTTTTATTAATTCAGGATTCTTCTGTTATGCATAAGCCCGTATTGTCTCCCACCTAATCTCTCCTTTTTCTGTCCACTCTGCAACTTCAGGCCATTCACTCTTTTAGCGCCCCTTTTCTCCACTCAGCATCCAATAATCCTGCAGTACACATAGCTTCCCACCTGCCAGTTTCCCAGTTGTGCATTTTACCCCACTTCCCAGCTTGGCCCTCTTTCTTTCTTGTCAACTCCTGCCACTCACCCTCAAATGGCATAATCCCTGTCATATTGTCACATTACAGGAGTTCAGATGCTAATAGCTGCACTGCTAATCCAGCTGCTGGCAAGCCTGGACCAGTGCCCATACCGACTCTGCCCAGCTCCGTAACAGCTGTGCCTTGCTCAGTCATGCCAATGATGCACCAGGGATGACAGACACAGAGCAGTGATGGATGTAAAAATGGACATCAGAGGGCAGGAGGCCATGCGATATGGTTAGCGTAACCACTTTATATGTCTAGATATATTTCCCAAAAATATTAAAACCTCATTATCTCAGTTGTGCATTTGTTTGTACTTCATGCTGGTTGGAAAATCAGCATGAATCTGTTTATTTCTTACATATCTGCTGCATTTATTTCTATAGTGTTGTTTCAGGTGGCTTTTTTAAGTTTTTTGTATGCCAATTATGACTGTGATTCAGATCTGCTCCAAAATTAACAGGCCAGTAGTTTTTCCTGTAATCCTGCTGAGACAAACAAACAAACAAATGGCACCGAAAACATGTCCTCATTCGCGGAGGTGAAAAGAGGTAGAAAGAAAAAGAGAATGTCACGATTCAGAAGAGGGAAGCAGATACAACCAGTAGCTTATTGAGCTGTTGATGTGGATGAGCCTTGGCAGGCAATTATGGTCATTACTGTCTTTTACAGTCTTTCTGAAATAGAAATTTCCCATTCTATGGGAAAGAGCAAATGTACTTAAGCTCCAGAGCAATTTATGTTTGTTGTGAAATTGTTCCAACAGCTCTCCCATCCATTAGAAGAAGAAAATCGGTTTGCCTATAATCCAAGTATAACACTACTTATCAAAAATTTAAAGTGAATTAAAACCTCCTCCTTTTCAATAAAACATCTGCATGAAAGCACCATCCCATTAGTGTAAAGCAGGCATTCAGCTACTTCAAAATAATTCGGCTAATTTGGCTGAAACCTCTGGGTTCAATTATTGATGAATGAACCTACAAGAGCAGGGGATGGAGAGGGACACAGAAGTGGACTGAATACATGATCAGGGATATGAGGGCTCTTTTGGGATGGGAGGGGTGGCATGCACATGTGGAGAGGAGGTGTCCTTCATCCTTTCACCTACAACATTGTACTCCACTTTCACACCCATTATCTCTCTCTCTCACACACACTATAATGATGAGCTTTAGATGGGGTTGATGAAAGCATGTGTGTTCTGGGGAGGGGGTAGTCCTTCAGCTGTATGATGGATGGCAACATCAGGCAAATGTCCTGTTAATGAAATAGTATAGTACATCAAGATCAACTCTCACAGTGAGCTATGATACGGACTGAATTGCCCTGTTAATTTGATTGGTGTGTTTTGGGGCGAAATCAAACCTAAAACAGGGATGGGCAAATCAAATTCCACGGTTGAAACAGAATTATCAGCCATCATTAGTTACAAAATCAGGAAACAGAGGCTTGCAATCTCTGATTTTAAAACTGGCTTTGGAGAAGATACACAGTACGCAGACCTCGCATAAACACACAAACTCTCATCTCAATCTTCCAGTGCATAAAGAGGGAGAACTTTGACCCCTGTTCTCAAACAGCAAAGTTTGGAGAGTGGATGCAGAGCCTGTGTACTCTTGTGCACACAATGGTTTGCCTCCTGTCTGTGTGTTCATGCTGTTTACCTTTCATTAGACTAGGTGATGTGTATTTTTCAGTGAAAGCCCTCAAGTTATCATAGAAATATTCAATTATCATTATAATTTAGTCCTCACTCCCCAGATTTTGAACAAAATTATTATTATTATTATTCAAAAAGATACACAAAGCTACCTGTGTAATGACTGTATTTTAAAAAGAAGACTAGAAAATGAGAATCAGTAACTGAGAACATAACATGCTCCTCTACATTCGCCATTAAATTAACAGTTGTTCCTAACATCACTATATTGCACTTGTTACAGGGTGACAGCAATATGTAGTCTTTGAGGAAATGAGCTGTTTCTGATGTGCTCGCTGAGTCTCTCCTTCTTTTGAACATTTTCCTCCCACTGCTGCTCCAAGTTCACTGTGGACTGCTGAGAGGGCTCTGGGCTCATGGGTGACACCAACACCAACAAGTGAGAGAGAGATTTTATTTAAATAGAAAATTCCTTAGAAAAAAATCTAAATGAAAAGAAACTGAGAGAAGAAAAAGGGGAAACTTGAGCTCTTTCTTCTTATTGTCCAGTCTTTATTACTGGTTTGAAGAGAAGGTCTTGAGGTCAGAGTGGTTGGGAATGTGCTCTGAGCGGGTTGAAAGGGAGAAATGCTGTCCGTGATTGGCTGAGACTGCCAGAGAAAAATCGGTGAGGCTTGAGGAAGCCTCTAAAGGCTAATCTATCATTAGCATTCTGAAGGAACTACTGGGACTTGGACAGAAAGAAACACACATAAACACACCAAAATTAGCCTGAATGCCACATTTATGACTAGTTTACAAAAAAAGCACATACAAATGTCAATAAACACAGCTGTAACAGTGCTCACAAAATGAATGAGTAAGTCCCCATCTCAACTCTAGGTGAACCCACAGAAGCAATACACATCAAGAAACAAACTTTAATTCAACCTAGAGCTGCAATGATTAGTCTTTTAATCAATCAAGAGAACATTTTTATAAAAAAGCAACTACTTTGAGTATTAATTAATAATTTAAGTCAAAGCAAATATGCCAAATAATTGATGATTCAAACAACTTAAATGTGAGGATATGCAGATTTTCTTTGTAAATTAAATGTCTTTAAGTCTTTAGAATTAAATTTAGACTGTTTGAAGGTCAAAATAACATATTTGAAGACATCACCTTCAGCTCTGGGGAACTGAGATATACATTTTTCATAATTTTCTGATGTTTTACAAACGAAACATTTAATACTGCACGTTGTTGTCTGCAATACTGTAAATACAGTAAATTTGCATGACATGAAACAATGAATATTCTTAAGAGAAGATGTAAACATGAAATGACAAATAAATCCTAAAGAAAAGGGAAAAAAACTGAGATAACTCATTATGCACAAACACACATGGACAGAGGTTGATCCCACTAGTCCAGTGTATGGTAAACACAATGAGGTCTGTTCCAGTAATGAGGGAACCCAGAGCTATATTGATCACATGCAGTGGATCAGAGGGCCTCTGTCAGTCCCTCAGAGCCCACTTTATACAGCTGGAGAACCTAACAGCATCCCCCCATCTCTCTCTCCCTCTCTCTCTCACCCCTCCTGCCTCTGCAACTTGTCCTCTTGATCCATTTTAAAAGTTCTCGCTCCTTTCCTCCTTCACTTCTTCCCCCATCTTTTGTTGCCTCATCTCCTCTTTTCTTTGCTTTCTCCTTCTCTCTGCTTCCATGTATCAACCTCCTTATTTATGTAAATCCATTTGCTGTGAGAATGAAGCTTGTCTAATGTCCTGAACACTGCTGGATTTCATGCCATTTCTTCCCGGTAACGGTAGAATAATGAAAATGTAAATAGCGTTAAGCTGGGTAGCTTAAGACAACCTCTTAATGAAGGCAGAGAGAGAGAGAGAGAGAGAGAGAGAGAGAGAAGGAGAGCATAGGCATTTTTAGCTTCAAAAGAGTTCCAACGTCACAGGCTACAACATCACATACAGCAAGCCACTGAAGCGTGTGCATGGGAACCAGCTAGAGAAGGGACATTATAGGAATTCAGGATGTGTGGTAGGAGATGCCTTCAAATAAAGCCTGAGAGAATATCCTTTCAAATTTTATTTCAAGTGGTATGCTCCAAACACCATTCATGTGTCTTTCTCTCTTGTTTCCTCATGCTTTTCCAATGGCTATGAGTCAATGTCGAAGAAATTATCCCTGGCTGTAATCTGAAGGGATATTAATCAGGCTTTCTTTTTGCCTCACTCTGAAGTGGCTGTCCATTAGAGAGATAAACCTAATATTTTATGAGCATTGATGACGTTAATATTCCCACTGCCTCAAATACTCGTGTTGCTTTTTACACATGAGAGTGTGGAGGAGGCGGTTATGTAAGAAGGGATCCAGGAGGGCTTCCCTTGAGCTTTTCAGAGAAAATGAAAGGAAAGAGCAAAGGTGACCTCTCATATACTGCTGATGAAAAGATTGAGTCAGGGAAAGGAGAGGGGGTGGGGAAAGGAAACAGAATAAACCAGAATAATTAGTGATTTCAAACAGTGATTAAAAGAGAGAGAGAGAGAGAGAGAGGGAGAGAGAGGGAGACAAAGGAGAACAATAGAGGCAGAGGAAAGAATTAAAATGCAAAATGAATTAACTGAAAGAGAGGTTTCGCTTTTGTTTCAGGACTACTTTCTCAACAAAGAAAAGTGTTTGCTGTCACCTTTATAAATGTCCTGTGCCTCTATTAAGATTGTGGATCTACGTAGACCACAAAACAGCATGGGTGTCCTTGCTATGCTGCTCAACCTTGGGATAACTCTGCATTAGCACATCAGGCTGTTAAGTCAATCCCAGAGCTACTCAACCAAACAGACCAATGACTTGACCTTTGATTGTAAAAGCTTGCCAGGCTGGCAAGTTAATCCTGGAGTGTAGTAGGCCAATCAAGTTGTCAGGCCAGGCTCACCGTCAATAACACATTTAGGTCAAACACAAAGGCATGGAGAAGACCTGATCTTCGAAAGACATACCTACACCAAGTTAGATATAAATAACAGTCAAAGTATATATCTATATGTATGTGCAAATAAGTCCTATGCATTTTAAAGCTCTTTTTATTTAAAAGCAAAAAAGTAAAAAAAAATCAATATAGGATCGGGGAGTTTGCTGCATAACTTGTTATAGCTGCCTTTTTTATTGATTGCCATCTGAGCTCAGGCACTTGACAACGTGAAGCAGTAGAAAGGTTATTGTGCAGTCACCAGAACCACCCACATCTGCAGTGGCACAGAAAAATAAACTCTAAACAGAACAACTGAACAGGAGTGGAAGAATATCGGCGGCAGTGAAGGACGGGGAAGGTGCTGTGGCAACAAGAGGAGTGGAAAGAAAAGCGAGAAATGCAGAAAAGATCGAAAAGGAATAGCGAGTGATGGAGATACACAGAGAAAGGAAGAGACAGAGGCAGACAGGGAGACAGCACTATTTACGGTAGATTAGTTGTTATGGTGATAAGCAGAAGGGAAAGGAAGGGATGTAGTTGTCAGGGTGATGGGGTTGCACTGGCTACTAATGATATGTAAAAATAACTGTGCTTAGATTTTGCCCTACCTTTGCAAAAAAAATAAATAAATACCATGCTAACACACACACACACACACACACACACACACACACACACACACACACACACACACACTCAGATGAATACACACGAAGACAAAGCAGTCTGTTGAAGCAGGCTCCTCTCATTAGCATTTGAAGACATACTCAGATTCCTCCCCCACATTCACAGCATGGAGCTCACTTTTTTGTAAGTTTTTGCTTAATGAGGGATGGTAGAGAGATACACACAAACACTGGGGATGCGTGTGTGAGTGTTTATTTCTGTATGTAGCGCTTGTAGTTCTGTACTTCTAAAGGTCTAGCAACAGCAACTGAGTGCATATCACTTTGACAGAAGGAGATGGCAGGGGACTGTGGGTAATTGTAGATTTAATGGCCTGAAGGGGTTTCTAGAATGCTGGTCTTTGTAGTTGTGCTGCCTACTGTGTAACCTCTGGGTTTTCCAAAGCTATCTGATGTAATCACTGTCAAAGAACAATCAAACACAACTCCATCTGCAAAGTGCCAACAAAAAGGATCCTTCAGTCAAGTCAATAAGTAAACATATTTTATGTTGTGAAAAATCAAAAACAAGCTACCGCACACTGATCTGACTTTACTGCATTTATTGTGAGCAACACGTTTTGCCCCTTGCTTCTTCAGGCTCACACAGTGAAATTACAAAAACTCTCACAGGTGTGCTAAATAGACACTGTGTAGGTCATTTGTCTTGTGCATTTATAAAATCAACAGCTTATGCAAAATATTATAATACAAACAGCAAAAAAGTGATTAGTATCCAAACAGTATAAACAGTCAATAAACATAAAAAAATATATATATTACACATACATGAGTCACAAGAATTACATAATCACAGGAATGAGCTAAAATCTAGTCGCATTAAGTCCATGAGGTTCAATCGTGTTTAATTCATGAATCCAAAAAGCTTCCCCTCTTAAAAGTTGGTTAATCAGGTTTCCCCCTCTTGATTACGACTCAATCTTTCAATGCCAATAAATTTAAGGGAAGTAGCCAAACCATGGTTTTTATCTTTATAATGTCTAGCAATGGCATAATACATAGCCATAGTAGCTATAACTATCAGTTATGCTTTTATTACCTTAGAATGAGACATTTATATCTACAGAACCACGGGCAACCCCTTCCATGCACGTCGCCACGTTGCATCGTCATGTTTCTACAGTAGCTGAAAACAGATAAACAGCGCTAAAGAGCGCGTTTCGTCACTACGTTCTTCTTGTTCTACTTCTGGTAGAATTCAGGCAGTGCAGACACATCACTATGTTGAATATGTAAGTTAGAAGAGGAAGTAGTAGTAATAATATACTGCAGGGGTCTGTAAATAAGTTTTGCATCGGAGCAATATTTTCAACCATTAGATGGTGGACAAGAATATAACTCATAATATTGACTTACATCAAGATGTTATTAGGTTAGCTCATTTGGTAAGATGCAGGACTCGCAACCAAGAGTTGAGGGTTTAATCTCACCTTAAGACACCTTTTTTTTTTTCTCTCTTCAACAAATGGATTCTGCAGCGAATGTTTCTCAGATCAGCACTGTTTTTGTTTAGGTGTTTGATCTGCATCCATCAACTTACGGACGCTTTAGCAATTCTCCAATATCTCCAGGCAGAGGACATTTAGGGGAATCACGGGAAACTAGATTCGGGAACTAAGGCCACGCCTCGAACTCATCCAATTTCCGCACACCAAGTACTTCAGCACACCTTTTCCGTTCACCTCCCCTTGACCCAGCTTTCTCATGAGCATGACAAACAAAAGAAATCACTTACCTCCAACGTCGGACTCAGAACTCGTTCTCAATCTTTCGGACAGCAACATGTTCGACGAGTATCTAACGTCAGATATCCAGGAGTCTTTGCCTTCTCCCAAACAACTTTGTCTGAAATGAAGAGCTGGATCACTTCTGGCTTGGTGACATGTGCTTTCAACTACTCATATTCCTCGGCAATCTCAGCCTACGATCTCCGACAATTCGAAATTCGAGGTCTTGTTCCTACTTTCCCTATCCCATCTCCTCTGGCACCATCGGTCCTTCCTTCCCCGATACCGGCGGCAACCACAGCCACCCAGACTGCATCTACACATGAGACCCCCGATAACGGCTACCGCAGCCGCCCAGACCGCACCTACACATGAGATCCACGAAACGCCATCGACCAGACTATTCCTCATGTCGATACTTTTCCCCCTCCCTTCCCCCTCCCCATATAGACCATCCCCAGTGTCACCGCTTCACAGATTAATCCATCCTGACATAAGTCACTTATTCAAACCCCTGGTGAGCCCTGCGGGCCCAGCCAGACCTTCCCCAGTGTCACCTTCTTCATGCAAAGATTCTCGCCGGTAACCACATCAAACTCGCTTCACCAATTAATCCATCCTCACATAACCTGCTCATTCCAAGCGAACTACAAACCGTTCTCAGCCATATCAAACTCAAGCAACCACTTCCTACCAGATCCAAAGAACTAACACCAGCAGAATTTTGCTCCCCTTTTTCTTCGTACCCTGACAACATAAGTTCAGTCTTCCCCGACCACAGGTCAGAGCTGGACGATTCCCTTTCCCCAATCTAAGACCTGGCCTCGCAGTTTGGCGGCAGCGGTTTCCACATCTATAAATCTACACATCTACCTTTTTGTCCCAAGCTGCCGGCCGCATGCAGCAGTTCAACCAAGGGACACACTGGGGCACCCTAGACCCCAAGCTTATTGCCGAGTCTCTCTGCCTCCCGCCCCAGCTCCACACTTCCAAACCCAACCGTTTCCCGCAGAGAGCCTCTCATAGCTCCCCTACCATCAATCACTCCCCAAATAAAAATTATTTGCTTGCAGCCAAACACATGAGCAACACACCGAAAGAAAGAGATCCGCACCGCAGGGCTAGGAGCCTGGCCATCCAAGGCAGATATCACCAGCGCAGCAAGTGTTTCCCATTCACCCCGACTACTGGCACCTTTTTGCAGTTCTCTGGAAGGACGCTACTACTTCGCAGTTCGTCTAACCTTCGAGCGCAAGAACAGCCCAATAATAAAACATAACAATTAAATTAAATTAATTAATAATTAATATATATTGAATAATATATATTGAACATATATTCACGTCTTAGATGACTTCCTCAACTTTTGCCACCCTCTATGCCACCATCTAATGGCCTCAACATCCCGACTTCCGCACTACACAAACTCGGAGTCCCTCTCTCCCCAGAGAAAACAGAAGGCCCCAACACATCACTGGAGTTCCGGGGCATCACCTTCGACTCAGGGTCACTCCAGGCATCCTTGCCCTCAAGAAAATCCACCGCATTTCCTTGCTAATTTCCAATTTCCTTCTGGCCACCACTACTAGGCCACTTAACTACATCACCCGGATCATCCCACAAGGTCAGTCCTTCCCGTCAGATCTCCTTTCCATAGGCGCTTCCGTCCTATCTCTCCATGACCACATCAAACTAGATGCAAATGGAGCCTAAACATGGTTACATTTCCTTTCATCCTGGAAGGGCATCTCCTTCTTCCATGATGACCATGTCACCAAGCCAGAAGTGATCCAGCTCTTCACAGACGCTGCCCCTTCTGTTGTCTGCGGCTACTACGGCGGTAGTTGGTTCACAGCAGACTGGACACCTGAATTTTCAGCCCTCCCTCCTTCCCCTACCATCTACGACACAAACCCAGTCTTATCGCAGTCATTCTTTGGGGGACCTAAACAGTCCAACAAAACTATCACAATATACTCAGACATAGTGCATGGTAGACATAATTAACAGAGGACGGTCCCATTGCCCAGACATAACTCAATTCATGCACAGGCTCACCTTGGTTTTCAGCACAGCACCAATTCATCATCCGAGCCTCCCATATCCCAGGCCACGAAAACACTATTGCTGACTCTCTTTCTCACTCAGATCAGGTTATCTGACTCTGTACACGGACGGAGTCCTAGAATCCATGTTCCTACTGGCATTTTCAACTTCTTGCTTCTCAGAGTTCATCACCTCCAGCCTCCAATACCATCCGAGTCTACACGTCAATATGGCCCGACATTCCCATACAATCCGCAGACACACTACATCACTTCATGTCAGCGAAACCAACCAATCCGGTCTACCACGACCCATCTACCTCTTCCGACTCAATTCTTACCTCAGTCCGTACGAACCAATACGACTCTACGTAGACTCGAGAATAGCCAGCCACTCTTTCCCCCAAGATCCTCTGTTCGTCACAGAGACAGGGAAGTAGCCACACTCCTCTGGTTTCACCAACACCTCCGCCAAATTCTACTTTGGGCATCTGTTCCGCATCAGAGCTGCCTCCACCGACTCCAAGCAGGGAATCCCAAACAACATAATCAAATCCTTGGCCGCTGGTCCTCACCAGTATACCTCACACACACCTTTCCATCTGAAGTTCTTTTGGGGGTTTCCGCACGTTTTCCGCACTCCCCCACCCAGAGTCTCGACTCCACCGGTTCCCGCACATCCTCTCGCCAGCAGACACCGGTCTGCTCTTCACTCATGCATCCATGGGCGCGGATCAGACTCCTCCCCTTCATCCTTCACCTGTCTTCCCCTCAACCCTTTATCCATCACACCTCATATATACAATATATCTCGGCTCCATTACAAGCAACAAACAATCTTCTATGTTCGTAGGCGTGGTCTGTGTTAGTAAATGTCATTCAGAATTTTTCAAAGTAAAAGCTCAGTTCAACTCCAAATACAGAATTACAGTAAACAAGCTTCTCGCGCTTTTATTTTGATGGCAAAACCACTAAAGAGGAAGTGATTATGTGAGTAACTGTTGCTGTCATGACTGAGATCTATTTCAGCATCACTATCAAATAATTTATTTGTTTATATTTTTTGCCACTATCAAAGCATCATAATCTGGTGGAAGCCTTGATTGGCCACTCACTGCTCTCTCAGAAGAGACACCTTTTGTGCTTTTTGTGCTTTGTGCTTTTGTGCTTTTGAGAGCCACTGTAGCTGTCCTACGCTTTTATAAAAGGGTAGGGGGCAGTGGTAGACTGGACAGATGGTTGCAATTCGCAACCCTCGCCTCTAGATGCCACTAAATCTTACACACTGAACCTTTAAGTGCAATCTTTAAGAACTTGTAGACTTCTACTCCAACATTGTACTTTTTACTGTACTACATTTAGAGTTACTTTGCAGTTTCAGATTTTACTTACAAACAGCTTATAAAATACGATGCTTTATTGATTAAAGAAAGGGACATTTTACAATTAAAATCAACCTGACCAGCTACAATGTTACAATGCTGTTCACATGTTAATGGCCCAGTAATAATAATCCAAATATATAATATAGAAGAAATGTAACGATGTTTTTTCATGCATGCCTAGTTTTACACTTCATACTTTAATTACATTTTGAGGACAAAACTTGTCTGTTTTTACTGAAGTAGCACTTGGAATTCAGGACTCACAACAAAGTAATTCTACACTGTTGTATTTCTACTCTTACTTAAGCAAATAATCTGAATGCTTGTTCCATCATTGGTTGTGTCCAATAATAGAGAAAACACTAATTGGGAACTTGGGGAATTTTAAACTCACCAGGAAAAATTCACCAATCAGCACAGGAATTACATGTTCATAATAATCCGTGAGCCAACATATAATGGACACTCAAGGCTTCTCTGGGAAATTAGACATTACAACACATACTCACAAACAGAGCACATACCTTGCTGCTATATCACAACCATTTAATGTGGGCCAAATTGCCTTGATGTTAATAAAAGCATCTAGTGCAACTCGTTCTCATTTACCAGCATTTAATTACATGGCAGTCTATTTCTGTAGTACTTATAAAACCACTTAGACACACACACACACACACACACACACACACACACACACACACACACACACACTCACTTGCACCAGTGCATATGCTGAATATTACATTATTTTTCCTTGTGCCACAAACATGAATGATTCCCCAGCATAATTGCTTCATTATCAGTAAAGACCAGCACACACACATCAAACCGCACGTCTCTCTAATCATCTGTTCACTATACGGCCTCCATCCTCCACACACCACACCAATCACATACAACTATACACACCCCATTTCACACACATACATGTACTCGCTGAGTATACATTATCCAGAGGGAGTAATATCCCACGCTATGATGGTCTTCAATAATAAAAACTACTTACTTGTCATGTGGTTTAACCATTTACCTACCATCTTACTGTCTTACTGTGTGTATCACTAAGATATATATTTTTTATGAACTCTTGCCCTCCACATTTCCAGAAATGGCTTCCAACAGAGGCACAAACCAACATGATAACAAGTCCAGTCTTTGACAGATGATACAATCAACAACTTCCTTGTTCTTTACCAGTGTTGGGGGTAACAGGCAACAAAGTTTTCCTGTTCTTTTTGTTGCCACAGAGAAGAAAAAAAAGAAAAGGTGTTTCTGTTTCTTTCCAACTTTCTGGAAGGTGGTTGTGTACTACTGGAAGCTGGCATGGTGGCAGAGAGGACAGCCTTTACATTGTGGAGGCAATTTATTAAGCATTGACCTAGTTAACTAGGTATATGTTGAAACATGGTGTAGCTACTGTAATCTATACAAGCCTGTGTTTTATTGTTTTCATAGAGGCAGCTGTGTCTAATGTGTCTCTGCTTTACTTAAAAGTAATATTACGCAACACTCTTTTTTTTTTTTTACTCTAGTAAGCAAAATAATGATGCAGTCACACTCAACCTTCCTATACAAATCAATGCATTATAGCACATTGTGAACGAGCAAAGAAAACTGGCTTCCTATCTACACAATGCACCATCCAGTCTGGCTCTCCACAAGAAAGCCATTTAATCTCCAGTAGTCTGCATGTGATCAATCTCCCAGCACAGTGTTACTGCAGCGCAGGCCATTTCTCATCATTTAGAGAGAGAGGTATTGACCAGGCCAGGACATTCTCCGTAGTGCATATGTGTGTGTTGTGAGCCAAAGAGAAAGAATGAACAAAATTTTCCAGAGTATACAATACACTCACCTAAAGGATTATTAGGAACACCTGTTCAGTTTCTCATTAATGCAATTATCTAATCAACCAATCACATGGCAGTTGCTTCAATGCATTTAGGGGTGTGGTCCTGGTCAAGACAATCTCCTGAACTCCAAACTGAATGTCAGAATGGGAAAGAAAGGTGATTTAAGCAATTTTGAGCGTGGCATGGTTGTTGGTGCCAGACAGGCCGGTCTGAGTATTTCACAATCTGCTCAGTTACTGGGATTTTCACGCACAACCATTTCTAGGGTTTACAAAGAATGGTGTGAAAAGGGAAAAACATCCAGTATGCGGCAGTCCTGTGGGCGAAAATGCCTTGTTGATGCTAGAGGTCAGAGGAGAATGGGCCGACTGATTCAAGCTGATAGAAGAGCAACTTTGACTGAAATAACCACTCGTTACAACCGAGGTATGCAGCAAAGCATTTGTGAAGCCACAACACGCACAACCTTGAGGCGGATGGGCTACAACAGCAGAAGACCCCACCGGGTACCACTCATCTCCACTACAAATAGGAAAAAGAGGCTACGATTTGCAAGAGCTCACCAAAATTGGACAGTTGAAGACTGGAAAAATGTTGCCTGGTCTGATGAGTCTCGATTTCTGTTGAGACATTCAGATGGTAGAGTAAACAGAATGAGAACATGGATCCATCATGCCTTGTTACCACTGTGCAGGCTGGTGGTGGTGGTGTAATGGTGTGGGGGATGTTTTCTTGGCACACTTTAGGCCCCTTAGTGCCAATTGGGCATCGTTTAAATGCCACGGCCTACCTGAGCATTGTTTCTGACCATGTCCATCCCTTTATGGCCACCATGTACCCATCCTCTGATGGCTACTTCCAGCAGGATAATGCACCATGTCACAAAGCTCGAATCATTTCAAATTGGTTTCTTGAACATGACAATGAGTTCACTGTACTAAAATGGCCCCCACAGTCACCAGATCTCAACCCAATAGAGCATCTTTGGGATGTGGTGCAACGGGAGCTTCGTGCCCTGGATGTGCATCCAAACAAATCTCCATCAACTGCAAGATGCTATCCTATCAATATGGGCCAACATTTCTAAAGAATGCTTTCAGCACCTTGTTGAATCAATGCCACGTAGAATTAAGACAGTTCTGAAGGTGAAAGGGGGTCAAACACAGTATTAGTATGGTGTTCCTAATAATCCTTTAGGTGAGTGTACATCCTGTGGTTGTTTCTCTGTTGTGTTGTTGTACATGTACTGTGTGTGCATGTATGCATTCTTATGAAAAGTGAATGTGTGTGTATCAAAGCGGCAAAAACTGCAGGATAACAAACATGTTTATACCAGAGTCGACATGCTTGCTTATTGATGTCCTGTGGGCTGATACAGCTGGCCATATTCCCTACTTATCATCAGTACATCCTTAGTTAGATGTTCCTGCTTAGTGGCTCACATCAAGAAAGCAGGCACCCAGGACGAGCACAGCATTGTTAATGAGCATCAAATGCAATTAGGTTAGCACGGTGATGCAAAAAGAGAAACAAGACAGAGGCTGAAACTACTCTTGGATGGGTAACATCATTTTAGACATGTCAAGTTAGAGTTGATCTCTCAGTAAACTGTTACACTCTTTCCTGCACAAGCATCTAGGAAGCCTCGGGGTATGAGACAGGCATGACAAGTAGAAACAAGGTCTCACTACATCTTATTTGTGTAGGTCATTTAGCCCATCTGCTTGACAGAGAAAACGTATAGTCAAGCACATTTTAGTTTTAAAGTGTCAGAGAAATTGCACCGCTATGATTTGTGAAATGAAAGGAGAGCGCCTTGACAAATAAATTATCTTACTGACTGACTGACTGGATTTTGTGTTCCTGTCCTCACACTTATCGTGAGGTTATTCAGGCATCAGCTCCATGGACTTCATCCCCCACACTGCCTTGGGGCCATGTCAGATTTACAGTTATCCATGACAGGCTCTTATCAGGGATTTGGAGCGGGACTTTGCAGAGTCATCTAGAATATTGGTTGTATCATTTTTATCCCCGCTCCAAGAGTCCAAGGTTGGGATATCACAAGTCACACAGAGAATATTTCAGATGAATACACAACCGCACACACCCACACACCCACACACACACACATTCCTGACATCTTCTGCTGGGATCATTGGGTAGCAATGTCCTGTCATATCCGAGTATGTAGACAGCAAGCTGACAGCAGTGGCTTTTGGGACGCTACGCTACATTAAACCAGCAGTCACAGCTGGTACCGCTCTCTGTAGCCCATATCTGTTTTTACAATTACAATTCGCTTTCTTTCTAAAATTATTTTGAAACCAACAGGTATACAACAATGGTTACTCTTTAAAGGTCCAATCCATAGTTTTTTTGAGCATGTGAAAAGGTTTATTTACATACATTGCTTAAGAGCAAATTTTAAAAAAATCAGCATTTGGTTTTTCAACTGATTATTAAGTAAATAGGCAGGTTTTCTATAAACATTCCAGATGTAAGCAAACCTTTCAAAAAACATGAATATGTTAGATTTATTTTAGTGTTTCATTTTGTGTATTTTTTTCTGAGAGACTATTCTTTTACTATTCTCCACATATTTACTGTAAAGTAAGTGTAAGAAATATCAAGGCTCCCATTGTATTTGAGCTGAGTGCAGAGTGTTGTTTTCCACTGCAGCATGTTCACTCATCCCTGCAGGCTGTGTTTAAGAGCCATTATTCCAGCTAACAGACCGGTCAGCAGGCCGGGATGTGTTTAGTGATGTGTATTGTCTAGCCCTCTCATGACATTTGGGGTGCATAAATGGACAAAGTGTTCATGCAACGTTTTATTTTTGGTCTCTATATGGGACAGCAGAGGCAGCAGACGTTGTGATGGCGCAGAGTCACAGCTGTGAGCAATTCATGATCAGGGCTATTGTCTTTTTATGTTCAGGCAGTGAGTCTGGGGCAAAAGAAAAAAAAAACACACTGTGGACCAATCTCATGACGATACACTACACTTAACCTTTGACCAGGTGACACTGATTGATGGGCAGGCAGTGAAAGTCCCAGCACAGTGCTCACCCTCTCTGCATAGTGAGCCATCGTAAAAACATTTGTTGCCTAACATAGTCACAAAATGATGTAGCTTTCTATCCCCATGAATTATTAGGATTTGCAAAAAACACACTACTGTCTCATAGCTCAAACGTTATACAATTCTAAGGTGAGATATCAGAAATGTGGATGTTATAACTCTGTTAAAAAGTGTTTGGATTTGGTTGGTGAGGTAATCCTAAAATTAGTTTTTGTACATGTATTGAACCAGCCATTTCCCTTCCCTGACCACAAAGTCATCAAGGCAGAATTAAAGGCTATTACTGAAATATTATCAGTATCACAAAGCACACTGCATGACACACTACATTCTAATGTGACACTAGGCGCTTTCACACTGCCCACTTTTCTTGGATTATTATGCCAATATGCTGGCTCGCTGCGCTGTATGAAAGGTACCCAGCCGAAAAGAAGGGTCCGATTTGATCCTCCTCTGAGCCGGGAATGTTGTTAGTAACAGAGGCGGAACGATGTCTGTCTAAAAAGCCACAGCCTGCATGCCGGAACTGGTGTGACATTTCAACGCCATTGTTATAAGTCATGGTCTTTTTTTAACTGTCTAACTCTGAAAGTCCACTGTGCCCGGCTGCGCCACAGTTTTATTACGTCCTCAGCCTGGCTTCATCGTCCACCGGAAGTATAATTTTTGTGCTTCTTCACAGGTCTCTGTGAACATTTCAGAATCAGAACATTTTGTCCGTCTGAGTTTGCTGACATGTTTAGATTTTGCTGATTTGTTAATCAGTGCTTGCTTTTTGTGCTTCTACTATGATTAAGTAGGCTATGCAGTTAAATAGTTTCTTTTAAATTGTTAAATTGTAAATTGTTTTTATCTTATTTTACCAATAAGGTGGTGTCAATCAGAGCCTCTATTACCCCCATGGCCTCTTACTCAGAGGTCCCTCACCAGCAACAAGAGAGTTTTAAGCAGTTTTATCCCATCGACTTGTCTGAGCTTTTAAAAACAGTATCACAAATCAGAGTGTCCTCCAGCCCACTTGATGTAATACCTACAAAGTTTTTATTGAAAGTAATGGATTCTGTTGGGCCCCATTTGATCTCTGTTTTTAACAGCTCCCTATCTACTGGTTGTGTCCCTGATTATTTTAAAACGGCTTGCGTGAACCCGCTTTTAAAGAAACCTGGTTTAGATCCCTCCCTCCCACATAATTTTAGACCAATTTCAAAACTGCCTTTTATTGCAAAGATTCTAGAAATAATTGTGTCCAAACAACTGCTCACTGTACTGGAAAATAACAAATTATTTGAAAAGTTTCAATCTGGTTTCAGGAAGTACCACAGCACTGAGACTGCCCTGCTTAAAGTCACCAATGACCTTTTAATGTCTGCTCACGAAGGCATGTGCTCAGTCCTGGTACTCCTGGACCTTAGCGCTGCTTTTGACACCATTGATCACAACATCATGTTAGACAGACTGAGGCACTGGGTGGGGATCTCTGGTACTGCCCTAGAATGGTTTTCATCCTACCTGTCAAATTGGAAGTTTTGCGTGTCTGTAAACAACTATGTCTCTTCGTTCTGTCCAGTTAAATATGGTGTGCCTCAGGGGTCGGTCTTAGGACCCATTTTGTTTTCCTTGTATCTGCTTCCCCTTGGACATATTATCCATAAACATGGTATTTCTTTTCATATTTATGCTGATGACATAAATGTACTTGCCCGTCACATCCCCAGATCATGGAATGCTGAGTTCACTTAAAAACTGCCTTTGTGAAGTTAAAAATGGATGTCAAATAATTTCCTCCAGCTGAACTCAGACAAAACAGAAATCCTGGTCATCGGGTCCCAGCAGATGGCAAAACAAATACTGCCATCTGCTGGTTCCCTAGTAAATCACATTAAGCCTGTTGCAAAGAACCTTGGTGTCTGGTTTGATAGTAATTTAAATTTCGAGCAGCACACCACAAAGCTTGTTCAATCATGTTTTTATCAACTTAGAAATATAGCAAAAATTTGATCTATGTTAACTTTTAAGGACACCGAGACCATTTTACACGCCTTCATCTCATCACGCCTGGATTATTGCAACAGCCTTTTCACTTGTTTAACCCAAAAATCTATTGATCGACTCCAGACTGTCCAGAACTCAGCTGCCAGGCTTTTAACCAGAACAAAGAAATATGACCTCATTACTCCTATTTTAGCTTCATTACACTGGCTCCCAGTGTGTTTTAGAATTGACTTTAAAATTTTATTGATCACTTTTAAAGCTCTTCATGGCCTCTCGCCTTGTTATATTTCTGACCTTTTAGTCCCATACGCATCAGCACGTACCTTGAGATCCTCGGGCAGAGGTCTGTTGTCTGTTCCAGAGTCTCGACTGAAAACTAAAGGGGACAGAGTGTTTGTTGTCAGGGCCCCGAGGCTCTGGAACAGCCTGCCCGAGGAAATCAGGTCGGCTGAGTCAGTGAACTCTTTTAAGTCCCTTCTTAAAACATACTTTTATAGGTGAGCCTTTCCTGATCTTATTTGACTTTATTTTATCCCTTTTATTTTATTCTATTGTACTTATTTTATATTTATCTTAAATGTATATTTTGGTCTTTTCAATGTTTTCTTGCTTGTATTGTTGTCTTTGCACTTGTTGAAGCACTTTGTAACTTGTTTTTGAAAAGTGCTCTACAAATAAAGATTATAATTATATATTTTCGTCTGTTTTAACAGTGTTTACAGTTGTTTTACGAACGGGAGTCTGCACAGGATAATTCATTCAGAAAATTGACCTGATAAGCTCAGGCAGCGTATGTCCACTGTAGTAGGCAGACTCAGTGGAGGTAGCCCGGAAAGCCGGGTCGCTTTGTGAAAGCACACAAGGTGGCGGGATTATGCAGCACTATTTTGTTCAGTATGAATGAGCGAATGTGGCATATTGGCGGACATTCTTTCCGCGTTTATTGCGGGATCTCTGTGTGAAAGCGGCTACTGAAAGTGTCATAATTTGATGCCTCAGGTGGATCACCATCTGAATTAATCAGGCTATGCTTTTGTTTAATTCCACTAGATTTAACACTGGATAACCAACACATTCTCATCTCAATGCGTCATAACTTGACGCTTTCAGACAGCGTGACAAAGCGTAAGGATTTTACACTAAATGTACCCTTCAGCGTCCGTATGAAACGCCCCCATTTCCTACATTGCAGCAACACAAGGGAGGCTAACATGCATACATTCAGTGACAGGTTTAGGTACTAACATTTCTGATGGTTGTGGTAAGGGTAGGGGCTTCGGGGGGCTGTCAACACCTTTATCGCGAATGTTGCTAGCTAGCTAGCACTTCCGGTCTGTACGGGACGCCCCAGAGCGTCTCATAGAGACGCTTCTGGAAGCATCTCATGGAGACGCACCCGGTTCGTCTCACACAGACGCTAAAGGTACCCCTAAATACCTATGCTTTGTCACTCTTTCTCAAATCCTCAGTATATGACGACCTGAGATGAGAACGGGCTCGGATAACTCACCTTGTCAGTGGAATGTCCAAAGCTCAGTCCAATATATACTTTCTTTCAGGTTTGTCAGATCCATGTGGCCACTTTTCAGAGCCTGGACCAAGTCCTGAGTCTCTATTTTCCAAATGGTGTACATTTGAATAATGTCATTTTGACTTATAACTGGGCACAATGTGCAATGCTGTGGCTGGCCTCTGTCCTTAAGACAGTCAGCGCTCAACACAAAAAGTGTGCAAGGCAGGGGATCCAGTTTATGATGTGTGTTTGAAATGACTGAAGGGAATGTTGTCTGACCAAGGCCAAAATCTAAAGAGGTGCCATGGTATATTGGGCTGACCAGCTATATCTTCATCCCCACTTTTCCACAGTGATCATTTCTCTTGATCTCTGCTGAAACTTTGAAACCAGTGGAGCAGTACCAACAAGTGTTTGACAGGATCCACATATGTCTAATTCAGCTTTTCAATGTGACTCTAGACCTGCTCCAGATTCATACACAGGACACAGAGCTGGAAGCTGATTTTAACCAGGACAGACAACTGGTGATGAAATGATCTCACTGTAAAAGTTTGCTTTGCGTCCCCTTTGGGATCATTTAAATGGCAAAATCCAATTGTTTTCTATGTGTCATTGTGGGTTGATGAGCATCAACTCGTTGGGACAGGCCATTGTCCTGTTTCCCATCGTGCTGTGTAGAATTAATTTCCCTTCATCAACCACTTTTTTATATATGTATACCTGCAAACAATGTTAAGCTATTACAGTATTTTCATTATAGATAGGTTCATTGTTTGTTTTTCAATCAGTCAATTACTTGGCTAATAAATGAGAGATGCTTATATGAAGTTACCACAGTCCAAAATGATGTCTTTAAATGTTGTATTTTGTCTTGGAGCAGCCATTTAAGTAGAAATCATTCAATTGACTCAAAAAAGAATTTACTGTCAAGTATGATTAACAATTTTACTTAATGAAAGACTGACTGTGTCATCATGAATGTCATCAGTTCATTTTCTGTTCATTTAATCAATTTATCCCTTCAGCAATACTTATAAACACCTTTTACTCTATGTATTATTCTTGATCCCTCACTGTCTTGCTCTTAACAATGTTAGACTCTGCATTGTGTTGAGGTGTGCAGACATCTAGGTTTTGGGTTTTGTCTGAAAGTTCTTACCCATATGTAACATTCTTCAGTGCTACTTACAGCCTGCCGCAAACTGGTAATTGGGTTTGCGGGCAGACTGAGACCCCGGTTAAAGACTCCTGTCTTGACTGATTAAAGTCTGGGTCTTTATGGGCTGATCTCCAGCAGAGAGACTGGAATGGGCTTGCTC
The DNA here is from genome assembly GCF_014851395.1 of Micropterus salmoides. Lineage (NCBI taxonomy): Eukaryota > Metazoa > Chordata > Actinopteri > Centrarchiformes > Centrarchidae > Micropterus > Micropterus salmoides. Next base: position 19,577,585 of record NW_024040596.1, read on the forward strand.
AGGTCTGACTGAGCTGGGTCGGACCAAAACGAGGACAATTGGAGTCTGATGGATGCACCCTGACAACTTGTCCCTGTCAGAGACCTGTGCAAAGTCCCTGGGAGTGAATCTCATGCAGTGTCAGCATGGCCACGGCCAGCCCACTTGCACAATCACACCGAGGTGAGAGGACATAGTGAGCAGAGTGCTTGGTGAAAAAAAAATACTAATTTGCAGCAGCAGAGCAGAAGATGTGGATCAAACATGACCTGTGTGTGAACTGCTCATACATGCACCTATAGACGTGTGTGCACACACAACAGAAAATCACAAACCAACAACAGAAATGTACCCCAACTGATATCCAATTCTGCAGAGCCTGACTGGTCATTAAAACAATGGGCAATGCCAAGCATGGTGCGGAATAAGAAACACATACAGCCTCCACACCTTTGGGAAACTCATTAGTGCAGGTAAGACAGGGCCAAGAAGACTCCACATTGAATCATTATAGGATTTTGGAGTGCTACAAACTCTGGGAATGCCGCTTGGACATTGGTAGGGAAAATCTATTGAAAAGCTGCTTTATCCAGTCTCTCTTGAGGGCTTACCAAGGCCTCATAGCCAATCTCTCACACATAATGATTCAAGATTGTCAAGTCAAATTCCCTACTCTTCCTGCAACCCTACACAAACAATAGTATTCCCATCTGATGCGGAATGCCCCACAAACAATTCATTATAACAGTAATCCATACAAAGGTCTATTTCTTTGTCTCAAACTTTCTTTTCCTCTCTCTGAGTTGTATTAAAATGTCTGGTTTGGACTCAACAATAGTAACAACTACCTATAAATGACTTTGACCTAGGTGCATGTATGAAGCCAGAGGTGGTCATTTGAAATTAATTTAATAGCAGTCATGAGAGTCCAGCTGCTCCATCTCTTTCATCCCCAGCACATGAAGACAAATATCCCAAACCTTTGAACCAGAAAACAATCACTCACCAGGGACTTTATCAGCCAATTAATCTCCTTAACCACCACATTTCGTCTTTAACACAGACACTGAACCTTCATCCTGTTCACTTTTTCAGAGACTAGTTCTGGCGAGAAGGATAGAGTAAGGCAGAAAAAATAATTTGACATGTTTTAGAACGACACAGTTTAATAATATCCAAAATAAGATACTGAAATCACAACACCTGCAATGCCTACATTGACAAAAGGATTTCATGCAAACAACTCAAGTGAAATTAACACTTTTTTTCCAAACAAAGATTTAAACAAACAATTCAGAGAGAGAACGAGTGACTGTGTCAATTTACCAGATAACATGTTTACTGTGAGCATGTCTGATTTCCACCTGCCTCTATTTATAATCTGAGGCAGACACAGAAGCCTTTCAAAGTGCGATTAAATAGCCAAGCTGCCCTGTGACACTCCATAACCTTTGACCTTTCAGTTAGAGTTTAATATTGACTTTACTGATATCGATATTTGACCAAAGGACACAGAGGACCCACTTGATTGATCTGAAATGCCCTGTCTCTGATCTATACAGAAATCCTCCACGGATCAAAATGTACAACCTTACATGTTTGTGTGCATGTGTAGGCACATAAATTAAGACAATTTCACAGACAATTTTAACACACAATCACACACAAGCAACCACATACCTTGGTATGTCCATACATACATGGATTCAAACTCCTACATAAACCCTAATGACACAACTCTACAATACAAATACCTAATGAGACACACAAATGCAGTCAATTACCTATTAGGGACATCTCAATAGTTGAACAGAAATCCAGTTAAATTCCATGAAACGTGTCTCTTTTTGTGTTACTGTATTCTATAACCATAAGACAGGAACCTTGTTATGACAGTTATATGACCAAAGCCCTCATATATTTAGTTGGAAAATAATTTTCAGACTGCAAAATTGCTGGATCAATTATACTTGATTGATCTTTGCAAGGCGAGTCTTGCAAGTCTTAAGGGCCTGATCAGGCTAATAGGCTGGTTTCACTGACATGAGCTTGGCTTTGTGTCTAACCTTTTATTTGAACTAATTACAGGTATGATTATTGTCTTAAACAACTAATTATAGTGCAACATCAGATGTGTATGTCCATAAAATTATATAATATATATATATATATATATATATATATATATATATATATATGTATAGTATTTTAAGGAGAATAACTTTAAATATTGTTCATGTCCAGAGACTTGGGAGATTTAACAACATAGACTTACAACATACAAGTGCTCGCGTCTAACCTTAGCAGTCCAAGGTTTGTAATATATTAAGTCAAACACATAACATATAGCAAGTAGTAGAGTATTGAGGCCTGCTCACAGTAGCATTAAAAATGGCAAAATCGCTTATTTCCAATGGAATTGGCACCATCAGTGGATTCAATTGCGGAGGTGAAGTATATCCATTCAAATTTTTCTTTGGTGAACTTTGACATGCTAATTTGTCTGATTGGCAGCCAGCCATATTATATATTATATTATATATCCAAAAGGAATAAGGAAGCTATCGTGTCAGGAAGCTAAAGCGTCCATTCAGTTTTATTTAACCTCCTCTGTCAGGGCAGTTCCACTAAAGAGTGGTTTGCAGACAGTTATGAAACAAGACTCAAATATGTCTTTTGAATAAACTGTGAAAACTATTGTACATGCTAGTTTGGAGCTTTTTCCCCGCTTCAGTATGTCTTTATTGAGTGTAATGACATACAATCCTGACACCGTACTCAAGCTACAGGACAGCTGCAGTACTTAACCAGCTAGCCCTGCAAATGCGTTATCCAAGCTTCTAGAATAACAACTTTCATGAAGAATGAATTTTGCTGTGCCACTTCCTGGTGTGACCAGGCCTTAAGCTGTTTAACTTCTTGAAACCGTTGCATGGACAGTCAGCCACAATAATGAGGATAGTATATTCTATTTTTTTTAGTTTGTTTCCTGAGGGTGTGTTTTTTTTCCAGTTCAGTAGGTGTACAAGTAAGTGTGTCTGTATTCTGTGTCACTGACCATCTTCTTCGCTGATTGAAGCACATTATTCATTGATAAGCTGCCCTTCTGCTCTTTGTGTCTGTGAGCATGCTTCCTTCAATATAAAACCTTAAGCTAAAGGTCAGTCCTTAAATCTTCAGACATGCCCACTCATGTCTGCAGTATAAACACAGCCAGACACATTCCTGTATACAAACAATGGATTTTATGGAAACAAAAAATACATATTATCTTAGATGAGTGACTTACTTTTTCTCAGTAATGGCAGCTAGTCTTCACAGAGTGTTAACTGACTGTCTGAATCCCTATATGTATTCCTGTCATGAAAAGTTTCTACCTTCAATCTTTTTACTCTCCATTTTCTCTTTTGACCTTTGGATTTGTTCACAATTGATGCTCAATTTGCTGGCATTTAGAGCTGAAATGAGTTTCACAGTAACCCTCCATGACCCAGTCACTGAGCAATTGGATCATTTGGTTGCTGTCACTCTCTCTAGATTGAGGAAGGTCTAGCTAATTCTAAAAAGTACAATGTATACCTTTTCATTAATTCACATGCTCTTCACCTAAGACGCAGGCATAAAAGCTGCACTTACATCTAAATTGCTCAACAGTGTTCCCATTTTCCTGTCGGAGTCATTCTCACAGAAGTGGGAAGGGAGTCATCCCTCGCAATTACCTGCCTATCATCTTTTTGAAAAATATTTTTAAAGCATGTGACACACACACCAGTGAGACAGTAGTGTTTTCTAGGAGCACCTGAAGCCTGCAGTATCATGGGGAAAACACTATTAGGCATAATGTCAGCAATAACAAATAATTAAATATTGCTGATTATTCACCAGCTAAACACAATCCAACAGTGTCAATTATTGTCTTTTAAGGTCCGGACTATTTATATTTATTGTAGACAGAAGTTCATAAAACAACAGCACAAAAATTACTCATTTAAATGAAATGACAAAAAGCCTCCAAATCATGATGACAATGGTTGGTGGCCACCATAAAGACAGACACAACACTTGGAGCACACTCACACACATACATAAAAAGAGTCTTAACATACAGGGGCTGCAAGCACAGGCGGTGGACAGGGTGTTAAATACCTGAGCCTCTCTTAGAGACCACCTTTACACTCTTGGACAGCGTGACGTACAGCAGGATCAGCAGAGGGCTGGGAGGTCTCATCTTCCCCCCCGTCCTCACAGCCTGAAGCAGAAGAGACATGAGCAGGGGGAAGGAGGAATGGCAAGAGAGAGAAAGAAAGAAATTTATCAGTCACTGCTTGCACATGAGATCAAGTACCTCCTTGTTGCTACTAGATAAGACTTAAGTGTTAGTGTGGAGGGACGTTGTGTAACTGCCCAAATACTACAACAAGTAAGTGCACACACTTTTGTACAAACATTTACACACAGATACACACTTGGACACTCACGTCAACCCATTTTGCACATTTCCCAGGGGGGTCTTTCTCGTAATGATTATGTCTCATGATTGCAATTGAGACGGGTTATCATAGCAGGGATATACGTCATGAGAAACCATTCCCTAAGATGCTGACGAATCAATAAAGAAATAATTACATGTGTATGAAATACCACTTTAATAGCCAACTTCATTAAAAAACAGGGGAGACCTTGAAGGGAATTTCAAATTATCACCTTGTGACTCTCATAGATGTGGCAAATATCCCACCCATATCCCTTATCAACTCATATATCATATTAATTGATGGAGGTGACTCATTCTCTCCTCATCTTCTCTGAGTAAATGACATAATCTAACATGAAGTAATTACCTTCTTATAGCCAGCTCCTGAAATAGATCTGGTGCTGCTGTATAAATTTGATGTTAAATTAAAAAAAACACACTCATGAAAAAATTAGTTTATTAGCCTGCAGTGCTGGCCAATGGCAATACCCTTCAAACTCAACCATCCTCTAACTGTAACAGAAGATTTGCAGACAAAACAGGAAACAAACAAAGACATTAGAAAGTGAAATTAATAAAAGTTTAAAATCCATGATAACTGAAAACTTCAACATTATGGGAAATACACTTACTATATAACATGTTAATTTGTGTGTTTTAGAGGTGCTGGTATGCTGATTTTGTTTCCTTTGTACAAAGCCAGGCAAGTTGTTTCCCCCTGTTTCCAGTATTTAGTTAGTTGGCCATTGTCAGTAGGTTCATCTTTACAATACTGATATGTGACGTGGTACCAATCATCTCACCTAGCTCGTCGTAATATAATAAGCATACCTCACAAAATGTCAAATTCCTCTTAAAGTTGGGTAGAGACCCATTGCCTTGTATCATTTTAAAGCACACACGGCAACAGAGGGGCAAAAGGTGGCACCGGCAAACTCTCACTCTACTAAAGCTGTTGTTTGCGTCAGCAGGACCAGACAACCAAACAGAATAAGGTGATTGGAGGAGGAGAGCAGATTCACCAATAGCCAGATCCAAGTTTCTGTCAGTCTAAGTGTAAGAAAAGGAGAACACAACACACAGCAAATTAACCCAGTGGACCGGAAAGGAGAAGACGAGAATCCTGGCCTTTGGAGACAGAAACTAACGACGCAGAGAGCCAGAGCCAGGAGGGGCTCTGGAGTCTGCGACACGTCACGTGCGCTGAGATTAGCATAGCTAATGAAAGGAGCCTCTCTCTGTGTTTACATGATACTCGCAAGGCCCACTGTGAAAAGAAGCCTTTCTCTCTTACTCGATCACATTCTACTAGGAAACAACGTTCAGTCGATAAACACCGCTCTGCCAATAACATTCTGGCAAATGCCACAGCTAAAGGATTGGCTTTGTTCAGCTAAAAGGCCTTTAAAAACACTTGCTGATAAGCTGGTCAGTTCTAATTGTGTGTTTTAGCTGCAGCTGTAACCCCATGGTCAGTTCATTGATATGTGCACACGCAAATCCACAAATAGAAACACTCTCAAAGGTCCAAATTCTTTAGAGGTTAGCTCAGATTTTCAGAGTCTTCAATCATAGTAATTGTATCCCCCATCCTGCGGCCATTGCTGCAATACTTTCTCAGAAATTTAACAAGAGAAGCATAAGGAGGGACTTGCAGCTACCAAATACACCATGACAAGAGTAAAAAATTGAAAAGTCAAGAAACATAAGGGAATTTCATTGCAACTGTAATCATGCACACACAAGCAGAAGAGAGAAAAAGAAAAACAGAAAATCCCCAATGTGGCCGCATTTATTTGCTACTTACTGTAAAACACTGGTGGACAAGCTTATTTCCTGTTCTTTGTAAAATTCTTTAACCCTACAGTCCAGCCCTCATACTGTACCTGTTACTGTACATGTCTAACGTATGCTTCATATTCAGCTAGTTTGCTGTCTTTCACTCTCTTCAAGATAACGATTGCTTGCATGTCAAAACTGTTAATGATAACATGTCACTTAACAAAGTATTCAGTGTTAAAGCATTTTTCTGCTTAAAGCATGTGATAGTAATCTGCCAGTGGGGACAGAAAATTTGAGTTCTGTGTCGTTTAGTCAGGGGGGTTTTCTTCTGAAAAACGACAATATTAAATGATAATCACACCACTTGAATCAAGGTCACCTCATTTGGGGGCATGGAGTGGCCTAAGGGTTAAGATGCACACCATTCTGTATAACCACAACATCCCAGGTTCAATTGGGTGGCAGGATACTATTTTTGCAAGTGTCCCTAACTGTATTTCCTGTCTATATCTACACTCCAAGCTGTCCAATGAAGGCAAAATGCCAAATTCATAATTTCAAGCTGCTGATACATGTTGATTTACTTAACACAACTGAATGATTGGCAGGTTGTGTTTCTGTCTCTCTAGGATAGAGAGCTGCCCCTGTCACAACCTAATTCAGGAGAACAATGGTTGCGACCCTTCTCTGTGTCCCAATCCCAATCATGCAACACCTTCACAAGCTCAGTGGACTTTGGGTCCTGCCAGCCATGACATCAGTAACCAACCATCCTCACACAGAGAGGGACATTGTGCGCCTCTCAAGACCCCCACAAACACCCAACACACCTCATCTCCGCTCCTCTCCTTCCTCTCCACTCCCCCGTCATTCCCTGCATTCTCTCCACAAACAAAACATTAAAAACAGCAACTCTAGGAGTTAAAACCAGAATGGCTCACAGGTCAGACTGACTTCTCAGTGTACTCTCCAGAAGAAACTGGTTCATGAAGGACAGTTGGGAGAAAGTATTAAGTAACAACCATTAAACATCAGTCTAGTGACTTAGTAAAGCAGCATTTTCAACTGTCTCAGTATAATTCCTGTAAAATATAACTGTTAAGATCTTTGCAGTAAGTGGAGCATGAAGTTAAACCTGCATCATTCCACTCTTGAAGGTTCTCTCATCATTTTGTCATGCTCAGAGGGAGCATACACTGAGGTTAAATAATATATTAGTCACCTCGGAAGTTAATTTCCCCCTCAAAGCCAAGTAGCTTTGGAAACCAGAAGTTTAGTGAGTGTTTATTTCAACTATACAAGACAAAATTCAATTGACTCATCTGACACTTGTCAGCATCATGGTGTTATTGTATAACACCATGATGCTGAACTGCCATTGCTCCTTGAAACTATCTCCCCAAAAACTCACACACTTGCCTGACTGATAAAAAACACGTTGGTGAGGATAAGACAAGTACTGTACAGAAGTAAGAAGTAGTACAGATATATCTTCTTATTGTAATGCAGCATTCTGGCATTGCTCGTATGGTTAACCACAGCCAAGTTTTTTTCTCTGAGGCGTCAGGAGCAGGTGTGTTTGAGGAGGCGCACACAGAGGCATGGCGTGATATCCACGCTTCAGCGATGCATGAAGCATGCACACAGTAGCACACATGCCGTTTGCCTGCTGCTTTTTACCAGAAAATGAGGGGCATAGCCCTGCACTGCCTGCTGACTTGCCCTGACAAAGGAGCAGACGAATTGACTGTCTGTTGCCATTGTTATGGGACTGTATCTCCCAGGAGAGCTGTATCTTCTACCATCTTCCCTTAATGTTTCCCAAATTCAATTATCACCTCACACTATTTGTTGCAAGCACACTCCCTGTGTGCATGTGGTGTATGTCTGTGAACTGTGGATCTGTGTGCGTTACTCTCATATTCTAATTCTTTATCTCTCGAGACTGAACAGGACACACAGATTCGCAAATTACAAGCAAAACCTAAAACCACCACCACATTTCCAGCTCTGTTGCTGTTGCAGTATGCAGTTGTGCCATCTTAAGAGAGAGAAGGAAACCTCTGCCATCTTGGCACAGCAAGCTGTGGATGATTGATCATGTGATTTAGGGATTTAATCCAATTTGAAGGCAGCCTGCGCTGTGGTCTTAGGTAAACTACATCTTCATAATAGTTACTAGTCCTACAGAGTAGTACTCCTACTGTGCCCTGACAGGACTTGAAAGGCAGACAGTAAAAATATGCATGCGAAACAAATTCACCTGAAACATCTCACTGTTTCCTTGGAGTTGTGATGCTTGTTTATTTCACGTGGCTTAAAAATATACACTATGCCATCTAGTGTTTTTACCGTGATGCATGAATTGGTTCAAGTTAATTTAGTACTGCATGTAAAAAAACCTGACTTACCCATTCACTATCTAAATAGATTATACAGTTGTGTGCTTTTATGGACAAATAAAGATCTGATCTGTTTATTCAGTATGAGGTTCATGAGGGTTGTGTTTCAGCCATCTCTGCTGAGTTGTAGCAAGGTCACAGAATGAGGTGAAGAGTGTACCGCTGTATGTACACAGTGAGAAGGAGTGAACCTTTCTCTCACATGCACATTACAAGACCAGTAGTGGTGGTTGTTGATCAATATTGCATGAGTTATAACTGCTGAATATTAAATGAGAATTGGGCAGGTGAAAAAAATACTCTTCTCCTGCATTTGCATCATTGCCTGGTGTCATGAGATGAGAATATGTATAAGGTATATGTACTCTACACCATCCTCGATTCTTTTACATTATTTATATGCTTGAGCAGTGACTGACTGTACAGTATAATCTTTGAAGCTGTGCTGTGAGAGATGCATAAACTGACTGATAATGTGGTGCCAGTTCAATGCTAGAGTCAAACAGCAATTAAAGGGGAAAGTCAGAATAATTCAAATGTGAAAGTAAATTTGAGTGCACATGCAGGCCTCTCACATTCACGGCTATTCTTTCTATATATGTAGTTTTAGCTATGCCAACATCACATACGGCACCAACATGCAGAGCAGCCAGAGTGACAGACAAAGAAGGGTAGTATTTGCACACACACACACACACACACACACACACACACACATATACAGACACACACAACAAGTGAGTGTGTCATAGGTGTCCCTGTGTGTTACTGTGTCAAAGGGATTCATGCTTGGATTGCTAGAAAATGGCACAACACACTGCAACTATACTGACTGAATGTCTACCTGTTCCTGCGTCTGTGCCATGTGGCATGTTTGTGTGCGCACGTGTGTTTGCTCTGCTGTTTGCCAGATGTGTCACAGTGTGAGTCAGGTCCCATGAGTATTATTCTACAGCAGTAATGTGAATCACTGCCTCAGAAAAAAAAGTAAACTTGGTTGGTAGACTGAGTGAGCATTCATTAAAACACATTTGACCGCTTTTGACCATGGACAGCCCCCGTTAATCACCAGAGGCTGGCCATAGGTGGTTATAGTCAACGACCAAGGTGCGGTGAGCTATGCCCTGCCCCAGTCCCAACATGCACATCTTCATTGAGTGAGATTAATTACCACACGATTCTGAGCCAATCCGAAACCCTGCTGTTCTCCTATTCCCCGACATAGACACACACACATACTGTACATACACTTAAAGAGCACATTTGAGCACATAAAATGTGACAACATGTACATAATTACAGGAGCTTCGAGGCAAACTAAAGCCATTTGCACATGATCGGTCAAAAGCACAGGGGCGTTTTGCGAGTAAGGTCTGAGTTCAGACACATTCCACCAGCAGTGAAGCATTTTTCTCCTGTGGTTGTTGATTGCTTTCAGCTATTTCCCCTGTGCCCAGGCCCATTGTCAGCTGTCCAAGGATGACTGGCTGCAGAAGACGCTCTCATGCTTCCAGTCAATACTGCCTGTGATAGAGAGCAGGGGCCAACACTCTCCTCACCCACTTAGTGTACAAACCCCACTGGGGGCAGCCGGACCACCACTGACACACAAAAACACTGTCAAACACAAGCGCACAACCAGGCTGATAAACACATTCAAGTGTGCACAGCTTTCACATACTTGTACAGTATGTTGTGCAAAACTTCAATCTTTTAGATTAATATTTGATTTATTCTTACAATATTTATCTAAACATAAATCTTTGTAAAAAGGTTTTTACATTATCTTATTTTCATTCTTTCCTGCATTCAGATGAGTTCTTCAAGTCAGTGTTACCCTTATCCTTATAGTTTAAGAGGCAATTAAGCATATTTGTTTATGTTTATATTACACATTATTTATGTTTCAATATTGCTGAAGTTCATAAAATAGTATTATGTATGATTTGAATAGTGAATTATAAGTTTAGTCTGCTAAGGTAATAATATATTCGGTATTATTCTTTCCATGTGTGCTAGATTCAAAATTAAAGTACAATAGTTATAATGTAATTATACATAATTACTGTAAAAGGGTAATTGCGGAAACTTTCTGGCAACCATGTTGCAACAGTGTTACCGTAAAAGTACAATAAAATGTCTAATAATGTGGCGTGGAATACAAAATACATACATACATACATCCACACATAAAGTCGGTAATGGACCAGTCTGCGATGTAGCTTTGGTTTGGATTAGAATCACCTGCTGTGCATGTAACCAGCCAGTCTTCAAATAAACCCCGTATTAACGTTTTCCCTCTCTTCTGCATTTGTAAGAATACTGGTTTAAGTCACAAGAAAGTCAGATAATTTAGAAAAAAGCCAAGACATACCCAGTGGAGTAAGTGGCCTTGGAACTTGGAATATGGTTAAACGGTCACTAGATAAAGCATGGTAAATTTTGTGCCATGTAAGATAGATGCTATGCAAATAAGCTTTCTCATTTTCATCCCTAATAATATTACTATTATCAGTAATAGTATACACCACATGCAATCACGTCTTCGATGACAATACAATGTATGTATTCCTATCTCTCTCCCCACCTCTTTTTTAGTCTTTAACTGGCCTAAAACACACTCCCACTACACATATGTGGGATGACTAAAGTCAGTTTTTACCATAAAACAAGCTGTCCTTTTGTAATGAATCATGTAGCCAAGCAGCAGCTTGCTGCAGCAGCAGCAACGGAGCCAGGATGCTGTTGTAGATTTGCTAAACTGTATCCACTCATCAACTTAAGTAAATAAAAATACCTCCAAATGGTTATTGATTAGTTTATATAAATTCTTATTTTATCAGGTGCAGAACATAATGCCCTTCATTTGCCAAATTGCAGTCTGATATTGACAGCTGCTGTTAGAGGGCATCCAAGTGTTTAGTGCAATGCCAACACAGTTTTCTAAATGTGTTTTGTTTCTTGTGCGCACGTTGTAGGCAACATGTATCCATGTCTACATGTCAAATATGTTCACTCTCAGAAACAAACTCAGTCTTGATTCAACTCCAAGCTATTTTGTGAAATCAAATACATCCTACTCAGACTTAATAAGGTCTTAATAAGGAAACATTTCTATTTGTGTCCAAAACGTTGTTTTGGTTAAAACTATGGATGCTTGTATCCTTCCCGCACCTCAGTGCTCCTACTGCATATGCATTACATTGCTTTCCCTCTCATGCCACACACTTGCTAGCTACCAGACTCCGAGATTTGTTTAAGGATAATGTCAACGTAACAGACATTTCTAAATTTGAATTATGTTTTCTTCATGAATACATATTAAGAAACAAACTGTAAGCCTTGGGGGAAACATGGTTCTGGGGACCGTGTAACGCAATCCAGAAGTAGATCTTTCACCTTTATCAGTTTAGTTTGGTCACAACATAATGTGTCCCTACCTAGGATCAACCATAGCTGGAATTGCAGAAGCTTTCCTGAAACCTTTCAGTCTTAGAATGAGAAAGAGGACTGTTATTGGCTTTGCATACTTGAGCTGCCTGACAGACATATAGCTGCTATAGAGGAGCACAATCCCATACATTGCCAAATGTTGCAGACTGCACAAAAACCTCTGGTGGTTATGAAAAAGTGAAAGGTGGCATGCAGTAAATATAATGGAGAAAAGCCCGTACATTTGCTATATTCCCCTCCTATCTAGCCTGCGGCTCTGAAATGTGCTGGATGTGCCTATATTAGTGGTGTATGGAGAGGCACTGCGGTCCATCCTCTCACGCCCACAGGGGTTTTCAGATGGAATGTGTATTTATGCTTTGGTATCCATGACCAGAGTCTATCCTATTGTCTAGAGGAGCCATCTTGGTGGCAATGGAGCCTAAATGAAGCCAATAATAGTTCCCTGCTCGGTCCCCAGAGTCTTGCCTGTTTAAAAATCGATTCTTTGCTTGACTAGGGACCCGGAAAAGAGAGAACTGTAAGAAATGGAGAGGAAAGTGGCGGAAAGAAGAAGGGGGTGGGGGTTGGTAAAGAAAGGTTACAAAAGATAAGAAAGATACCACAAGGGAAAAGCAAATCATGCTTTATTTGCTCATTTCCTGCATGCCTTGACTGTGTGACCTGTGTTTCTTTAGTGATATTTGATGTCATATGGGCTAATACATTTATAAATTTTTGTTGTCCTGTTTTTAAGAGTGAATATTTAAATGAAACACTCTTAATTATGGAAGTCCTCATGAATCCTTAATAAGTACAAGTTAATATAGGGTAAATATACATCCACAAACAGAATAACCTCTGGAGATATTGTACATTACATTATTGTACTACCCGCACAGTGAATTTCACATTTTTCCAAAATTCTACACAGTTGCCAATCAGATATGAGGAGAATGTTAAATATTGAAGGTATAATTTAGGAGAAAAAACAAACTTAAAGTCAAGGAATTAGGAAGCAGAGGTTGGACGCAGCCTCTTGTCCTATCTGAGCTTTCATAATGTCCTCAAATGTGCACATCAACATGAAACTGACTGGAACTTTATGTACCAAAAATTTATGATCATTCTGATGAAACATATCCATGACCAACAAATAACAATAACTCACCCTGTTCATGCCAGAAAAAGAAACTAAAAGGCACACCAAAAACACACAGCAACTTACCAAAGTGAGGGTAAACCTGTCACAGACTTGCAGTGATTTGGAAAAGTCTGCTCGTCTAATTCATTGCCAACAGAGAGTCCAAGATGCTATCAGTTTTGGCAGAGAAAGATATATATGCTTCACCAGCAACTGGACCAATGAGAGAAACATGTGGGTGTTGCCGAACAAAAGCAACAGCCAACCCGAAAGTCCCAAACCCACACACACAAAGAGAGCAACAGAAAGTGTATGAAAGCCCTATTAAACTGATGAGGTCTTATTGAGCGGATGGTATCACACACTCACTGGGGACGAGCGGAATGGGATGGGGGGATGGATGGGAAATCAGAATGTTTTATTCAACATGTGTTCGCTTCCTTATCTGTTGCTCTTTTTACACCACCCATCCACTGCTTCTTACTTCAGCTCTCCCGTGTGTGAACACATCTCAGTGACCTTCAACTGTTTCCTGTGTCTTTGACACGCTCACCTGTTTGTCTCAACCTAACCCTTGTGTACACTCCATAGTGTGAAATAATGGGATTCCAACTTGATCTCCAAAGAAGGTTCCACTGAGGACACAGTGCAATATAAAGCTCAATTGCAATAGACAATACACAACCACAGATTCCTTCTTTCTTTGCACAAATGATGTAAAGGCACATTTAGCCTAATGGCAGAGGATGTGATGTGTTTGTTTTTTAATGTATAATTATGCATAGTGTTAATTTCAAACACTGATCCACACAATCATGTTTGCATTTATTGAGCTTTAGCATAAGAATATAGCAGCAGTAGTGTAGTATAGTAGTAGTGGTATAGTAGAAAGTAAAAAACTGTTATGTTATTATTCATTCTAATTGGTAAGCTGTTAATGTGCATGCAACATCAATGCAAGATTATTACAATAATGTAACAAAGTCAGACAGAAAATTTCTTTGTTCAATTCAATTCAATTCAAATTGGGCTTTACTAGCATGGGAAACAGATATACACATTGCCAAAGCAAGTGTGAAATGAAAACATGTATGTAAGCAGAAGAATCTTACTTATTGTGTCTGTTTAAATAGCACGTAGACTTACTGACACAAGTGAAATTACATTTCTAGTGCTGCAAATATGTTTCTTTAGTTTTACACATAAATGCTATATGTTGATAAGGCTGTGATCAAAACACTCTGGCTTATTTCAATGCAATTATCTTGGCTTTTGTAAATATAGGGTGGCTGTTAAAATTTAATACCTAGTATCCACTGGGTGATGATTCAAAAATTCTGGATACACACATGCACCTCACACACCCTCAGTATCATTGATTGTTCTCCAACCATAGCTGTATCCATTCTACAGTGCAGCTGCTGTGGGTCTCAGAGAGGAGACAGGGCCCTGCAGGGAGCAGTCCAGTTATCTCAGATGGAACCTTATCACAGGATTTATGTGAACAGAAAAATATCTGTAAGACAGTGAATCTGTGTGTTTGTGTATTTGTGTGTGTGTGTGTGTATCCCAGCTGTGAGGTTATCCAAGGTTTTGTCAAAGGACTTTGGAGAGGGTTTTGTCAATTGCTATCCTGGCCCGTGAATAGCCACAGCTCTTCACGGGCCAGTGTTCAGCATCTTTTGTGAGGCATATTACAATTAGGTACATAATACTGCCATATTACTGTCATATGATAGCAAAGCAGCGCAAAGAGAGCCAGGAATAAGGAGTCATATTGGGAGAGCCTGGGTGAAAGTCAATTCTCATTCTCTAATTTTCTGACACCCTGCAAGGCCCGAACAGGCTGATCGCACTGGTGTGTGGATGGAGGGAGAAAAGAGGAGGGGGGGGGGGTGCAGCAGGAGCGGTAGAGGGGGAGGCATGGCAGGGGCTGCAAGCCTAGGAGAAGTGCCAGATCACTGTTGGAGCCAAGAACAGGACTGACTGGGCCTGTGTCAGATCAGTGTGCACAGGCAAACACACACAAAAGCATATGCCAGATGAACAGACACATAGATGTCACTGACCTTCGATAAACACACAGCAATGTCACAGCTCTAACACTCTTGGGAAGATCCACCCTAATACGTACTTAAAAAGCAGTCTTCTATCTTTGTGCTTGTGTATTATGAGCACTCTATAGCCAAGAATTGAGATTTTCTCATTTATTTAATATTTATTTGTATTGGGACAAGTATGTAGTCCCACTATCCACTAACGAGGAGAACGTCTGCTGTTCCTAAGTACTTTCCATGCGTGTGCTTCTTTGTGAACTTGACTGGGCGAGTGTTTAAAGGCTTTAAACAGTTGGCTGGGACTCGGCACCCACTCATTACTGACCAATAGCACTAATAGCCAGCATCCTGTACACAATGCGAGCCCACATCAGAGTGGGCTTTTCAAAACAGTGCAATATTTATGGCAGTTCCTACTCCCTGGGGACTCATTGCACCATAACACAGACCACTGCAGCTGACAAAATAACAGGGCAGAGTGTTCTAGCTTTAGGAAACAGTAGAAACATCTCTCGTTCTCTCTTTGCCTCTTACTGCTTCTCTGTCTCTCTCTCTCCCTTGCCAATTCTCGCATGACCTCGTCTCAGTTTTTGTCTTTCCTTCTTTATAGCTCAGAGCCGGGGCCATCTGAGTGGATTTCAGAGACAAGTTGACAAGCCAAGGAACAGAGAATTGAGATGAAGTCTTCCTCTCTCTCTCTCTCTCTCTTTTTTTGTGGTCCAGTCCACCGAGAGATCACTGCAATTTCGCCGTTGTAAGCAAATATAATCTTGAAAATTCTGACAACTTTCTTATAAGTAACTGCCAGGTCTTTCAACATCCACATCTCCAAGGTACGCTACAAAGGTGAGTCGCTTTCCGCACGGATTCTACAAAAAAAAAGACATTATTAAATTACACCTTTAAATGCAATTTCATCCTGTAAGACAAGTCAATCTGCCAAGACTAATCTTGTGTGTGTAAGTGTATGTGTCATGGAGAAAGACGAAGGAGAAAGAGGCTATGGTTTCTCTCTTTTCCTGCACTCTTTTCATTTCTGTGTACTGTATGTGAACATGTGTTGGAGCTGCTCATATCTTATCTCTTACACGTTCGCCCATGGGACACTGGCAAGATTTTCCCAGAACCAATTCAAAGTGACAGCTGGAAGAGTGATTCCATTATGGCTGGTGTGGTCTACCTTCCCTGTGTTATGACAAAGCTGATGGCAACATGAGGACGGAGAGAAACCTAATAAGAATAAAATGAATAAAGTAATCATGTTAGAAATAATCAGCATTGTCCAATCCATGGGCCTGAAAACCAACACCTACCAACCAAACTTAAAGACAAAACAAGTTATTTGTTATTGCCTTTTGAAACGACCCATGAATGCTGTGTCCATAACAGCACAACAACATAAAAAGTCATTGTTATGATGAAGGTTTCTGAATCAGAATCAGAATCAGCTTTATTGACAGGTATGTGTACACATACGAGGAATTTGACTCAGGATTGTACATTGCTCATTATGTGCTTACTCATACAAAAATACCATAACACAATAATAAAATAATAATAAAATAAAATCAGACACAAACTACAGTATAGACAACACTAATATACACACTATGAACAAAACAATATAGACATATTGACAAGTAGTGCAGTGATTAAAGAGTAAACGATTATTCTCATTATGTACATGTTGAAGGTGGATATGATATACAGGTACACATACACATTCATGCATACATGTACACATGTACACAGTGTGATGGAGCATAGTGCAAAGGATGCTGGAAAATATAAATAAGACCTATGACCTTATGACCTGAGGTAGGTGTATTGGTATACAGTATATACAATATGACAGCACTGAAACAGAGAATGGTGAATAAGTAAATAATAAGTGGAAACCAGTAAACAGGTGGCTGATTAGAGGCAGAGTTACTGGGTTATTTCACAGTAATTGTTCCTTACACTGTGAGTCAGGAACAATTGTTCCTGACACTGTGAGTCAGTTTGGTTAGGTTTAGGCAACTAAAACTATTTGGTTAAGATTAAGGGAAGAGCACAGCCATGGTTAGTTTAGGTTAGGTTAGGGAAATGGTTCAAAAGGTTTAAAAGAAAACAACATTGTCTGTTGGAAGGAGCAGCAATGTCCACCCTACCAGAGCCTTCTCCCTAAGAGATTTCGCACTCAAACCAGTGAGTAGAACTTGGTTAAAAAAACACAAATAAAGAAATATTTTGTAAGAAATAAGTAACTGAGGTTTCTGGGCTGTCTGAACAAATGACCACTAATGCCATGTTTCTGGTGAAGACAGTCTTGCAACTTGGACTGCATTATAATGCTGAGCATAAAACAATAATGATAATTATCACGATTATCACTCGAAAAATTAGCATATCGTGCAAAAATTCATTTATTTCAGTAATTCAACTTAAAAGGTGAAACTAATATTATATAGACTCATTACATGCAAAGTGAGATATTTCAAGCCTTTATTTGATATAATTTCAATGATTATGGCGTACAGCTTATGAAAACCCCTCAGAAAATTAGAATATTGTGAAAAGGTTCAGTATTGTAGGCTCAAAGTGTCACACTCTAATCAGCTAATTAATCCAAAACACCTGCAAAGGGTTCCTGAGCCTTTAATTGGTCTCTCAGTCTGGTTCAGTGGAATTGACAATCATGGGGAAGACTGCTGACCTGAAAACCATCACTGACACCCTCCACAAGGAGGGAAAGCCTCAAAAGGTAACTGCAAAAGAAGTTGGATGTTCTCAAAGTGCTGAATCAAGGCACATTAATAGAAAGTTAAGTGGAAGGGAAAAGTGTGGAAGAAAAGGTGCACAAGCAGCAGGGATGACTGGAGAGGATTGTCAGGTAAAGGCCATTCAAATGTGTGGGGGAGCTTCACAAGGAGTGGACTGAGGCTGGAGTTACTGCATCAAGAGCCACGACACACAGACGGGTCCTGGACATGGGCTTCAAATGTCGTATTCCTCTTGTCAAGCCGCTCCTGAACAACAAACGTCAGAAGCATCTTACCTGGGCTAAAGATAAAAAGAACTGGTCTGTTTCTCAGTGGTCCAAAGTCCTCTTTTCTGATGAGAGCAAATTTTGCATCTCATTTGGAAACCAAGGTCCCAGAGTCTGGAGAGGCACACAATCCAAGATGCTTGATGTCCAGTGTGACGTTTCCACAGTCTGTGTTGGTTTGGGGAGCCATGTCATCTGCTGGTGTTGGTCCACTGTGCTTTATTAAGTCCAGAGTAAGCGTAGCCGTCTACCAGGACATTTTAGAGCACTTGATGCCTCCTTCAGCAGACGAGCTTTATGGAGATGCTGACTTCATTTTCCAGCAGGACTTGGCACCTCCCCACACTGCCAAAAGTACCAAAACCTGGTTCAATGACCATGGGATTACTGTGCTTGATTGGCCAGCAAACTCACCTGACCTGAACCCCATACAGAATCTATGGGGCATTGCCAAGAGAAAGATGAAAGACACGAGACCAAACAATGCAGAAGAGCTGAAGGCTGCTATTGAAGCATCTTGGTCTTCCATAACACCTCAGCAGTGCCACAGGCTGATGGCATCCATGCCATGCTGCACAGAGGCAGTAATTCATGCAAAAGGGGCCCAAACCAAGTACTAAGTACATAAGCATGATTATACTTTTCAGAGGGCTGACATTTCTGTATTTAAAATGCTTTTTTTTTTTTTATTGATTTCATGTAATATTCTAATTTTCTGAGATTTTGAATTTGGGGTTTTCATAAGCTGCACGCAATAATAATCAAATTATAAAAAATAAAGGCTTGAAATATCTCACTTTGCATGTAATGAGTCTATATAATATTTAGTTTCACCTTTTAAGTTGAATTACTGAAATAAATGAACTTTTGCACGATATGCTAATTTTTCGAGTTTCACCTGTATTTTTCCTCAATAATAATTTAACAAACATTCAATAAATGTTCAGTAAGTGTCTGATTCAATTAATTTGAATCAAAATGAATCAGCACTTAATTTTTCTATTAGGATAACTGAGGGACTGAAAAAAGATTTTACTTAATTTTACTCATGCAAGATTTGATCGTTTTGAATGTTCTACCTCAGATATTTTAAGTGATCCACTGTTCGGCAAGTGTTTGTCATATTGTCGTTTTTGGCCATTTGCTGAAACACCTCAAATTTGTTGGGAGCACAGTCTTGTTTGGATGCAATGATTTGGGATTAAAAATTGCATTGATAAAATGCAGCATCCAGTGTTATAAAAGTGAAGTACTTGCATGCATATATACATACATTCAATCAATTTTCAGTTTTGGAGTCCAATTTCTTTGTGTTATCATCCTTCAAAGTCTCACTCTCTGTGTTATTTGGGAAAGAGTGATTCAAAGCCAGTGGAGCAAGTAAGAGCTCAGTATGTCTCGCTATAGAGCAAATGAAAGCAAGCTTGAGTACCTTCTTTCAATTTACTTTTTTCACCTCTCTTTAGTCACTATCCACTTTCCTCTCTTTTTATATTCCTCTTCCAACCTCTACCCTCACTGGCCATTTTTGCATGAAAGCTCTGCATAAATGTGTACACATAAAGGTGAGTTTCAGCCGTGGGTAAAGTGACCCAGCTAAACACCACTTTAGTCTAAGTACTGTAACTGCTGACAGTTTAGTCTTTCAAATGACTGAATTAAAAGGACATTCTCTTGAAAGTGACTTTGACAGGCCTGATTTTGTTGACCACACCGACAGCTGCAAAAGTATAGTGTACAGTAAAGTTTACTGAGAAAGTGCTCTGGGTAGGAAATTCGGACAGAGAGACAGACTATAGACTATGAAAGAAGAATAAGAAAGGTATCAGTGGAGTTGGATCTCTGCTATGTCCTGAGAAAGTGTCAGCGTCAGTGAGGTTATCAGTAAAGAGAAATCAGTGGCGGTGAGTACAAGCATCCATTGTCAAGTATGTCTTCACCTGTTAAGTCCACACATAATTTTGCCCTCTGATTTGTCTGTAAAAACTAATATAGATGATATTTCAGGTCAACATCATTGCAAATATGCAGGTTTTAGCTAAACCGCTAATTTGCACCCATAGTCCCAACACAACCAATACTGACAAATGTATAAAAACCATCACTCTTGATCACCAACGCCCCCAGTACCGGGGGCAGCACATGATTTTCACGCAAAATGCAAATGAGAAAATCATGTCTGAAACTACTATTGCATCACCCTATCCATGCTACACACCTCTGTGAAGCTAGGAGGCTCAGCTAGAACGTCACATCCACACCAAACACACATCAAACACCAACCATCTAAATGAACTTATATCTGTAATCACTGTACATGGCTGCAGTTACTGCCATCCAGATATCGCTCATCTCTTCCTACACCGCAGTCCCACAGTTATTAGCCGGATAATAATAACAATAAACCCACCAATAGACCTATACAGTTATAACCGCTGACTGACTTCTGCCAGTTTCGCTGTTTTCAGTCCAAAAAGAGCTGTTTTCTGTGCGTGAAAATATTGCCTGGGCCACCATCTTGGTATTGTGCAATACCTGAGCTGTTAAGTTTAGTTTCTCTTGTCAAAATGAAGGAGAGAAGAAGTGCTGCTTTGGAACAGATGGCCTTTATCGTCGTCTAGTGGCCGACTCGTAGTAACTACACAGACATCCAATACACCAAACGATTTATCTGCTCAAGACAAGTTCATAGAAATTTGATCAACAATCACTGTTTTTATCAATATTTCAATGTATTGGAAGCCTTATGTTATTTGGAACGTGGTAGTATGGACAGAAACAATGATTTGAAGAAAACTCCCAATAAAAGTGAACATATTTTCCTTTATTGCATCTCCATTTACTCTTTAATAGAAAAATAAATAGGTTCACTTACAGATGATTCACATTCCTTAGCTTCTGACCATTCAAAGGAGATCTTTTGTAGAATTATGTATCTAGGCCTAATGGTTAATTTTGGGTATTTTATTTTAGGTGTTTTTCCTGGAAATAGGTGTCTGTTTCCAAGTGGCTTACGTGCAATAAAAATAAGGTAGGAAATTAAAAAATGGAGGAAATGTATCACAACTCACTTATGTTCAACTGGATCTTGCGGATCACCCCGGTGCTCTACACAAGTGGTTCCCAAACACCAGGCTGTGGACTGGTACAGTGCCACAGAACATTTGCTTCCACACTAAAGAAAATATTATGATTTGCCAAAAAAAGGAAAAACAGAATAATACTTAAATAACTTTATGGGCTATTTAGGCAGTTGAAATTGGTCTGTCTGAGCTGCATATTTCCTCGCCCCTCCCTGTCACTCAAACAATTGGATATACATTTTGAACTAAAGAGGTTCATTAGTACTTGATCAGCTTGTGCGGAATCAAGAATGTAGGGGATATAAAAAACCTAAGGTGTTCAAATCCCCAAGTGGCCAGTCTGCAAGAACATAATGCGAAAAATGGTTGGGGACCCCTGCCCTATACTACATTTAATTTATAGCTTCTGATATACATGGAAAATTAACAAGCAAAAAACATCCTGGGTTAACAGGTAACACCTGACGGCTGTACGACAACCACTGGAATATTACATTGTTTAGATCATCTTAATCTACACCCCTAATAACCCTGCTCATTCCAAACACTGTTTACAGTATTGACAGTAGAAGAAACTCTAAATTATATTAGTGCTCTTAACCTTCGTATCATCACAGGGCTTGACTATCATTTAGACCCATAAGCACAAATGCTTAAAGAGATCAAGCTTCAGGGTCTTCAAACCAGCATATAAATGCCATCGTCCTAATTTGTGAGATGGAAACCTGATTTATTGCACATGTTTGGCTATTCTGAAGTGCAGTTAATCAAGCAGTATTCTCTTTGCGCTGTTTATTGTTCCTTTATTGTCAATCAATGTGACAAGGAGGAGATGGTCTTTTAAAACGTGACCTCCCCCAAATATCAATTCCAATAGTTCAGTGATGAAAACTATGTGAGTGTGTGTGTGTGTGTGTGTGTGTGTGTGTGTGTGTGTGTGTGTGTGTGTGTGTGTGTGTGTGGTTGAATTAATGAATAAGGTCTCAACCACAACCTATCGTCAACCTTTCCTGCAACAGGGACACAAATCACTGACCTGTCCCTTCTGCTGTGATCTGAGTTTTTTCATCAGACGACAGACTAAAAGCTTCTATTCCCTGACAAAACTGTATTCTACATCTATGCATTATTATTTTGTGACTGTATGCGTCTGTGAATAATTGAACATTTTGAACCCATGAGTCAATATGTCTCAAATGAATCCTCGGCTCCCACATCAAAATGATTATTTCTAAACAAACCGTGTTTAATCGACTGCATGCCTCCACGGCACCCTCCATCTGGAGGATGCTGTGTGACAGCTTCTCTTAAATTACAAATATCAATCTGTCACAGTGGGAGCTCAGCTGCCAGTGGCCTCATGGGGGTCCACGTCAAAGCAACCAGCCATCAAAACAAAGCCATCAAAACGCTGCACAGCGCTTGCTGGATGCTTAGTTCTGAGACAACCACGTTCAACACCTGATCACAGCTCCACTAAAATGACCAAATAACTGAATAGCAACGGCTCGTGGTACACATACCCAGGTTGATGTTAAACATTCCAGAAAATAAAAAGGAAATCACAGCTGAGCTGAGCTGGATTCTGTGAGGAACTGAAGCCGGGCCAGTGTGTGGTCCTGGGTCAGCTCTGTGTGGCTCCACCCCTCTCTTCCTCCATGGCAAGGACCGACAGACGCTAGCACCAAGGGCTCCCAATCTGCTGTGTGATCAGTGATACTCTCCCTAAGCGTGTTCCCCCTCCTCATCACCGGCTGTCTGCCCACTGCAACACCACCACTTACACTCCATCCACCCGCTTATTGATACACTTCCCTGCAGGATCGCCTTCGTGTGCTCCTTGGGAAAGCAATGGGTCTGCGGGGTGGCCTAATTCAATCACCGTTAGGGGGAAACACACACATCATTCATCACCAGCACAGGACTAGTCCAGGAATACACTCTACCAGCTCTTCATTATTACTAGATGACCATTAACACACAAACAAATTGCCTTGATGTGGGAAATGAGCAGATTAGTGAACCTGATCGGGGTTATCATGCACTGTTATCATGTAAAGATATTTTAAAATACACTAAATACGCGCACATGATGCACATAAATAGATATTGAGCAAAGGTGATCACAGAAAAGCAATGCAGTCAATTATTAGGTGCACAGTAGACATCATGACTCCCCCTAGGGTTATTTTATTTTCTCTTGGGCTGTATATCGGTTCCCCAACTGTGTTTATAGCAGGCATGGTGTGCGCCCTGTGCATTACAGCAGGCCCAAATGGGTGTTTAACCCAGTGGAATCCAAATAGAAACTGTAGCAGAAGAAATGCTTTTAGTATGCATAATCATCAGGATTCAAATTTTGAGTCTCAGTTTTACTTTACTCTAACATTTATAAAATGCCACTGCGAGTATATAAATGGCCATTTCACTGTTCTGTGTATTACTTAAGTATATTTTAACACATGTTTTGTACATTTTACACAAAACAAGAAAAGAAAAAGTATTCTGTGATTGCATTTTCTATTTATTCCTAGCATTAAAGAATGAGAAGATATACTTTCCTTCAGACTAAAGATTGTATAAGCAGCATTGGCAGACAGAACTGACCCTCAAGTAATTCCTGTTTGTAATGTTGTTGGAGTGCTTTTCTATAGTATATATATGTCATTTGTACAAAAAAAAATTCTCACATGGCCAAGCCAAGCACCACTTCATGATGAACAGTTAATGGATTTCAGTGCCTCTCGGTACACATGATGATGCCATTTAAAGCAAACACTGCAATGCAGGGTCAACACTGAAAGAAAACACAAGGCACAGGTCATATAATATACCATGAGCAGTGAAGCAAAATTACTTGATGTGTCCATTAAAATAGGTAAGATGTCATATGTATGAAGCATAATGTCACACAGGTGGCTTGTATTCTCAAAGTCCTCTCCAAATGTAAAAACGGTTAGAGCTCATTTCAAAGACTGCTTTCTTATGAGGCACTCTAAAGCTATATGTTGTGACAAACACAGAGTGTCATACAAGCATGTGACTCGGTAGCTGCTCAAATATTTAAACATGAAATGTAACGGAAGCCAAAGACAGTTACTGCAGCCACTGAACATTTCAATTTACAAAATCAGCCCAGAGTTGAGAAAGGAGCTGTCTGCTTCAGCACCACGGACAGTTCCTGTCATCTTCTCTATGATGAGGCGCTGCTTGCAGCAACGACAGCCTGCCAGTTTTATCTGCTGCACTTTGTAACATCAGACAGAAGTGACTTTACGAATTCATTAATGCAAGGCCCTGTGCTCATAAAAATACCCCGGAAATCCAGAGTGACACACAGACATATTCTTTCATGAGTTCCTATTGTTTAACAACTTGAATTGGAGATGTGGCTCACCTCCAAGTGGCCTCTGGCATGTCGTCTCTGCCAGCACAAGTAAGATATAGGTCGCCTGACAAACTAAGAAACCCTGTCTGCGGTATATAGGGCCGGGCTTGGTGTTTTCTCAAAATGCAGTCCAGTAAGCAATCAGCGAGACAGCACTGGTTGAATTTAATTGTGTTTCAAGAACCTAAATTGTCTCTCGTGTGTGTGTATAGAGAGATAAATAGGGAGACAGAGAGGGGAGAGAGAGCCTACCTTGACACAAGCATGCGCTCACTTACAGCACATGTTCAAGATGAGCCCAACAGCCACTGACCAACAGACCACCAACAATCTCTCTTCAAAACGACTTGCAGCAGGGTCGAGCAAACATAACATAAAAAAAAATAATATTAAGTAAGGTTTACAATTCATGAGGGTTGCCACTAAGGCTCAAAATGGTCCGGCATTTCTGATTCAGGTGCACTTCCAGAAATAGGATCATCATCAATCATCGCTCAGATTCCTCTGTAATGCGTCGGTATTCGCACGGTTCCACCCAAGGGACCGCGCTGTTGTCCTCATGGGAAACTCATACACCAGGTCGAAATGGCAAGAAAACGAAGAATGTTAGAAAGCACGCCGATGAAGCATCGAGCTGTCATTCCAATACATTTAAATGAGCGTAATAATATGGATAAGTTTTGTCTGGGCAACAAAAAAAATTACAGCGTGTGCGCGAGCTTTGGCATCTCATGTAGTCTGTGTCTCGAATTTAGACTCTGCAACTACAGTGACGCACAAAGAATCATTTCAAACTCAATCACTGGGAGTGTGTGGGGGGGAGTGTGTGCGGGCACGTTAGACACACAAACACACACATACAGTGAGAGTAGAGATAGAGAGAGAGAGCAGGAAGAGTTGTTTTTTTTGGCGCAACCATTAAAAAACTTGGGTCTATTTTATTGTAAAATTGTATGCTATAGTACACACCGCAGCCTCCATATAAAGACAGGGTTGTGCATATAATAAGGCTTACTGGTGGGCTATCTTCAGGGAAAGCTGCCGCTTCGTTTACACCTTTATCTAAATCCTCTCCTTAGTGAGCTCCAGTGAGCCCGCGGGCCGGTGTGTGAGACTGCACTGCAGAGGGCTTCTCCGGCATCTCCATTATTGAGCTCATGAGCAAACACATCGTGAGCCAAATATACAAAATAGGGGCACTGAGTCCACTAAATGAGAGACTCTGAGATTTCCTCTCACATTGCGACACATGCCATTAGTTTGAATATTTATCTATTGCTTTCCTGAATGTTGTAGTCTATAATAATTTATATTCGACTTCATCTCATTGCTGCAGCCCTGGCAGGTGCTGAACTTCTCCTCCGTAAAGCGCTTGACTGGCCCAGAACCTTTTTAAAACTGACCAATATCCCATCTCCACCACCGTGTTTTTTCTGGAATAACTGCTGCAACTGTCAGGCAGATGCTCAGAGTCATAGGCGATCAATTCATTGGCGCAATAATAGAAGAACCAGTTAAATTGAGGTCTGCGAACTTTATCAAATGCTTAGAAAAGCCGTGTTAAGGTTGGTACAGGCAAGCCAAGAGGAAAATTGGCCTACCTTCAACTCGATTCCAAAATGGTACGACGCCGTTTGTCAGTCAGTGGGGAAGGCTTTGGAGATCACAACTCCAGGTCAATAGAGAAAACACGTTTCCATAAAATGGGTAGAAGCCAGTGGTAGTCTGTGTTTCGGCGAGGTCACCCATTCAGCCAGTCGTCCAGTTTAAATCCAAACAGAATAATGGAGATCTTGTCTCTGTCATTTGGGGGAGAAGTGCGCCAAGCGCTCTCCTACGCAGATGTGACTTTGCGCGCTTGAAATAAAGCGTGTGATGGGTAGAAATAAAATAAAAAACACTACTACAACCAATAAAAAAATGTATATCAAAACGATTGGGGGCGAAGCTGGTAAATGGTCTCCCCCTCCCAAAATCTAACAGCTGACTTTTACGCAAATCGTGCCCAATTACTAATCCTCTCCTGGGTTCTTCACCATCTCAGACTCACTAGTTGGTGCGATCCCCACTCAGCAGCGGCGCGGTGGAGATGGGAAAAAGAAATGTATGTATATAAATGGCCAGATCCGATGGGGGTTTCCTCCACTGCTCCGCTCTGTAGTTGCAATGCACACGACGAGGAGGATCTCTCCCCGGTCCTAGTGCACCACAGACCGTCCCTTGCTGGCTCTAAGACACGCCGCGGCTGCACCTGCACTTTGTCATTTCCATCGATAGAGCAGTAAAATGGATGAGGGGAAAAGAAATTCCAGCACACACCTATAACTCAACTCAAAGCTTCCACGCTGAAGAGAACATGATGTGCAAAAAAGGGTCCTTTGTTGGAAGAGAGAGAAGGGGATATGGGTGAGAAAGCTAGAGCAAAAAGAAAGAAAGGTTTGAAGTAAAAAAGGGAGAGAGAGCAAAAGACAGAGGACATAGACTTAAAATTGAACCCTCAATATAGGCCTAATTAGTCCCTCATACCATTGATGTCCCAGCTCATGAGAGGAGAGCTTGTAATAAAGTCTGAATTCACAATCACATTAATGTTAAATGACTGTGCAAATCAAATGATTCAGTGCAAATCCAGATGGGGTCCTATTAAATGGCATCCTCCTTTGAGATTCATGAGTTTGTCTTGTGGCATAAAGCAAAACACAGAGGCGATTGACATCAACAGCAATATGGAAATCAGGTTTGTTGAATCTTTGAATCATGCAGTTAGCAACTGATGAAAGGATCCTGGTAAAAGTGTTGTTTGTGGTGTTTATCAAAGTGCACTCAATAGACTTCCCCAGCAAAATTATAAGAACACACAGGGAAAACAGCTTATATTTGGGGCAATTTTAATGCAGTAGTGGTGGGACTGTAATTCTGCTAGAAGTCCATCACAGGACCTGAAGCAATTAAGAGAGATGGTGCTGTTTATGCAGAATGGGCTCCTAGTCATAGGACCCTATTAGATTCAGACTCAGAGTGGTATTAGTGGTACTATTATATGTATGTAAAAAACTAAAATACACTTGCAGTCAACATGGAAAGTAATCACATCCCTGGAAGATTAATACATTTATTTCTTTTTTCCTATTTGCACACTAGAGATGCTGACAAAAACCGACAAACATTTGTACAATTATTAAAAGCCTGAATTACTCTGCATCTAGACTGAGTACAGATAAGTTGAACTACAGCGGACTTCAGGAAGAGAAGAATCTTTCTAATGAATTAATCCACAGACACAACATATCAATTATTCTCAACTAGGTGAATCTGAACATTTTAACTTTAGTATTTGAGATTTATACTTGGTTCTTGGTTCTGTAATTTGTCTGTCTGCTTTGGTATAAAACTGAAATGATGATGTGATGTAGCATCAGATCAGTCCAATCACTTACAGATTTCCAATAAAGGGGTGTGTTGGAACAGTAAAATACTTCCATGAAGGTTGGGCTCCTGTAACCTTGCTCATGTCTCCTCAGAGATCCCACCTTGCTCCTGAGAGCAGAAATCAAAGCACTGGAACAGCCTTCATGATAGCGGACCGGAAACGATTAAGCGAGAAGCGACGGATGATCAAATAAGGGAATTGGCATGTACTCGGTGACAGGGGAACAGAATTCGACACAACACCTGTACCAGGGCTCAGCCTGCCAGCTGCTGCCAATCAAACACTGACACAAGCACGCCCCTCCAGTTGGCTTTGACAAAAATTTGTATTTGTGATATTTCCATTTTTCTTCCTTTTAAGAGTATAAAATCATAAACAACACATTTAAAATGTTGACACTAAAGAGATGACTTTAAAGGCCTTGCACACCCATGGTGATTTAAATATTTTGGCTGATTAGACCTCTTCTCAGAACTGTGTGGGAGCGTATGTGCTTGAATTAGTTCTTGCTATTAGTTTCGTAGCACCTGTTAGGGCTGGACCAATTACACCTTTATCTTTTTTTTTCAGTACATTGAGTCCAGTGACTTCACATAATTCTCAGCATAGCTCGGCCGCATTCAACCTGAGCAAATGTTTAATCTGGCAGATATAATAGAACACCTGTGTAGGTGTGCAGGTACAAAAAACAATAGTGAATGATTCAGTTCTTGTATTCATCCCCAGTGGTGGTTTAGTATCAGTGGTGAGATACAGCCATTGTTGGCACGTACATCCTACTAATTTATGTAATTGCTGCCTGAAAAAAATGTCTCTCTCTCACACAAACACACACACATACACGAGAAATAAATAGTGAAAACTAGAGTGATTTCATATTCACTTGAGTAATACATAAGCACTGTACTACCCTCTCTCTCTCTCTCTCTCTCTCTCTCTCTCTCTCTCTCTATTTTGTGTGTGTGTATCGTCTGTTTGAGGCTGATTTAACATGTTGTTAAGATATAAAGATATAAAAGTGCCCAACAATAATAGAAAATTTGAGGGATTGTACCAAAATCAGGACAAGACCCAACCCAGCATAAACTAAGCAAAGTATGCATTTGTACAGTGTTCATAGGGTAGTCAGTTTCAAAAATTTCCGTAATTGAAATTCACCACTCCAAATCAATTACAGTTACAAGATTCAAAGGCCATGTTACAGGAGCCAAATTTATAGACTTTTGCAATGCATTTCACACAGTAAATTATTATTATTTTTCTTGATAAACCATCTAGCATCTTTTCACTCCAGGAGGTAATTTTTCACCTCAGTGTGTAAATGAGACAGCCGTCTTCTATATGTTGAACCAAATCATTTCCCCCTCTTCTAACCTCCACTCTCTACATGACTTGATGCCACAGACTTACCTATCCATCACAGGAAATGTAAACGAATAGAAGTGTAAACAACTCTAACAAACTCTCCTTTCACGTCTGCTATTTGCTTGTCTACAGCATGTTGTGCAGATCTAGAGCAACAATGATTCTGGGAAGCAAACACCTCTTACTGTTGGATTTTTTGGGTGAAGGATTAAGCACATAATTGAATAAAAACCAACTATTGTCTCTGAAGAATTTATTAATAAAAAGAGAATGACAGAGAAGTACTACAACGTTAATCAGCTGGGCCAGAGGTTCTGTCTCCCAGGACATTCACTAATGTCTGGCCCCAACTAAAGGTATGCATAATCATTTACACAGTCTAGGTTTCTATGTTTTGGAGAACAGAGATCCTCTCCCGCCCTTGAATGCACATTTAAGCAGAAGAGAAAAACGGCATGAAAGAAAAACACCAAAACAATCTCACAGCTCTGACCTAAACCCTCGTAAATATGAACAGACTAACATAAGGAGTATAGAAGAAGAAATTGTAAGGATAAAAAACACAATACATATATATTTATAAGACATAACAAAAATAGTATATTGAATAAAAGTTTTTATTGGAAGAACAGAGCTGAAACAGCTGATCATAACTCATTCATCTAAAACAGCCACTCCAACCACATGTCCCTGTGTGGCATTTTGAGTTTGACTTTTGAGGATTTTTTTTTGCTTTCCTTGACTCTCTAATAGCATTTTGTTGTCTTACCGTGATCTGTTGTTATGCTGCAATGCAGTAAAGCTGCTGTAAAGCAGTTTTAACAGAGTCAATCCAGTAAACTAAAATAAAATGAAAACAGAAGCTGACACAGAATATCTATTTGGGATGTCAATCATTTAAGAACACATTAAGCCATAAGTAAATTACTCTCAGATAACAGCAATGGTAATGACGTTCCACAAAGACGGCTAGAAAAATAAAACAGCTCCAGGACATATAGCATGAGTGAACGCCAGACGCACCTGTGTGTTTGTGTGTCAAAATGAGGACAAAACACCTCTTTATCAAGTCCCATCAGCATCTGTGGTGTCTATAAACTAGATTGGAAAGAAGAGGGCTGTCTTGTATAACAACACTTGCCCAGAGCTCAGGAAACTCGTCACAGACGTATCTGCCTCCACAGTTTTTTCTTCAGTATGAGTAGGTACCTGACCGTTATCCGTCATGCAGAAAATATAGAGCCTGACTGATATGACATAAATCCTCCTCTTCATTCTCCTTTAAAAAAATCTCACTCACTCACTCACTCACTCACTCACCCACTCACTTGTTCACTCACTCACTCACACTCTCACTCACATATTGCTGCCTGCTGAATATTCAGTAGATAAATGGTGCGGTGCACGAGTGATGCCATAGAAACTGCTGAGAGATCACAGGACCTCATCACATCTTACTCCCACACTTCTTTTTTTCTGGTGCTGCATTGTCCAGTCTCCTTCTATTAAATGGTTCCTCTCAGCAGCTTCTTTGACAGTACACTAAAAGCTCCATAAAAAAGCTCTCAATAATTCCACAAAGTTACCAACTTTGCTTTAAAGAGCAATATCTTGCTTTAGCATCATGTCCCACTTTCCACGTTGCGCAGGCAGAAATAGACTTTGCATTAGAGTGCAATCAGATAAAGAAACAATCTATTCCTTGATCCAAATTGAAAATAAGAAAAATAATGTGAATTGTCATTGGGACACAGATGTAGCTAGATGTAGTCAAATTGATTCTAACATTAAAGCCCTCCGCCTATTCCTTGTTTTCCTGAACATTTTATAACTGGATAAAGACATTTTTCACACCACAAGTGGTACGATTCAATACATTCAAATCCACTACTGGATCCCAATGAAAAGTAGGTAAATGCATTATGTGGGTGCTCATACTAAGGCATTATAGTTTATCTATTAATAACTTAATAACCTTTTTTCAGACATTAAACATGTATTAACTGCTTTTTTGCCCACTTGAGGGCAGCGTAGCAGACTGTAAAACAATACTGACATATTATCACCTTATAAAGTTATAAAGTATAGGCTACAATGGAACTGGACATCTTGAATAGGCAAGAAGAGGTGCAAAATAATCACAACCAAAATCAGTTATGAATGACTTTTTTGCACTAATTATTTTCAAATAGGACATAGCTAACCATTTTGCATCTCAGGATAACAAAATGATTCCCTGTCCCTCATCCGTCATTTGTCTGTCTTCCCTATAATCTCTCTTACTGTGATACATGCACACACACGCATGGACAAACACACACACACAGGCACACAGACAAGCAGATGTTTCACAGAGTGTGCTGACTGATACATGCCCATTGCCTAATTGCAGGTTTATAAAATCTGCAGGTTCCGGGTGCCAAGCAGTTTCCAAACGGATGCCAAGCGGTTGCTGTGACAGCAGGTCTTGACCTTCCTGTAATTGTAGAGATGATGCCATTTCCCCTGCTCATCTGGTATGCACATCTGTGCCAGCACAAAACCACTGACAGCCAGAGCACACAATAGAAATAAAACCAATACATCAGAATGAGAGTCAGATTATTGTTATGGGTCCCTCAGAGGTTTACTTTCCAAAATGTTAATTATTTTTTCAAAACCTTACCTTTATGCCTGATTTGCTCTATCAATAATTGATACTGATATTGCCAACTACATCTGCGACCATGAAAACATGAAATACTAACCCACACAAGGAATTCATTGGTTCTGGGATAGTTGAAGACATTTTCTTGTTCTTGATTATTTTATCGTTTTGGCCTTTTCATCCCCTTGATGTTGTGATCATTTTCATTGGCAACTGGCAAACAGCTTTCCTGATCAGAGTGGCATGACCTTCGCTGGACAGTTGGACAATCCAGTACAGCTGTCTGATGTTGTAGTGTCAAATGACATTAATGACATGCAGTACCTGCAGTATGTGCTTTATCTCTCAATTTTTTTTTACCTATTATATTTTCTGTTTTGCATCAAATTACCAAAGCAAATTCCTTGTATGTGAATGAATGTCCCACCCACAGCTGGAAGTTCACAATCTAAAAACACCTATCATGTAACAGTTATTGTGGCATTGTGGTGAGATTTAGTTATGACACAGAAAGTCTTGGAACACAGCCTACATGCTTGATATTTTAATGTAACATTTGTAGTGTTTCCTTCTGCTTCAGGTGTTCAACACACTTGAGCATAAAATGACATTTTCCTCTTTGACGTCAGTAACTCGCTTCCCTTTTCTTCTCATGTCTAAAAATGTTTGTTTTGTAAAAGGACTTTGCAGGAATAATCACTGTATTAGTCTGCACTTTTTCACTGCCTTGTTGTATTTTTTCTTTACGCTGAGAGTTTGTGAGAAGGTAGAGTAACATTCATGGCATTGTACAGCTTAGCTTCTTTCCACATGCTGACTACTGCTAAATATTTCATCAGGGAACTAGATTTTCTCCCTCTGCAGTTCACCAACAAACATACTCCAACCCACAAAATTATCACAAGAACTAAAACACTGTGAAAGCCAAATCTCTTCAAAACAGCGAGGAGGAGAGGAGAAAAGAGCTCAGTGAGTAGAACTCTGAAAACTCTGCTATGAAGATGCTTTTGTGAGTGCCTGTGGTAGGAATGCTGAGACACTTAGGAGGAGCATAATGGTACACGCATAGGTGCAAGTGCAGTGGAAAACGGCATAGGTGAAACAGCCTGACTTCAAACCAAAAGTTAATTTAAAAAAGAAAAAAGAAAATAAATTGTTTAAAAAAGCTCAGGCAGTGTGCTGATAGGTGCACTTAAACATGCCCTAGGTGATAAACATCTCAAAGTAAATAATAATTCCAATAGTAAAATAAAATTGCACATATCCATCATATTCTTAGTTTACACTGAACCTGCAATGATGGATTTTTGTGGCCACTTGCTGAAACAGAGGAGCTATTAAAGTCCAGGAATTTATAACTGAATTAAAATGAATTAATTTACCACTGATGTGAAGAGGTGTCAAATGCACATTTAAAGAGGTTACTTCCCCACACAAAAGACACAAAAAAAGGAGGGAAAACCAAATCATGCCTGTATGTGAGCTGACTCAGCAGGGATGTATTAAATGAGAAAATCTGATCTAGAGGAGAAAACATATCTGAAAGCAATACAGAATGCCTGAAAGCCTTACTGCAATATAAGCTATTATACTGCCTCCTAAATTTTGTTCCCCTTTACATAAAATACATTTCCACCATAAAGTGATGCAAAGAAAAGTATGCAAGTTTGCTGACCATACTTAGTCATAATTGAGATGGCTTTTCATCTCCACATGCGTTAAGAGTTCAAAAGTTTAATGTTTAAAAAGTTTAACTGGCCGTGGTTAATGTCACAGAAGGCAAACTCATAAAATGCACCAACCTCACTCTAAACTAAATTGAAAAGTTGTCAGCCTTACAACATTGATATATCTTGTTAGCAAACAGTTGCTTATATACTGTTGGGGATTTTCAGCATATGGTCAGGTTTGGTTCTTAGCTGAATATCAAAGATATTCTAGAAATATATATAAAACTATTACAGTAATATTCAAAATTATTATGTGTAATTAATAAATACGGAATCAGGGACCAATAACTAAATATAAGTAGTATCATCAGTCTAAAAAAGGGTTTGTCCACCTGTAGCTGGCAAACAGAGAAGGATGAGTCCGTACACTGGCCGTGGCAACCAACACTTACTACAACATTATACACAAATAATCACAGGCAACGACTTCTTAAAATTATAATAGGATTTATTCAACTCAAGCATAGATCAATGATCAACACCTTTAGCAAGTAAATCACTATTAACTATTCCAAGCAAAATGAAATAAAGCCAATAAACAAATCATACAACAAACCAGCAAGCATGTCTGTGTGTGTGTGTGTGTGTGTGTGTGTGTGTGTGTGTGTGTGTGAGTGAGAGACAAAGGAGGGGGAGAGACTAAGAGAGGGCGGTGGATCCGACCACATGGGTGGTCGCAGATCTGGTTCAGAATGGGCTCGAGGCCAGCTGATTTTGGAATCAAGATGGCGGTTCAAACCATGCGTTTTCAAGATCAAGATGGCGGAAAATCACTCTCGTTAGCTTCAGAGATCACATGGTGTGTGCATGTGGGGTTAGTAAGCAGAAGGAGGAGAGAAAGGCACAGAGGAAAGCTATATACAATATACCACAGTCTATCCTACAGCCACCAGCGGTGAACGTTCATTCAGCAGCGGTTGCTGGCTTTGGATTAGATAGAATGTGAACTTGTATCTGTTCTCAGACAACAGAAGCCAACACCAAAAATCCTAATTACTGTTGCAAACACTCAGCTACAACTTTATCAATGAGAGGGACAGTAGTGAACTTGCATTCAGCAACCGTGTTCCTTGGCTTGACACAGTAATAGGAACAAAGCGGTCATGGTCCAGCGGGTGGTACCGGACACAAACAACATGCGTATACGTCACAAAATGGCTGTACTTCCTGGGATTACTCCGCCCCCTGAAAGCTTCAACCAATACAAACCTTTGGTTTAGTTTTAAAGTTAGAGTTCACAGGTAGGTGTGAATTAACTGACTAGGGGCCATCTGGGCATTTCATTGTTCTCTGATCCACTTTGTGTAGACAAGCCGCATGGCCAGGCTTTGGGGAATTCAACAGGCCGGGGTCAGGCCTGTAGGATGTCACAAGGCCCATTCTTGGTTCTACCAGACTGTGAGGCCCAACAATACACATCCAGCAGTTAGGGAGCAACACACATAACAGATGACTCCAAATGCCACCTGATGAATGTGAGTACAATAGTCACTCTCCTTTTAGCTCTATTTTCTCTCTAATAACTCCTAAGCGAAATATCAGGCCCAAAAACTGCTAAATGCCCTACCTGCTGGGCTGTAGAGTAGCTACAGGTAGAGCACTTGCTACATGAAGTAGTGCACATTAGGGGTTAAAGCTTTATTGCTAAAAACAGCTACCTGCTGTGGCTGAAAACACTTGAGAACGGTAAGAGTGAACCAAAACAGACTGACAGCTAAACAGTCGGCTGCAACAGGCTATAAAGCAGTGTAAGGCCGAAGAAATTTATAAACTTGGGTGATAATTCTCTTTAGGTTCATCTCCACAAGCAACCCCTTTCACACTGTCACACTGTTTTCAAATTGTCATTTTATACATTATTATAAAAATAATGATTAATGATAATATCTATGGTTGCTTTGAAATAAATACATGTTATACAAATGGTCAAGACTATGGGAAACTATCAACAAGCAGCTACACCATAAATACATTTGCAATTTTTATTTTATTTTATATGCTGGTATATGAGTGTTATATGAGTGTGGTAAAGATTTTTAATCATTTTGAACTAGACGATGATACGATTTGTAAGGAAACTTCGTCTATTTAAATGATCTTGAGGTATGGAGTGAGTGTGCAGGCGCTACTCTTTTTCATCAACGCTGAGACACTTGTCAACATCATTAGTCAGTCTCATTAAGGTCTCCCATCTAACCTGAATTATACATCAAACAGCCAATCAAGAGCTTGCATCCAGAGCTGTCATGGGAGCATTCCTGATGATTCCCAGTTGAGGTCTATCCTTTTAATCAAAGGCTCTTTCCACCAAGCATATCTCTGACTCGGAATTAAAACTCAGAGTCTGACTTGAGCAGGCTGAAATATGTTTCAGGAGACGCATTTAGTGCTGCTTGCAAGTGCTCTACCGAGAGCGTACATTGAAACATCAGAATGAGTTCCAAAGCTTCAGAGGAGAGGACTTCTCATGCTATGCTCCTCACAGCTTAAGGAAATGTATGGCTTACTTAAAATATTCTGTGCTCTGCTTATATTTGGTCAGCATGGATACACTTGACATCTGTAGAAAAGCTCAATAAGTCTCAATAAATAATTTCTTCGAATCTTACACCATATATTATTACTGATGCATCCACTTCCCTAAGTACAGTCTTTTCGCTGGTGAAAAGCTACAACTCTGTTTGAGCAGAAAGGTATCAAATGTTCAAATTTTACCATTTTTTAAAAAGTAAAATGAAAAAGTGAACACAAGAGTTAGTCTACTTGCACAAAGTAGTTTGAAAGAGGAAAAGTAGAAATAAAAATGTACAAGGGTAAAACTGATGAAATATGGAAAATAAGTGAGGACGTCAATGATCAGTAAGTTATTGTTTGGACTAAAGATGTAAGTCTCAGGCGAGAGTTCAACTTTGCTGGTGTTTAATTGTCCTCTATTTGAGTAGAGGTTTACAGTACTTTAACACAGTTATCACAATACATGCAGGACTAACAGCATGCAAAAAATACAGTAATAAAAGTAAAGCATTTGGAGTCATTTGCTATCTCATGTCTTTAAACTCTCTCACTTTTAACACAAGGTTACTCAACATTCTTTTAATCACGAAACTCCTCCTTGGAACATCAACTTTGTCTGAAAACAATTGTCTCCTCCCTGTCCCTCCCTATCGCCTCTAGTGTTCATTAACATAGAAATTGATGAGCCACAATTGATGCTCTAAAGCAAAGTTCAGACAGCAAGGTCAGCCAAGAATCAGTAATTAAGCCAGTTCTTAAAGTGTGGCGGATATGCTTATTAGTAGTGCAGGCCAGGACTCATCCACATAGAACTGAAAATGGAAATAAAATCCATCTCATTCCCGGAGAAACCTGCAGGACGTCGGCACTCAGCGTGTAAAACAATTACAGACTATTACATACGGCATAGAGGGTTGAAAGTGGACTTTGCTCCAACTGTCTCACACCCTGTCTTTTGAGAGACACAAAGGCTGTCTCATATTGTGTGCTTCTAAATGTCTGAATCTGTCTGTCTTCAGTTTTCATACAACAATTCCATCATTCATGAGAGAGAAATGTCCCATCTAATGGTGTAGAAATGTCCTAGCTCACCTGCTGCAGGCTCAAAGCAACACGAAAACCATGACCCTTTGCCCTAGTCAGAACAAGGTCTGGCTTCTGATATGCTACTCATATATGCTCAATTACCTGTCATTTCAAGCCCAATTTGGTCCGAATGGGGGAAAAAAAGACTAAAGCTACATCCTTACTGCCTTTTTCCTTCTACTGGGTCTCTCCCCCGCTACTGCTCTCCGTCACATTAAACAGTAATAACAGCAAATGTTTCAATGGTTTGAAGGACAAAAGGGGTGCTTTTAAGTACAGGAGAGATGATTTATTCATTGTTTTAAGCTCCATTGTATCAGAGGCCCTACCACAGGTGGTAGAGGCGGGCTAGATCTGCACTTAAATTGTCTAACAGAGGCGTAGGCAGGAGTGCTACAGTCGCTCTTTTACTCTTTGTGTATCTTTCCCTCTTTCTCTGCCTTTGTCATGGCTGTGTTTTTTGATGCTGTAGCATGAGCAGTTGATGCTGATGTAAGGACATAATAATGTATAATGTAACTTGAGATTTTTATACAATATGTTTTCATTCATTTAGCTTTTGGTCTTAAGGGCTCTCACTTGCCTGGCGAAATACATTGATGTTATTACTAATTTAATCCAATGTGAAACTTTGCATACTGCAAGAAGGATAAACATGAAGACTGTGAATAATTTAGCAAGAAGATGGAAATCACACAGAGAGCAAACCCTTTTCCTCACATAAAATCTCAGACCTCTATCATTCCTACTTTTGCCATGGTTAGTTGTTATAGTATAAGTTTTTGTACAAGGAGATAAAAAAGCTGAATAATAAAATGTCTACTTGTGCTTGAGTGGTTCTTTTTAGGCAGGTGAAGTCTGTATTTGTGTCCCTCCAGCTGTGAAGAGAAGACAGACAGACCGGCAAGCTTTGTTGTCTCACAATGGGTTTTGGACAAACTTGTCACACATACTCCTACTGGAAGGGAAGGGTTGCTGTAACAGCAGAGAACAGCAGAAAAACATTAAGAACTCAGTGACAAAGCAGCAGGACCCACACAGCTCTCGGATGGACTGTCAAATCGGCCCACTCTATACTTAACAGTTAACAGTGAGTTCATGACATAAAATCAGTTTGTTGTTATGTAAAATCCTGGGGTATATTTGACCGCTTTAACCTCTCAAGGTCTGATAACTCTAATATTGAATGTAATCATTGGTAATGCTGATATTTATTTAGGATCTAATGTCTTTATAGTGCAACTCTATGCTGTTCAGTTCTAACAATTTCCACCCCTAGATAAAGTGTCCTACTCCACCACAACTCACTTTCTATTTGGTTACTTGATGACATTAATGTATACATTCAATATATGCAATAAAAAGGGTCTGCATTGGTGAGGGCATGTTGCTTCAGGTTCCCGTAAGGCAATGAAATACCATTCAGGAAATCCAGTTTGAGTGACAGTTCCATGAGACAGAAGGCTTAGTATATCCCAAAACAGGCTGCACAGGTTTATAATATTATGAGGTAATCTTTCAGGGTTGTGTATGCATTTGATTGGCTAATGAAGCACCTTACAAGATGATGTAACCTTGCATGAAAGCTGAAAGCTGAAGTTGAGCTAAGTTTAAACGTTTATGATGGATGACTGTGTGTGTTTTTTGATGAGGTTTCTGTGTTGGTGTGACGGAAGCCAGCGAAGCTGTGCAGTGAGTAAACCTCACTCCTCAACACCTTAAGAGACGCACTGCCGACTGACGCTGGGTTTTAGCCTACTCGTCAGCGTGTCTGCCTCCCGTAAGCGAGGTCGCCGGTTTGAGTCAGGACCGTGCAGTACGTTCTCAGGGGCAGCCAGTTACACTGGCACCACTTCTGTGTCAATAAAGTGGTCCCCGTCAAACAAAAGTGGCTGACATTTTTCCAGTATTGCTAAAGTCAGACAGAACTTGATCAAATTCATTCAAGCCTAACCTTTCAGCTACTCTAGAAAGCCAATATTGAGATTTAGAAATAAAGGACAAAAAAATCTTGACTGTGGAGACATCTGTAGCTGCAGTTTCCCTGTGTTATTGGGAGTGTATATGAAGACAGCTGTTAGAACATCTACTGACACTGTGACAACTCCTGTATCAAGGTTTCTGGTTCATTTTGAGCTAATGGGTGAAAGGGACAAGCCAAGACGCATTGTCCGTCAGCCACAATTTCAGTAATTACAGTGGAGAGCATTCAATGACACTTTGTCACTGTTCAGCAGCTATATAATCCTGACACATTTCATGTGTTGCAGCCATTTCCCTGTTTGTTTGGAATGATAAATGTTGCCCATGTGATACAAACATCCAGGTTTTTGTCACCCAATGTGTGCGTGACCGTTAAAATAAAAAGTCAGTTGAGCCAGACAAAACACAATCAGGGTCCTCTGGTTGGTGCCCATTGACACTCACAGTGAGAAACCTCTTCACTGCACCACTATTACTGTTTATTGCACAGAATTTGTTTTTTAGGAGCACTAAATTACAGCATTTATCTAACATACCTTTATCCTCATCATCAACACAAAAGCAGCTCTGAATCTAATCAGTTCTTATGAAAACAGGCTTTCTTCAGTATAAGCAGGCAAATACAACAAAGACACAGATAGCGGCTGAGTCATGGAAAGGGAATGAGAACATCCACATGGTGGAGAGGCGAGAACAAAGTGCCAATCAGCCGACCATAACAACACACACAAAGGAGAAATGCAAATAAATAACCTGGTGTACTAGTAGAAGGCAGCAAGTTATAGAAGGTCATAAGACAGACGGAGAGAGAGAGAAGAACAGAAGGGCAGCACTATTAGCCTAGAGTGACAAAAAGAGGAGTGTTAGATGCTTGCCACTTCATCATTTTGCTGTGAATGATTTTGCATGAATTTGTGTGATGACTCATGATACGCTGTGATTGATTTGCTCTGCAGCTAAAAGCTTGTAATTAGTTACTGAAAGTGAAAACATAAAATTAACCATGTGAATGACTTTCTTAAAAAAGTCGTATGTAGTTGTTTGTCACTCGGTCTTCCTTTGTGTTTTCCTACCTCACAAAGAAAGGTCTTCTATTCACAGTTACAACAAATGTGCCCTTAATAGACACGTCTGGCTAGTCATGCTGTTATTGTTGTGTTCATTAGGGAGGGATGGAAGGCTTGAGAGTGGGTGTGTCATTAGTAGTAAGCTGATCTGGAGTGAGGGAGCAAGAGACTCCCCTGGCTTGCTCATGTCTGACAGCCAAAAGATTAGTATGAAGGATGTTCTTCATTTGTTAAGTGCTGATACTAATCCCATCTATCGATGTTATGAAGTGACACTCTGTCTTCATATGGCCTGCACAGCATCTCCAAGATCAACACTGACGTAAATTAAAACCAGAACCTGCTGCCCTCATTCAACCATCAGTTATTCATGTCTGCGTGGCGTCTGTTGACAAAACATTGTTTGTTTTTTTAAGCATGCAGATACATATACATAACACAAGGCTTTAAAGGGAGAATATGTAACTATTGAGAAAAACATGTTTTCACAAGTGTTTGTTTGCAGTTCTAAATGAATGTGCCAGTATTGCATTTTGGGTGAAGACAGCAACAGTGAGGCCTAGCTAAAGAGTTTAGAGCTATTGTTATTTGAGAACCAAGCAAAGTCTGAGTGACAGCGGCAGAGAGAAGGACAGAAGACCAGAGAAGTCATACAACCAAAAACTGAACAGAAAATAGGCATGTGTAGGCAATTTTAGAGTGAGAAAGCAATAGATGCTTGTGTGTCTGTGACAGATAGCTAAAGGAGGGCAGAGAGCAGAAGCCTTTGTGTTTGAGAGAGAGAGAGAGAGAGAGAGCTAGGTAACATTATCTTCACTAGAAAGTTTGTTTTAATAACACTGTGTAGCAAGATGCGTAACTATTCTGTACAAAATGTAAAACTCCTGCCTGTTTCGCTAGATGCTGCCTAGCAATGCAAGCGGCAGGAATTCTGAGGCTCAAGAACAATATTATATAACATTTAAAAGTGATTAAATTTAGTTAGCCTATATGATAAAATGAACATTTTATATGTGGTATTTTGTTGGCAAGTGGCCATGGTTCAAGCCAGATAATACTGTCCAAGATGTACATGTATAATTGTAATGGATGACCTTTGTGTCACCCATAAGAATCATGGAACATCCAATTTGTCAAGTATTATCACTTGCATAACTGACATCAAATTCAGTTTGCTGAAACTAAACAAAACTGCAGAGTATCCATTACTTCAAAATGTGCATGTTATAGTTCCGGAGGGACCATAATATTTAAGAAACAGAGGGTGTTGGGACGTTAATGTGCCGAGCGATGGAGGTGGGTTCATAAATAGTCTTATACTCTGACACATTGAGCTGGCTAAGGAGGTTTGCAAGCCAGCTGAACTTGGAAGCTCCTTAGTGAATGAAAGTTCAGAAAGTGGCAAGTCCCTCCTCCACCCTGCAGCCTACACAGCCAAGGCTTCACACCGTTTTATGTAACCATTGATGGAGAAGAAGAGAGGCAGAGAGATAGAGAGGTGGTAAAAGAGAGAGGTAGGAAGAGAAAATATAGAGTCACATAAAAAAGCGTCAAAAGTATATAAAGAAACAATGAATAAGATGCATGCTCATTTTTCTCAACTCTTTAACTCAAAATAGTATAATGAAAACATGTCATTAACGTGCCTTTGTAAAAAAAAAATATTTAAAAGATAATGCTGGCATTATTGTATATTTTTCTCACTGTCAACAAAATCCCATGAACAGACCAAAACCAATAATGCATTAGTTTGTTTCTCTCTCTCTCCCTGTTTGTCTCTCTCAGCACAATCATTTCTGGTAAATCTGTAAATCTTTAAAAATGGCTCACAAAAATATAGTTAAATTTTTTTTAAAGGCTGAGTAATTTCCTAAAACAGCTGGTTGCTATAGTTTTTGGAATTTTTTTCTCAAACAGGAGTAACTGTTTGAAACTATTTTTTTGTTGACTATTTTCTATTTTCGTTTTTGAAGGTCTATTACACGGATGAAAAAGCTATATCCAAGATTATTTAACAATATTAAAATGTAGAATATTTTAAGCCTTATGTCTGTGAAGGTTCTCAGTCATCCAGGTCATAGTTATCCAACGAAGGTTGAGGTCAAGGGCAACTGGACTTGGTTGGACATACTAGAGGAAGTTTCATCCCTCATCCAAGAACCTTCTTAAGTTCTGACCGACTGGTAGGGAAACTCAGCTATTTATCCTCTGTGGGATTGTTAGCTAGGATCGTCGATACCGCTGGCTCGTTAGTGCTCCTGGCTGTGGCAACGACAGTCATCACGGTCGTGGCCATGTCTTAACGACCATCGTTGGCATCTTCACCTGAGGCCAAGAGGAAATGCTTGTTCACTTTCCTGGGAAGTGATGAAAGGACAGCATTGTAAGTGGGGGATATGTGGTAGCGTAGACCCCCTCCTCTGTTCAACGACAGCTTCTGAACCCGGGTGTAAATGGCTTCCCTGACAGCTCTTTTTTAAAAACCATCCATCTTCTCTGTCTAAAATGTGCACCTGGTGATCCTCAAACGAGTGTCCTTTATCCTTCAGATGTAAATAAACTGCTGAGTCTAGACCAAGAAAGGAGAGCTGTGACATCACTAAGCAAGGATCAAAACATCACCATCTTACCTGCGGACAAAGGAAGATGCACGGTAGTCCATAATGCAGTGGAATACCAGGACAAAGTCAACACACTACTAATGGACACAAACACATATGAGACACTGAAGCAGGACCCAACCAGCGGGTACAAGAAGAAGGCCATAAAATGTCTACAACAACTTCAGAAAGAAAACTCCATCACCTAGGAACAGTATTACCGTTTGTATCCTGGAGAAGCAATTCCATGCATATATGGACTACCCAAAATACACAAAGAAGGAGCCCCACTCAGGCCAATTATCAGCAGCATCAACTCGGTCACCTACAACATTGCCAAACACATATCTACCATCTTAGCCCCTTTGGTTGGTAACACGCCCCACCACATCCACATCCAGTCTCTTGGATGAGGGACGAAACGTCTTCTAGTATCTTCAACCAAGTCCAGTTGCCCTTGACCTCAAACTTCATTGGATTATTAAGCCTCATCCATTAAAAGAACAACATTGACAAATCAGATGAAAAAAATTTCTATCATGTTACACATGGGTCTGAGGTACCCACAGTATATTGTACATCAACTCCCCAAACACACACAAGCAGTACATGTTCTGTCATGATGAGCTGAGCATGTGTATGAAGTAACATGTCTGGTCACTTAGAGACAGACAGTACAGTATTTAGGAAAACTCACTCAGACAACACACATACATTCCTACATTACCAACTATCATTCCAGACTTACACAGTATGTGTCAGCAATATGGATGTCTGCCAGAAGCTGTCATAAAATTTGAAGAGAAGACCTCTGCGAAGAATTCGGCTCCCAGTAAAAACCTCCTGAATGTCGGAATCAGAGCAAAGAGGGTTAAATCAAGGGCAGCTGAACTTGATTAAAGATACTTGAAGACCTTTCGCCTCTCATCCAAGAGGCTTCTTGTCAGTTCTGACGTGAACTTGAAGATGTGGTGAGAGGCAAAACGTCTTCAAGTATCTTTAATCTTCAGGCAACAAGGTCATAGTTATCCGAGGAGGGTTAAGTCAAGGGCAACTGAATATACTTGAAGATGTTTCGCCTAATGGATGAGAGGCGAAAGTATCTTCAACCAAGTCCAGTTGCCGTTGACTTAACCCTCACTGGATAACTATGACCTGGTGACTGAGAGCAAATGTCAGCAGCAAGCTCAGCTTGCAGCCCCTCTGGGATGTCCTTTGTCCGTCGAACGACCGTCAGAGAAACATTGATTTT
Source organism: Micropterus salmoides (assembly GCF_014851395.1). Classification (NCBI taxonomy): domain Eukaryota; kingdom Metazoa; phylum Chordata; class Actinopteri; order Centrarchiformes; family Centrarchidae; genus Micropterus; species Micropterus salmoides. Next base: position 19,622,031 of record NW_024040596.1, read on the forward strand.
TTTACTGCTTTATTCAGTCTTTCTGCCGTTTTTATTCTTCTGGTTCATTTGTTTTGGAAAGAAGGAGATCTCTGCGGATAATTCATCTCTCGCTGCAAACCTCCTGAATGATGAATACTGAAGGAATCCTAACTGTGAGAAGCAGACTGCAGTGAAGGCAATGGTGGTGAAGAAAACAACTTTTATGATCCCATGCTACTCACGTCATCAGACTATGTTTTGTAATTGTTTTGATGTGAGAAACCACATATCAGCAGAAAATGACATACTGTGTGTTTAAAGCAACAGTGGCAACTCTGTTGATGCCTATATAAAATATGAAAACACTACAGCAGGTTTTAGTTGCTAGTGATGCTAGATTTAAGCTTCACACATTCACAACATTCAGCGTGTTCCAGGTAATGAAAATGATGTCTCAACAGCGGGAAGTCAGGATTTTCTTGTTAAGTCCGATTTTGTTTTTAGTTTTGGTTAGACAACACTTGCTGTGTTCTTTTTTAAGAGTGCACATTTTTAAACACAATTATAATGATAGTAAAATTATGGGTAGCACTTTATAATAACTACACACTATAAAGCATTAGTTAAGCATTAGTAAATAAGGAATTCATCATTTATAAAGCATTGTTCATACTTTAATACACATTAGTAAGTCATTCATAAACACAGTTATAAATTTTTTATTCTTTATTATCTACACACTATGAAGCAGTTGTTAAGTATCAGTACATTTTTAATTCATCATTTATAAACCATTGTTCTTACATTAATACACATTAGTAAGTCATTTATAAACATAGTAATACATGTTGTATTCTTTATTAATAAGCTCATCTATAATGTGCTTAATAATTGTATTTTCATACTCAGTTCACTATTTATAAATGAAGTATTATTTTAATGACAAACCATTTATATATGAGTTGTTAATGGTTCATAAGATCATTGGGAAAATTATGACGTAGGTTAACTGCCTGTTTTTTGATACTTTCCCGAGAAAATATATAAAGAATCTCAGCATAACTCGTAAATCTACCAGTGGCAAAGCCCAAAAGATGCTACTGAGACTACCCGAAAGATGCCCCAGCTAACTTTACTGGGTAAAAGCCTCACCGTTACAGGCCTGGTACCGTTTCTCTGAAAGAAATCATCAATGATGTGCTTAATGATTGTATTTGATAAAAAGTGTTATTCCAATGAAAAACCATATATATGCGCCTATGGTTCATACGATCATATAGAACATTTAAGGAAATTATTTAATTAATAAAATAATTTAAGTATTTTCTCTCTAAAGTAAGGACTATCTTGTCCATACAAAACATTACAAATGAGATTGTAAAAGTCTCAGTTAGGCTTCATAAGTCTCAGCTTTATTAGGGCCTGGGTTAAGAAGTTGTATATAAAAAGGTTAACACCTTTTTTGGACGTCTCGGCTGTCAAGTTAGCAACAATAAATATGCAACGTCCGGTTACGCTTTCAAAATTAGTGAAAAAACTAGTGACTAACATTTTGAAACAGAACGTTACTTGCGTTCCATACGCAACCGAAGAAAAAGACTCAATATTGACTTTGTGTTTAACACAGGAAAAAAGTGAAAGTATGGTTTCTGGTCAAGCCGCCCTTCTCAACCATGTCTCCTCCTTACCATAGACTGTAGCCCACATAAAAAATACGGGCCTTAAAGCAGCGCTATTCTGACCCTTGGCGCATCCAGTAGTCTCTGCCGTGTGCGCTCACTTTAGCACCCGCACCAAGGAAGAACAGAGAGAAGTGGGCTAATAAAAACGAGATCACACGGGCCCAGAAGCGGGTCTTAAGTGTAAAGACACCATCACTCTGGATTTTTGAATGCCGTCATTTGCCGAAGGAGTTTTTTCCCCCCTGGAAACTCCGGTGAGTAAAGTTTGTAACCTTCAGTAGAGAGTTAAAAGTGCAGCGTGATGCTAGCTTAAATGGGTGGGTTAAAACGATATTACTGTAAGTTAAAGGAGTCGGAGGATGTTGTGAACACAATGTCGTGAACTGTTCAAGAGTATTTTGTTGTGTCGTGGTTTCAAAGTAATCTCTGGAGATACTTTTGGATGTGTAAGCACATGTAGTACCGTCAGAGGTATTTTTATTTACAGTATTTATGATATTACGTGTTAAAGATCATTTCCTTGACTAAAATGGGTAAACTCTGTTCAGTATTTTTTTGGTTGTAATTTAATGTAATGTAATGTTAAGAGATGGAGAAATTTAATTAATTCATAGTAGTGATGTCTTGCTTAAATGCTACCTGGTAAAGTTATAAATCTTTGGTAACATTATAACAATGTAAAACTTAAGAAGAGTCCCGAGACAACAGGGTGATGATATTGAGTTTTGACAAACGGGATGAGATCTTATTTGAAGAACACTGACTGTGATGATTAATCTGATTTATTCTGCACTGTTCGTGCACACTGGTTTTTGAGACCCTGGATTGTAGCTTAGAGGTCAACTCTTCGCCAGATGCAGATGGCGAGCGAGTCCCAGAGATGATGCACCCAGCTGCTTCAGATCCCATTCAACAGGACTGACACATCAGATTACAGGACACTGGCAGATAAGAAAGATCCACCACACGTTCATTATCCTGCCCAGGTAGAGATACAAATAACTGAAAGACACTGGACACTTTTTAGAATTATATTTTTTTTATGAAAGAGCTCTTCTTATTCTGGGGATTGTTTCAGTCTATTTCTTACCCCAACACTACTTCTCAGAACCTAGGTTGGTAAGTTAGCTCAAGTTCTACACTACAGGTGCTGGTCATATAATTAGAATATCATCAAAAAGTTGATTTATTGCAGTAATTCCATTCAGAAAGTGAAACTTGGATTTTATATTCATTCATTACACACAGACTGATATATTTCAAATGTTTATTTCATTTAATTGTGATGATTAAAACTGACAACTAATGAAAATCCCAAATTCAGTATCTCCGAAAATTAGAATATTACTCAAGACCAATACAAAATAGGGATTTTTAGAAATGTTGGCCAACTGAAAACTATGAGCATTATACAGCACTCAATATTTAGTTGGGGCCCCTTTTGCCTGAATTACTGCAGCAATGCGGCGTGGCATGGAGTCGATCAGTCTGTGGCACTGCTCAGGTGTTATGAGAGCCCAGGTTGCTCTGATAGTGGCCTTCAGCTCTTCTGCATTGTTGGGTCTGCCGTATCGCATCTTCCTCTTCACAATACCCTATAGATTTTCTATAGGGTTAAGGTCAGGCCAGTTTGCTGGCCAATTAAGAACAGGGATACCATGGTTCTTAAACCGGGTACTGGTAGCTTTGGCACTGTGTGCAGGTGCCAAGTCCTGTTGGAAAATGAAATCTGCATCTCCATAAAGTTGGTCAGCAGCAGGAAGCATGAAGTGCTCTAAAACTTCCTGGTAGACGGCTGCGTTGACCTTGGACCTCAGAAAACACAGTGGACCAACACCAGCAGATGACATGGCACCCCAAACCATCAATGACTGTGGAAACTTTACACTGGGCTTCCAGCAACGTGGATTCTGTGCCTCTCCTCTCTTCCTCCAGACTTTTTTTTCTCCAAAGGAAATGCAAAATTTACTTTCATCAGAGAACATAACTTTGGACCACTTAGCAGCAGTCCAGTCCTTTTTGTCTTTAGCCCAGACGAGACGCTTCTGACGCTGTGTCTTGTTCAAGAGTGGCTTGACACAAGGAATGCGACAGCTGAAACCCATGTCTTGCATACGTCTGTGCGTGGTGGTTCTTGAAGCAGTGACTCCAGCTGCAGTCCACTCTTTGTGAATCTCCCCCACATTTTTGAATGGGGTTTGTTTCACAATCCTCTCCAGGGTGCGGTTATCCCTATTGTTTGTACACTTTTTCTACCACATCTTTTCCTTCCCTTCGCCTCTCTATTAATGTGCTTGGACACAGAGCTCTGTGAACAGCCAGCCTCTTTAGCAATGAACTTTTGTGTCTTGCCCTCCTTGTGCAAGGTGTCAATGGTCATCTTTTGGACAGCTGTCAAGTCAGCAGTATTCCCCATGATAGTGTAGCCTACAGAACTAGACTGAGAGACCATTTAAAGGCCTTTGCAGGTGTTTTGAGTTAATTAGCTGATTAGAGTGTGGCACCAGGTGTCTTCAATATTGAACCTTTTCACAATATTCTAATTTTCTGAGGTACTGAATTTGGGGTTTTCATTAGTTGTCAGTTATAATCACCAAAATTAAAATGAATGAACACTTGAAATATACCAGTCTGTGTGGAATGAATGTATACATTATACAAGTTTCACTTTTTGATTGGAATTACTGAAATAAATCAACTTTTTGATGCAGCACCTGTAGTGTTAAATATTCTAGACCTGTCTTTAGCATTCAAAAACTGTGCCACAGGGCTTTCCCCAGTACGTTGAACTATGATGCTAAGGGGCTCCCAAGTGTGTTATAAAGTGACAACAAGGGGTCTTGACCATTGATCCATATGTGACGACTTGGGAGTGAGAACGGGTTGGGTTGTAGATGGTTCATTTTATATCAACAGTTGTACAGTTAATGCAGCAATAGTCTCTCGTGTTGTTGTGTTTTTTTGTGAATGAATGGGTGAAAGGCATTTTGTAATAAATAGCAATGATAGCAATATCAAAGCACTGGGGGGGGAGTAAGATTGGTGTCTTTAAACGGACCATCCAAGCAACCCTTTGCTGGTCCCATCCCAGCAGATCTCTGGAAGCGTAGATCTTGGAGTTTTGATGAGGAGTTCAGAGAAACAGTACCAGGCCTGTAATGGTGAGGCTTTTACCCAGTAAAGTTCGCTGGGGCATCTTTCTGGTAGTCTCAGTAGCATCCTTTGGGCTTTGCCACTGGTAGATTTACAAGTTATGCTGAGATTGTTTATATTCTTTCTCGGGAAAGTATCAAAAACAGGCAGTTATGTAATAATTTTCTTAAACTTTCCAAATGATCTTATGAACCATTAATAACTCATACATAAATGGTTTGTCATTAAAATAATACTTCATTCATAGTGAACCAATCATATATGACGTAAGAAAATACAATTATTAAGCATATTATAGATGAGCTTATTAATAAAGAATACAACATGTATAATTATGTTTATAAATGACTTACTAATGTGTATTAACATAAGAACAATGGTTAATAAATGATGAATTAAAAATGTTCTAATACTGAACAACTGCTTCATAGTGGGTAGATAATAAAGAATAAAACATTTATAACTGTGTTTATGAATTACTTACTAATGTGTATTAAAGTATGAATAATGCTTCATAAATGATGAATTCCTTATTTACTAATGCTTAACTAATGCTTTCTAGTGTGTAGTTATTATAAAGTGCTACCAAATTATGTTATGTTTCTTTTATTTTTCTGTCCTTACCTCTTGCTTGAGTATGAATGCCACTCCATGTTATCTCAGAGGGAACATTTTTCATTGTGTTGCAGCTAACAGGGGACCCCAATCACTCTTCACGTGTGGACCTTCTTTTCTGTAATGTGCAGCAAAATGCACTTTTTCTTGTCTTTCAAATATAAATATGTGCCCCCGGTGTGTCTAAAGATCCCCAAACTAAGAGAAAGAAAACATCCTATCTCTTTTTCTCCTGCTCAGTCTTTCATTAAATGTGTGTGCAAACACAGCCTTTAAATTTGGCTCCCTTCATGATGTCATGGAGCAATCTGTATAGTATAGGACCTCGTCCAGCCCTTCAGCGCAGTAGATGGTCCTTTGAACATGTACTGAATACACTGAATATGCCCTCAGCCATGCCCCCGCTGTTCAGCCTGTTTTTACACCACAACACCAAGCAGTCATTCCATCGCTGAGCTAGAGCTGGAGGTTGTTCAGTAGAAAGAGCTGTTATGGTTATGAAGGAAAGGTTAATATTTTCTGGCTATTCCTCTGATATCCTTCACCTGCTCTGCTTTAACTCTGTGATTTACTCTGTGAGTTTGCAGAGGAGTTTCCTGATGGACAGATAGCTTTACTTGTTGTCAGCAAGAAATTGTAAGTGATTTATAAAACTGCACTCAGATGCAGGCAAAATGTGTGTACTGAGGGCCGTAAACAAGGCTTTTAATTATTAAGCTTGACAGACACAAAGTGCACAAGATATGACAATCATAGTATCGTACAATGTGAATATTCATCATATCATCACTGGTTTTGCATGTGCAAACAGAGGAAATTATTTATCTGTTTATTTTTAATAAAAGGCTTAAAAGAGTGTAACAGTGACCACAAGAGGCAAACAAAGTTAATGTTTTTATCAGCATCATAAGTCATGACCTTTTCTAACTTCATGAAAAATGCTCATAAAAGTGTTCAAACTGTTGTTGTGGACATCTTCTTGTGTGAACATGATGTTACTTTCCACGAGTTGATATGTTCTTTGAAGGCTTGCACTTCCTGGGTTTTTATTTTGACCCAAGTGTCATCCACATACCTGTACCAGTGTTCCTCTGAAGGAGTCAAGGGCTTTTTCCTCCACTTCTTCCATGTAGACAGAGAAGATTGATGGTTTGAAAGAGGTGTCAAGGAAGCCATTTACACCCGGGTTGAGAAGCCGTCGCTGAACAGAGGAGGGGGTCTATGCCACCACTTATCCCCCACTTACAATGCTGTCCTTTCATCACTTCCCAGGAAACTTAACAAGCATTTCCTCTTGGCCTCAGGTGAAGATTGGTACGTTCCATTTGACATGGGAAGACGGAATTTCCGAGTTCAAAGGTCAAAATTTCAAAGGGAATGCCCCCTTAAGTTGGAATCCCGCTTTTGGAAGTCGGAAGAATCACACTACCCCGACTTTGTGATCCAAGATGGCTGTCGGGGTAACAGTTAGTCAAAGCTCTAGTTTATACTAGACTTAACACTTCTGTATACTTGTGTCTCATAGAAATGTTTGTACACAAAGTGCTGTCCAACAGCTGTATGTGGTCGTGTTGTTACAGTGTGAGTAAAGACTGCACAATGCGTTTTTTTAATCAACCGGCGTATCAATATCTAACCTGGCTAGTTTTAAACAACGGCTGGCTGAGCGAGGTTTTCCGACTTGTTAACTGGAACGCCATCAATTTGGGTGCGACTTCATTCCCAGCTGCGACCTCCGACTTCTGAGGTAAATGGAACGCACCAGATGCCAACGATGGTTGATCAGACTTGGCCACGGGTGGCTCTAATGACCATGACAACTGTCGTTACCACAGCCAGGAGCACTAACGAACCAGTGGTATTGACGATCCTAGCTAACGATTCCACAGAGGTTAAATAGCTGAGTGTCCCTACCAGTCAGTCAGAACTGAAGAAGTCTCTTGGATAAGTGACGAAATGTCTTCTAGTTTTTCTTCTACAAAGTCCAGTTGTCCTTGACCTCAACCTTCATTGGATAACTATGACCTGGATGACTAAGAACCTTCACAGACTGCACATAAGTGATTTTGAACTTCTGAAGACCGTTGCAGAAAACCATCCTATATGATAACAGTGTCATACAGAATGCTGTATGTGCTGGCAGGTTGACTACACATATAGGATTCAATCTAATAGCAGCTCCACTGACTATCCACAAGAGTGGTGACTTGTCAGTTCTCCACAGCTGAACCTTCTAATGCACCATAAGCCTTGTAAAGTGGTTATGAAGAGCAGGAGTCATGGTTTCCAGTGCATGGAATAGAAACATTGTCTCCACAGAGCCCTAAAAATAGGTCATGCTCTGCTCTCTGATCTACTCCGCACTGTTACATAAAATACACTCTGCTTTGTACCAAATCCCAGTTACTTTCCCTACACTCTCAAATAGATATACAGTACACAAACAACATTCAGCAGTTACAATATATGAAGTATGCTGCATTCATTACTAAGACCTAATACATTAGAGGAATTTAAAGCAGGACTTGACAGAAAAAAACACTATGCTGCTTTTAATATTAACACTTGACTAAAGATGAGTGTCATTATCTAGACTTAAATAGCAGGTATGTTTTATCTGAGGTACAGTAGGTTATTGAAATGCACCATCTGTTTGTGCAGGGTTATGCAATACATTTTTCATTTGTGGTAATGGGATAATATCAAATCTGGCTAGCCAGTGATGATGAATCATCGTGATATCTACCAGGATCAAGATGTGAAGCATTTCTATGGAGAATATAATACAGGCAGCGTTGCCATCAATACACTGCTCTTTATAATTCTCTATCTCTTGCTCTGCCATTTGTTTTCTTAGCCACACTGTTTTCTTGTATGTCCTATTTTCCTTCACTCAAATAAGGTTTATACACTAATCACAGCCATAATAGGTGATAATGCCATTGTTTGTGTTTTCAGATGAAAGCGGTTGAGAGGCCTGCTTAATGCAGTAGTAGGAAAAGATCATCTGAACCGTTCAACCTTTTCTATTGATCCCTGAGCAACATGACGCCCATTGACTATCAACACTCTCACAAACAAACACAGACTGACACCCCAGAACAGAGAAGTTATTATTTCAACGAAAGTATGTTTAAATTCTGTTGTTATTTTGTAACCTTTGTTGCATGGTGTGTACACTTGCAACAATTATTGAAAATTTGAAATTATTCATCTGCAGCAGCCAGTCAGCAATGATAGCAATATCAAAGCTTTTACTTAAATCATCCATTTATATTTAACCACACCAAACATAAACTTACACTCTGTCAACACACTACAGGTTTAACTTGCATATAGAATCAGAATCAGCTTTATTTTCCCGGTATGTGTACACATACGTGTTATTTGAGTCAGGATTGTACAATGGTCACGTTCTGCTTACTTATACAAGAACAAAACAATAATGCAATAATAAACTCATACACAGGCTACATTATAGAACATATATATACACACTATAAACAAAAACAATATATATAGACAGATTGAGACAATAGTGCAATGAGCAGAGTGCAAAAGTAAAATTATTATCCTTATTACGTACAAGTCGGAGGTGGATGAAATATACAGGTACACATACATGCATACATAGACACAGTGTGATAGAGCATAGTGCAAAGGATGCTGGAATAAATAAGTATTATGTGCAGGTGCTATGTACTTGAGGTAGGTAGATTTGGTATACAGTATATACAATATACAAAATGACAATATGAACAGTATCAACAGAACTGAAATAGAGAATGATGAATAAATAATAAGTGGTAATCAGTAAACAGGTGGCTGAGTAGTGACAGAGTTACCAGGTTATTGCACAGGAATTGTTCCTGACACTGTGAGGCAGAAGTCAGCTGTTCATGACTTGAGTGATGACTTGTGAGAATAATAATAATCTTTATTTGTAGAGCACTTTTCAAAAACAAGTTACAAAGTGCTTCAACAAGTGTAAAGAATAATACAAAAAAACAAACAAGATAAGAGCATGAAAAATTAATATAAAATTAGTAAAATACACTAAAATAAAAGGGATAAAATAAAGTCAAATAAGATCGGGAAAGGCTCTCCTATAAAAGTATGTTTTAAGAAGGGACTTAAAAGAGTTCAATGACTCAGCCGACCTGATTTCCTCAGACAGGCTGTTCCAGAGCCTCTGGGCCCTGACAGCAAACGCTCTGTCCCCTTTAGTTTTCAGTCGAGACTCTGGAACAGACAACAGACCTCTGCCCGAGGATCTCAAGGTACGTGCTGGTGTGTATGGGACTAAAAGGTCAGAAATATAACAAGGCGAGAGGCCATGAAGAGCTTTAAAAGTGATCAATAACATAAAACATACTGGGAGCCAGTGTAATGAAGCTAAAATAGGAGTAATGTGGTCATATTTCTTTGTTCTGGTTAAAAGCCTGGCAGCTGAGTTCTGGACAGTCTGGAGTCGATCAATAGATTTTTGGGTTAAACAGGTGAAAAGGCTGTTGCAATAATCCAGGCGTGATGAGATGAAGGCGTGTAAAATGGTCTCGGTGTCCTTAAAAGTTAACATAGATCAAATTTTTGCTATATTTCTAAGTTGATAAAAACATGATTGAACAAGCTTTGTGGTGTGCTGCTCGAAATTTAAATTACTATCAAACCAAACACCAAGGTTCTTTGCCACAGGCTTAATGTGATTTACTAGGGAACCAGCAGATGGCAGTATTTGATTTGCCATCTGCTGAGACCCGATGACCAGGATTTCTGTTGTCTGAGTTCAGCTGGAGGAAATTATTTGACATCCATTTTTTAACTTCACAAAGGCAGTTGTCAAGTGAACTCAGCATTCCAGGGTCTGTGGATGTGACGGGCAAGTATATTTGTGTGTCATCAGCATAAATATGAAAAGAAATGCCATGTTTATGGATAATATGTCCAAGGGGAAGCAGATACAAGGAAAACAAAATGGGTCCTAAGACCGACCCCTGAGGCACACCATATTTAACTGGACAGAATGAGGAGGCATAGTTATTTACAGACACACAAAACTTCCTATTTGACAGGTAGGATGAAAACCATTCTAGGGCAGTACCAGAGATCCCCACCCAGTGCCTCAGTCTGTCTAACATGATGTTGTGATCAATGGTGTCAAAAGCAGCGCTAAGGTCCAGGAGTACCAGGACTGAGCACATGCCTTCATCAGCAGACATTAAAAGGTCATTGGTGACTTTAAGCAGGGCAGTCTCAGTGCTGTGGTACTTCCTAAAACCAGACTGAAACTTTTCAAATAATTTGTTATTTTCCAGCACAGTGAGCAGCTGTTTGGACACAATTCTTTCTAGAATCTTTGCAATAAAAGGCAGTTTTGAAATTGGTCTAAAATTATGTGGGAGGGAGGGATCTAAACCAGGTTTCTTTAAAAGTGGGTTCACGCAAGCCGTTTTAAAATAATCAGTAGATAGGGAGCTGTTGAAAATGTGAGTTCAAATGGGGCCCAACAGTATCTATTACTTTCAGTAAAAATTTTGTAGGTATTACATCAAGTGGGCTGGAGGACACTCTCATTTGTGATACTGTTTTTAAAAGCTCAGACAAGTCGATGGGATAAAACTGGTTAAAACTATCTTGTTGCTGGTGAGGAACCTCTGAGTAAGAGGCCACGGGGGTGGGGGTAATAGAGGCTCTGATTGACACCACCTTATTGGTAAAATAAGATAAAAACAATTCACAGTCATCATTACTTCCAGCTGAGGCACAAGGAGGGGTTGGGTTTACCAGCTGATCCACAGTCTTAAATAGAAACCTGGGATTGTGTTTATGTGTAGTAATGAGTTCAGAAAAATAGTGTGTTCTCGCATCCTTAACCATGTTATTGTAGTTAATTAATAAATCCTTCAGACTGAGGTAATGGACTTGGAGACTGGATTTTTTCCATCTGCGCTCTGCTTTCCTGCATTCCCTTTTTAGGCTGCGAATGCTGTCATTTATCCAGGGTTGCTTACTAGCTTTAGACGTAGGCCTAACCTTTAGAGGAGCAGTAATATTTAGTGACGACAAGCAGATATGATTGAAGTGATCGACCAGATTGTTGGTGTTGGAATCAGACAGGTGTTGGCTTTGGCTCTGAAAGAATGCGCAAAACTTTGAAACACTTTGTTCATTAAAGATGCGAGAACACACGGAGCTTGGTGAGGCGGCATGAGTAACAGGCGAATCACAGCTAAAAACAATACATCTGTGGTCAGATATGGTCATGTCCACTAATTCCACAGAGGAAATGCTGACACCCAGGGTAAAAACCAAGTCCAGTGTATGACCACGGTTATGTGTTTGCCCTTTGACATGTTGTTTGAAGTTAAAAGAAGTGTTTATTTAAAAAGTTAGTTGCATTAACATTGGTGGGGTCATCAACATGAATATTAACATCGCCACAAAGAACAATTCTGTCATAATTTAAAACCAGAGTAGATAAAAATTCAGGAAGTTCTGATAAAAATCCTCCAGGCGGTTTTGGGGGGCGATAAATTATAACAAATATGATAGGTTGCAGCCCTCCAACTTTAAGAGTGAGAACTTCAAAGGAGTTAAATTCATCACAGAGTACTTGATGACATTTTAAATTTTTCCTATACACGCTCACTAGCCCACCACCACGACCACTGGTTAGTGAAACCCTCGGTTGACTAAAACATTCATATAGAGGCGGACACAGTTCAGCTAGCTGGCTATAGCCATTCATTTGCAACCAGGATTCAGTTAAAAACATAAAATCTAGATTTGCAGACAAGATAAAATCATTTAAGATAAAAGTCTTACTTGAAAGTGATCTCACATTGAAGAGAGCCATTTTAAATGAGTTTGTTCTGGGTGCTGGAGTTGGTGCAGTTGTCCTAATCCTTAAGAGATTACTATTATTTCTGTGTGGGATGTGCACATTTCGGTTTACTGGTCTATGCGTGATGATGACAGGAATAGAAGTCTTTGAAACAACGCTGGGAGCAGACGGCTTTACATGCCAGCAGGTGGAGACAGTTGTTAGTGGCAGTGAGCCAGAGATCTGTTCAGTGAGCGGTGGTGTGTCCAGGTGTGCTGCATGAATGATTAGTCATTCACATAAATCATGTGTGGACCGCACCACATGCTGTATGTGCGCAGCTAACATTTCTGAGCCCCGTTTGTTTGGGTGAAGTCCGTCTATCTTAAAAAGAGACATTCTTTGCCAGAATATATTAAAATTATCCACATAACACACACGATGAGCCCTGCAGGCGGACTGGAGCCAGTCGTGGAGGCCAAGGAGTCTACTGAAGCGGCCAGCACCGCGACCAACTGTGGGAATGGGACCAGAGATAAAAACAGACTTTCCACACTGCTTTAAAAAGTTAAAAAGACGGTTAAAATCTGTTCCTGAGTCTGTTGGTTTTGGCTCTGTAGCGCCTACCAGAGGGGAGAAGTTGGAACAGGTTGTGTCTGGGGTGAAATGGATCTGCAGTGCTGTTTACTGACTCTGGAAATGTTTAAGTCCTGAATGGAGGGCAGGTTGGCACTGATGATCTTTTCTGCAGACCTGATTGTCTGTTGTAGTCTGCTCCTGTCCTTTTTGGTGGCAGATCCAAACCAGACAGTGATGGATGAGCAGAGGACAGACTGAATGATGGCTGTGTAAAAGTTGATCAGCAGCTCCTTCGGCAGGTTGAGCTTCCTGAGCTGGCGCAGGAAGTACATCTTTTGCTGGGCCTTCTTGATCAGTGTCAGTGTTGGACTCCCACTTTAGGTCCAGGGATATAGTGGATCCCAGAAACCTGAAGGATTCCACAGCAGACACAGGGCTGTTGAGTATGGTGATGGGGGGAAGAGTGGAGTTCACGATCATCTCCACAGTTTTGACCGTGTTAAGCTCAAGGTTGTTCTGACCGCACCAGAGAGCCAGCTGATCAACCTCCCGTCTTTAGGAGTTTGACAGATGGGTCTCCTGAGGTGCAGTCAATGGTGTAGAGGGAGAAAAGCAGGCAGGAGAGCACACACATATATGAGGTTTAATTAAACATTTATCAAACAGTGTTTAAATGAGATGCCTGTGAATATTATATTCAGGAGTGCTGAGTATTCATGGAGAGTCTACCCTATCTTCACAAGAAGATTAGATTAAGGCATATTAACAATCCAAAGTAAAGATTCAAAAGGAATCAGTGATTGCATTATTTATTACTTCCGGTGCGAATCCCTAGGGGAAAGTAACAATTAAACAACTGGTGTTGTCTTCTCTGAACTAAAATGTGCATTCAATTGCACATTGAGTCTGATAACCTGTTTATCACTTCACGTGTACGCAGTCGAATATATTTGACCCTTTATCTCAGAACAAAAGCTTGACTATTTTAAACATTCAACCTCTCATAAATGCATTCAGTGGTTTCATGAAACAGATGAAGTCATAGCTTTTAATTCATGATCCATAAATGATCCAATCACAATTATCTATTCTAGGTTGACTATATATGTGTCTGCTTTATGTATTTGTCCATTTTGAGTCTGATGAAGCCACAGTGGTGTCAAAACATTGATCTGCTTGCACAATTAAATGAGAACTATTATGCTTTTCTATATTTTATGACTTATCTAAAGTGTTACAATGTTGGATGTTCATGTTAAACATGGCCAAAGCTTCAAATAATAAAGTTCAAGTATTTAAAAGAAATCCCTGTGAGACAAAACCTCAGATTTCCTCCTGTTCTGAACACTCTGTTTTGAACAGCTTTTTCTACCAACAACTCCGTTCTACGACACACGGAGCAAAACGGAGATGGTATTCCACATATGGTCCGCACAGCAACGCTCAGTCTGTCTGTACAGCTCAGCGGCAACAACAGCCTGGTACACGTGCTTCAGGTCTTGGTCAATCAGAAGACAGTGGGCTTTGAGAGGGGAGACCTTAAAGAGGAGCATATTCAACTTGTTTCAGACAGAGGCTGAAAGGAAGGCTTAAATGAAGAGCCAGTATAAGATAGAAAATTATTTATTTTAAGTTTGAATCATGCAAAGCTGCCATACAGGAGTCACAGAACAACAATATAGGACTGGAAATGCAGTATAATAGGTCTCCTTCAAAGGGCTTCAAATCCATCAGTGTGCTCCAGTCGCATTATTCCCCTTGGTACCATAAAAGCTCATTCTCCACTTTGTTACATGTTGTCCTGTTGACCCAGAAGCAGCAGCATATCTTAACCAGTTGAATGATATCCATCCCAAAACCCCTAAACCCCTGCATGACCACTACTCCCCCTCACTTCTCGCCACAGGTTAGATTAACAGCGTCTGCTTTGTTCTGACCCCCTGGGGCTAGACCTATTGCAGGGTATCTGTGCGTGTGCATGTGTGTAAGTGGAGTACGATGCAAGAGTAGAGTCTTTGAAGAGTGAGAGAGGAAAGGAGGGGAGCCAGAAACGGATAAACACAAGAATACCAAGGGACAAAATAAACCCTGTGCTGTTGAAGTTATTTTACTCAGAACAGGGAGGGCGATGAACATTTGAGAGAATAAGAGCATTGCATAGAGATAAGGGTGTGGGGATCAAAATTATGTGAGGTGGGGAACATATGTACATTCATAGCAACAACTCCTTCTTTTGTGTCATCTGTATATGATGTGTGCCTTTCTTCCAGGTTACAAAATACCAACAAAAACATTTAGCATTTATGCATGTGTAGTATTGTTCTTAAGATCTTAAGAATCTGTACTGAATGTTCACAGGGAAACAGCTGACATCTAATCTCATATCTGGTACTGTGTGTGCGTGGCTGATGTAATAACTTGTAAGACTAAATGTTGTTTACTGGTAATATTATTCACACACTATCTGCATATGGTGTTTCTTAGGCAGGATATGCTCACAGAGTAATAATAATAATAATAATAATAATAATCCTTATTTGTAGAGCACTTTTCAAAAACAAGTTACAAAGTGCTTTAACAAGTTTAAAGAATAATACAAAAAAGATAAGAGCATGAAAATTTAATATAAAATTAGTAAAATACAATAAAATAAAAGGGATAAAATAAAGTCAAATAAGATCGGGAAAAGCTCTCCTATAAAAGTATGTTTTAAGAAGGGACTTAAAAGAGTTCACCGACTCAGCCGACCTGATTTCCTCGGGCAGGCTGTTCCAGAGCCTCGGGGCCCTGACAGAAAACGCTCTGTCCCCTTTAGTTTTCAGTCGAGACTCTGGAACAGACAACAGACCTTTGCCCGAGGATCTCAAGGTGCGTGCTGGTGTGTATGGGACTAAAAGGTCAGAAATATAACAAGGCGAGAGGCCATGAAGAGCTTTAAAAGTGATCAATAGAATTTTAAAGTCAATTCTAAAACATACTGGGAGCCAGTGTAATTAAGCTAAAATAGGAGTAATGTGGTCATATTTCTTTGTTCTGGTTAAAAGCCTGGCAGCTGAGTTCTGGACAGTCTGGAGTCGATCAATAGATTTTTGGGTTAAACAGGTGAAAAGGCTGTTGCAATAATCCAGGCGTGATGAGATGAAGGCGTGTAAAATGGTCTCGGTGTCCTTAAAAGTTAACATAGATCGAATTTTTGCTATATTTCTAAGTTGATAAAAACACGATTGAACAAGCTTTGTGGTGTGCTGCTCGAAATTTAAATTACTATCAAACCAAACACCAAGGTTCTTTGCCACAGGCTTAATGTGATTTACTAGGGAACCAGCAGATGGCAGTATTTGATTTGCCATCTGCTGAGACCCGATGACCAGGATTTCTGTTGTCTGAGTTCAGCTGGAGGAAATTATTTGACATCCATTTTTTAACTTCACAAAGGCAGTTGTTAAGTGAACTCAGCATTCCAGGGTCTGTGGATCTGACGGGCAAGTATATTTGTGTGTCATCAGCATAAATATGAAAAGAAATGCCATGTTTATGGATAATATGTCCAAGGGGAAGCAGATACAAGGAAAACAAAATGGGTCCTAAGACCGACCCCTGAGGCACACCATATTTAACTGGACAGAATGAAGAGACATAGTTGTTTACAGACACGCAAAACTTCCTATTTGACAGGTAGGATGAAAACCATTCTAGAGCAGTACCAGAGATCCCCACCCAGTGCCTCAGTCTGTCTAACATGATGTTGTGATCAATGGTGTCAAAAGCAGCGCTAAGGTCCAGGAGTACCAGGACTGAGCACATGCCTTCATCAGCAGACATTAAAAGGTCATTGGTGACTTTAAGCAGGGCAGTCTCAGTGCTGTGGTACTTCCTAAAACCAGACTGAAACTTTTCAAATAATTTGTTATTTTCCAGTACAGTGAGCAGCTGTTTGGACACAATTCTTTCTAGAATCTTTGCAATAAAAGGCAGTTTTGAAATTGGTCTAAAATTATGTGGGAGGGAGGGATCTAAACCAGGTTTCTTTAAAAGTGGGTTCACGCAAGCCGTTTTAAAATAATCAGGGACACAACCAGTAGATAGGGAGCTGTTGAAAACAGAGATCAAATGGGGCCCAACAGAATCTATTACTTTCAGTAAAAATTTTGTAGGTATTATATCAAGTGGGCCGGAGGACACTCTCATTTGTGATACTGTTTTTAAAAGCTCAGACAAGTCGATGGGATAAAACTGGTTAAAACTCTGTTGTTGCTGGTGAGGGACCTCTGAGTAAGAGTCCACGGGGGTAATAGAGGCTCTGATTGACACCACCTTATTGGTAAAATAAGATAAAAACAATTCACAGTCATCATTACTTCCAGCTGAGGCACAAGGAGGGGTTGGGTTTACCAGTACTGTATGATTGTAATTGTGGAGATTTTCCCAACCTGAGACGCCTACAAGAAATGGCGGGTGATCAATACAACTGCATGTATGTGTGCCTAAGTACGTAATCATGTTCATGTGAATGCATATAATGCAGTACAGTTGAGTCAGTCATTAAACTAAATCATGCTGTGTTTGGCCACCTGTAGAGACATTGTTATTTGTTCTACAGAGGCACTGAAGGCCTTCTGCTTACTGGCACAGCAGGAGATCAACAAATCAACAGAAATGTAGAGAATCACAAAGACATGAGAGTAAACATCTTTTATGCGGCTTCAAGTGGAGTCAGTAATATAGGCACCAGTGTCATTTTTGCCATTCATCGTAATTTCTCATTGCGTCCTATTCTGCCTTTAATTTAAAAGAAGTCAGATGGATTTAAAAGAGAAATAAATAGTTAAGCATGAATCACTGTGCCCTCAAATGTTTATTGATTAGTGCAGCTTCAAGAAGTCAAACACAAAGATGAAGACCAACACAGAGAAGAAGAGAGACTAAAATGTTCTGGGGGGGAAGAGGTTTGATAGAACAAAAGCTAAGGAGAAGTGATTTTATGAGCATTTTAGTGCTCTAGTCAGTGAGAGTGGTAAATAATAGCTGGAGTTGGTAAATCAAAAAAGAAATATGCTGACTAAATGGTAAATTAACAAACTTAAACAAAATGTTTTTATCTTGTAAAGTGTATTGACATATTGATTTAGAATTTTTTGAAATATATTTAATGCAGTATTTATTGTTCTATTCATAGATCATTTGATGTCATTTATAAATCCCCTTTTGTTTCATTAAAATTAGTGCTGCACAACGATAACATTTTTTAATTGCAATTAATCGCATTGTTGCAGAATTGAATAATGAATTCTAAAGTAGTGTATTGTGTACTTTTAATTTAAATATACTGATATTGGCACAAAAGTGCAATAACATGTGGTTTGCAAACACTTTAAACAAATTAGGTGTTTTTTACCAGCAGTATTGTCACGATGTGGTGGTTGAAGGGGTTGGTGGACCAAAATACAGGACACAGAGTGGAGCAGATACAGTTCAAAAGGGTTTATTCAAGCAACAAAAGGCGAGCACACTTACTGGCAGAGTGGTTGAGTACGATGTAAACCAAAAATAAAAGAGTGTTACAACCCAGCTCGTTAGGGTAGGGCAGTAACAAGGTATTTGGGTTAAATTAAGGTGGTAAGGACAACTGAAATCAGGTTGAGTCGAAGTTTAATTAAATGAGTTGTCTCCAAAAAAAAAAAAACACAACAAAAGGAGGCTATGTAGGTACTGACAAAAAAAAACACTTAACAAAAGGAGGTCAGTACCTACATGCTGTACAGGAATGTAGTGTAACCAAACAATTTTCCCCCTTAAAGGGTGCCACTCACAATCTAGTTTACAAAGGTTTTTACTGACAAGAGTCACTTAAGCCGGCAACCAACAAACAGATCAGATTTAAACACTCAAGACATTCACAGGGGTACACAACCAACAACAAGGCGAACTGATCACTGGCTCACAGTCGCCTCGAACTGCAGGAACACAAACTATTTGTAGGCCAGCTGGTGTTGATTGGTGAGTTCTGGTTGGCAGGTTCGGTAGGATCCTCGGCCACACCAATCAGACGCCAGCAAACAGCAACCAGGAAGTGGGTGGTTCCAGGTCCAGGGGAACCAATCCTCGACAGGTGCTTGCCGTGGGGATTTGCATACAGCTCAGAGAACTCCAAAACACAACTACTCTAAGGCAGCCAGCGGCGGCCGTAACACTCCCCCCCTTAAATTACAAGCCCCCGTGGCTTGGCAATAAATCTACTAACTTAACTAATCTCTACAGTCTCGACAAAGCATCAGCTAGCACATTTTCAGACCCCTTCTTATGTCGGATGTCGAGGTTGAAGTCCTGAACCACCAGTGCCCATCGCATGAGTCGCTGGTTGTGGTTAAACATGCGAGACAGAAAAACAAGGGGATTATGATCAGTGAACACAACAACAGGCAGAGGAGTAGACCCAACATAGACCTCAAAGTGCTGTAGTGCTAACAACAGAGCAAGGGCTTCCTTTTCAATGGTGGAATAATTTATCTGGTGTCGGTTGAACTTGCGGGAAAAGTAAGCAACAGGATGGTCAATACCATCCTCCCCTTCCTGTAACAGGACAGCACCAGCGCCCACTGCACTGGCGTCTACCTCAAGCTTGAAGGGAGCAGTAAAGTCAGGGGCAGCGAGCACAGGAGTGTGACATAACAAGGTCTTTACACTATCAAATGCTACCTGGCATTCTGGGGTCCAAACGTAATCCACCTTGGTGCTGAGTAAACTTGTGAGTGGGGAGGCGATACTGGAGAAGTTGCGGCAGTACCTCCTGTAGTATCCAGCCATCCCCAGAAACTGGCGCAGGGCCTTCCGGGTCGTGGGAACAGGGCAGTCCCTGATGGCAACAACCTTGGCCTCAACAGGGCGCACTTGTCCCTGCCCAACCTGCTGTCCAAGATAGGTGACGTGGCTTTTCCAAATTCGCATTTGGCCAAATTTAGAGTCAGGTTAGCGCAGGCCAGGTGGTCAAAAACCTGCTCTAATACGCACATGTGCTTCTCCCAGGTGTCTGCATAAACGATTAAGTCATCAAGGTACGCATTGCAGTTTGGCAAACCAGATAATACAATGTTAACTAACCTCTGGAATGTTGCAGGCGCGTTACACATTCCAAACGCCATCACGTTGTATTGACAGAAATGGTCGGGAGTGACGAATGCGGAGATTTCTCTGGCACGGTCCGTTAAAGGTACCTGCCAATAACCTTTCAGCAAGTCTAACTTGCTAACGAATTTTGCGGTGCCCAGGTTATCAATACAATCCTCCATGCGCGGGAGAGGGTATGAGTCTTTGACAGTAACCGCATTTACTTTGCGGAAATCTGTGATGAACCGAGGGGAGCCATCGGATTTAGCTTCTAGTAAGCACGGAGAACTCCACGGACTGGAACTAGTGGAAGCTAGCCCATTTTGCAAGAGGTACTCTACCTCCTGTTTCATCAAGTGACGTTTAGTTTGATTGGCACGGTAAGCATGTTGTTTTATAGGGCGCGCATCTTTTACCTCTATGTCATGTTGTAAAACAGACGTGCAGGTTGGAATATCACCAAATAGACAATGGTACCGGCCGATGAGGCCTTCAAGATCATGTTGCTGTTCAGTAGTTAAATGCTGCAAATGACATGGCAGGTGTGCAAGCATTTCTGAATTTGGGAGGCGGACAGGCGGATGTAAAGAGACGCGCATTTGTGGATCATCTCCGTGGAGAGTTCCCACAGGCTCTGTCACAATGATGGCAGCGGCTTTAGCTTCTGATGGGTTTGCTGCCGAGGGCCCATCAGGGCTAACCTTGTCCTCGCAGGACTGGTAGCCTTTTAACAGGTTTATGTGACAGACTCTAGTTTTGCGCCTTCTGTCCGGGGTACAAAGCACATAATCAGTGTCACTAAGACGCTCCTTAATGACATACGGACCGGAGAATTTAGCTGTGAAGACTGAGCTGGTGGTGGGCAGTAGCACCAAAACTTTATCTCCCACCTCAAACCTGCGGGATGTGGCAGCACGATCATAATAGCGCTTCATAGCTGATTGAGACTCACGGAGGGTGGCTCTAGCGAGGGCGTTGACTCGTTGCAGACGCTCCTGGAACTGGGTAACGTAGTCTAACACATGCTTTTTGGGCAAAGACTCACATGACAGGAACTGGTCATGCAGCGACTTAAGCGGCCCACGGGGTGTATGGCCAAAACAAGCTGTGCAGGACTAAAGCCAATAGACTCCTGCACAGCATCACGAGCCGCAAATAGGACAAAGGGAACTCCCTCGTCCCACTGTTTCTCTGTCTCCACACAGTATTTTCTGAGCATCGACTTTAATGTCTGATGCCAGCGTTCTAAAGCTCCTTGCGACTGGGGGTGATACGCCGAGGACACAATGTGATGCACACTCAAACTCTTGAGTACTTGTCTGAAGAGACCAGACTTAAAATTAGAGCCCTGGTCGGTCTGGATCACCCGCGGCAATCCAAATGTAGAGAAGAACTTCAGTAAAACTTTTACTATGGCAGTAGCGGTTATCGACCGGAGCGGAATAGCCTCTGGGTAACGAGTGGCGGCGCACATAATAGTCAATAAGTACTGATTACCACTTTTAGTTCGAGGTAGAGGGCCAACACAGTCAATAATCACCCGCTCAAAGGGCTCTGCTATCACAGGAATGGGATTTAAAGGTGCGGGGGGGACAGTCTGATTAGGTTTCCCGACAACCTGACACACATGGCACGCACGGCAGTGTTTAGAAACATCAGACTTTAGACCTGGCCAATAGAAATGACGGAGGATGGCTTGGTATGTTTTGGTTATGCCCAAATGTCCTGCCCACTTACTCTCATGTGCCACTGACAACACCTGTTGGCGGCATCCGGCAGGAACAACTATCTGATAAACAGAGTCACAGTCAGAATCACCAGTTACGAAGGAAGACCATTTACGTAACAGCATCTCACCATCCATAACATATGCTACTTTCTCACCCCTTGCTTTGTCATTACTCACCACCTTGGAAAAGCACCCTTTTAGGGTCGGGTCTGCTTTCTGCATCTGGCTCAAGCGCGCTCGGTTGACTGGAAATGCCGCTTCTCCAGCGGACGGCAGTTCCGGGCCAGCCGGGGGCCTTTGATTAGCAGACTCGTCCTGGGTTGGTAATACGGAGCTCTCAACCTCTTTCTCGCTTTCTGTGTCACCTGAAAAAAGTGACAGGAACAAACTGTCACGCAATGATGCTTCATAGTCATCGGGGCTAATGTCATGGGAGCGTGCGCGAGTTACGGCGCATGCAGGAAACACATTCGGGGGGGTCTGATCTGAGGTCTGGATCCCATCACACTGAGGGCGATCCAGAACTTCTAATGTGGGAGTTACCTTACCTCCCGCGATATCGTTCCCCATCAGGAGCATGATACCGGGGATTGGCAGTTCAGTACAAACCGCTACTGGGAAGAAACCAGTAGCCAGGGAGGACTGAATATGGACGCGGTGCACTGGTCGTGGCACGTAACCCATCTCAACTCCCCTAAGGACAGAACTGTAGTGACAGGCAGAGCTATCAGAGAAAGGCAAAACTGAAGAAAGGATTACAGATTGCGAACATGCAGTATCTCTCAAAGCACATATTGGGTGTTTATCAGCTGACTCTCCAGTCAGTGACACAAAGGCATCAAACATGAATGGCTTAAAACAGTCATCAATTTTCTGGTCAGACAAGTAAGTGTTCACCCCACGATCTGCTTTAATCAGTCCTACCCCTTTTGGTTGAACAGAGCGTGAGGACTGCTCTCTGCGTTTTAGTGTCAAGCAATTTGCAATGACATGGCCAACTTGGTGACAGTAATAGCACTCCCGTTCCTCTTTAAGCCCACGTGGTTTTGATGGTCTAGGAGGAGAAGGGAGATGCGAAACAGCAGAGACTGGAGGAAAAACAGACTTATGAGTTAACACATACTCATCTGCCAGGACAGCAGCAGCAGAAAGTGTGCTCACTTTCTGTTCATTCAAGTATACAACAATACGCTCGGATAAACAGTTCTTGAAATCCTCTAGCAGGATCAGTTCTCTCAAGGCATTGACGTCATTTACCTTACATGTTGTGCACCATTTATCAAGTAGAGTTCCCTTCTCACGGGCAAACTCAACATAGGTCTGAGTAGAGGTTTTCTTGTGACCTCGAAACTTCTGCCGGTACGCTTCAGGCACAAGTTCATAGGCATGTAAGATAGCTGTCTTAACAATTTCGTAATCTAAGCTATCTTTAACGGGGAGTGCGGCCATGGCATCCTGCGCTTTACCATGCATTTTACACTGAAGCAGAAGTGTCCATACTTCACGTGGCCATTGTAAGGCAGCCGCAATCCTTTCAAATACATTGAAATAGGAGTCAACTTCATTATCCCGAAATACAGGTACCATAGCCAAATGCTTACTGATATCAAACGCTACGTTGGGGAAGCTGGTGGAAGTGGTGGAAGGTGGTGACATACCTGAGCCTCTAGGAGCACTCCGTCCTGTGTCAGAAGTCTCAAGCTCGAGCTGTCTCAGTCTCACTGCCCTCTCAGTCTCAGCTTGCAGTTCAATCTTCCTCATTTCCAACTGGAGCTGGAGCTGGGCTTGCGCCTCCCGCTCATGAGCTTCCAACTGCAGCCGAGCCAGGCGGACCTTTAACCTGGCCTCAGTATGGCCAGTACTGCTCGATGGGGAAGGGTCATACTTAGGCAGCGTAAACGGGGTCTTAGCTCGCTCCCCTGCCTTGTAGACTTTCCCAGAGCCTGAGGGCGTCTCAGTACTCGGGCCACCCCCGGCTTCTGCTGAGGAACTGGGGAGAGACACAGACTCCAACTGCTCTGCTATACTAATCACACCTTGTTCCTCCAATCCACCAATCACCCGTTCCCTAATTTCTTTTTTAAGCATGGACCTGATAACGGGGATGTTGAAGTGAGTCGCTATCTCTACCAAATCATCCTTTCTACATCTGTGTATTTGTTCAAGAGTAGGATGTGTTACAAATTTTTCTGCCATCGTGCTCAGTAACCAGCAGGACTCCCCGAGGCAGACAGTCACTTACCTACTAGTCAAAAAAGGGAGCTTCAACAAACTCTCAATCAATTAAGCTTTGACAGTCCAGATTCCAGTATCCAGCGACAATTACCAAATACACAATTTTTATTCAAATCCCGGACGAGCCCCCACTTTTGTTACAACCCAGCTCGTTAGGGTAGGGCAGTAACAAGGTATTTGGGTTAAATTAAGGTGGTAAGGACAACTGAAATCAGGTTGAGTCGAAGTTTAATTAAATGAGTTGTCTCCAAAAAAAAAAAAAAACACACAACAAAAGGAGGCTATGTAGGTACTGACAAAAAAAAACACTTAACAAAAGGAGGTCAGTACCTACATGCTGTACAGGAATGTAGTGTAACCAAACAAACAATTTTCCCCCTTAAAGGGTGCCACTCACAATCTAGTTTACAAAGGTTTTTACTGACAAGAGTCACTTAAGCCGGCAACCAACAAACAGATCAGATTTAAACACTCAAGACATTCACAGGGGTACACAACCAACAACAAGGCGAACTGATCACTGGCTCACAGTCGCCTCGAACTGCAGGAACACAAACTATTTGTAGGCCAGCTGGTGTTGATTGGTGAGTTCTGGTTGGCAGGTTCGGTAGGATCCTCGGCCACACCAATCAGACGCCAGCAAACAGCAACCAGGAAGTGGGTGGTTCCAGGTCCAGGGGAACCAATCCTCGACAGGTGCTTGCCGTGGGGATTTGCATACAGCTCAGAGAACTCCAAAACACAACTACTCTAAGGCAGCCAGCGGCGGCCGTAACAAAGAGTCCAAATTAAACACAGTAATCCAACAGGGTACAGATCCAGGACAGGCAGGGCACAACACAGACAGAGCAACAAACCAGCTACAATGACCAGGCAGGGAATCAACAGAAACACCAAACATTTATACACAGGGACTAACGAGCATGGCAGGAGCAACACAGGTGACAGGGATCAGGACTAACGAAACAGGCAGGCAGGCAGGCAGAGAGACAGCAGGGGAAAACAGAGAGACTGGCAGGCAGGCAGATTACTGGGTGGGAACAGACAACACAAATTACTGCACACTAAACATATATAAATTAACAAACTAATACAGACACAAGCAGACAGATCACCAATAACTACAACCAACAGGGAAAACAGACCGAAGCTGGGATTAAAACAGTCCTCAGAGCAGACATGGGCAAAACAACACAGAAGTACACAGACCAGAAGTGAACACTAAGACATGAACTAAGGCACAGGACTAGGAACTAAGATAAGAGACAAGACAGATACTAAGTAAACTTAAACATGCGGATGAATAAAAAAATAAACAAGGCTACACAGAGACTAAATCAGAATGATCAAAATGAGATTAATTAAAGAAATTGACATCTAGCAAACAGACAGAACAGTAGTATAGTACAGAAACTAATACATAAGACAACAACAGGACCAAATCTAAACGCAAACACATCAAGAAGACTGGATACAAGACCACAGACAGGCAGGATTGAAAACCAAAACCCAACAGACTATATAACAGATACTTAACTGACCAAAAACTCACAGAGTGCTAAACTTAAATATAGCCGTCAGGCAGAATGTGACAAGTATTCCCTTTACACAGTAACAATAAAATATTTCTTGTAAATCTCAACTTAAACATTAATGTAATCAAATCAAATATAAAACCAAAGCTATTTGCTAGGGCATTACCTTTTATAGATTGTTAAAATAAGGTAGAGTCCAGAGCCACGATCATAACATCATAACGGGCACCTTCTGAGCAACAGGTTAACATATATAAATCTGTTTCCTTGTTTTTTTTTCTGAACAGGTACCAGCAGAAATATTTGTCTTTTTTCAGGGAGCAGCATAAACAGTCTATGTTCAGTAACAAGTGTCCCTGTCAGAGTGAGGTGAAGTAGTCGCCTAGCGCACACGCTCGCTCGCTGCCAAAGTTGAATTGTCTTGAACTTTTTATACACGACGCACAGCACAGATCATTGGAAGGGAGACAGATCCTCGCTGTTTGTGAGTTTCCAGAATCTATTACTGTTCACTAAATAGGACATCAACAGGAGGGAATTCGAAAGGCAGAGCATCCCAGCAAAACTAGATGTAGGCCAATCAGGTAAGGTTATGTAGCCTATAATTTTAACTTAAGTTAAATAGGCTACAGCTGTTTAGCGCACAGAAGCATTTACTGTCCATAGAGCGCCTAGCGTTTACTTGCAGAGCGCTTGTCTCCTGTCTGATCACCGGAGCACAGAGCGACCCCGCAGGGCAAGGCGACTACGTTGTGATTTTAAGATCGTTTCTAAGTCCGATATCTTCCCCATTACTAATCAGCACGCAGTGTGTAGCTATCCACTTCGCTATGGCATTTGATCGCTTGTCTTGCTGTTGTTTATCTACTTCTCCCACACGCTGCATCCAGCATAGTCTGCCGAAGCCTCCCTCCGCTGCTTGTCTGGGTGGGTGATTTGCTGGCTGATCAACATCCCACCCCTCCTGTGACCCATGGTTTGACTGTATGTGTATTCAGAACCAGTGAACTTCAATACTGCTTTAACGTGTGCTAAAATAAGTTGGCGTTAATTAATGCGTGAGCCTTAATTTAAATATCGTAATCTTTATCGTCATGATCATTTGATACTTTTCTGAATCAATTCTTTTGGAAACAATCTTATGTACTTTGTGTTGAGAGCACAATTAAATATAAATGAATGAACTGCTTTAGAACACCATGCAAGACCTTCGAAGTCATCTACAATCTGTTCACTGTATGATTCATTGTTTGGAGTGTATGATACAGTTATGATTTAAAATATAACTTTTTTCATTCCTTTTATTTCTGCAGAAGTCCTTGTTTTCTCAGATGCATGGTTAATATATGAGTTGTAATGAGAAAATGTGCCTGTTCAGGTGTATATACAATGGTGGTAGCTCATGTCGGTAGGGAGGGGTAGTGAGCCACTAGTAAAACAAACATGCTTTTAGCTCACACAAAAAAACACAACCGTGGGGACATCTCATTAATGCATTCCCTAGTCCCCTTACCCTAACCTTAACCATCACAACTACTTAACTAATTTGTCACCTGAAACTTAAAATCACAGCTTAACCATGAAAAAGCAGTCTTTACCTGTGGGGACCTCAATTTAGTGTGCATTCAGGTTAAAGTCCCTACTGGGAAAAAACATGAAACACACACATTTCCATATCTGTGTCCATCACAATGTTGTGTGACCTTTATGTTTACCAGGAACCTGTGATTACAACCCGTTCTCACTCCCAAGTCGTCACATATGGACGCTTGGTCAAGAGCCATAATCGTCAGTTTGTGACGCACTAGGGATCCCTTTTACGTCATAGTTCGACGTATTGAGGGAAGCCCTGTTGTGTCAGTTTTTGATGGTAAAGGCAAGTATGATATTTAAGAGAAAAGACGAAGTAAGGAGGTGATTGGGGTGGATAGAGGGCCAGAACCCGGACCTTGAAGCAGGAGAACAGGGTTTGTGTCCCGTGCGAAACAAAACATTAAATGTTTTTATTTAGGCGAGTGAGGTAAATTGACATTAACGTTAGTTAACTTAAGTCTTAATTGACATACATAGCTATTTTAACCCAAACCATGATCTTTTCCTAACCTTAACCAAGTAGTTTTGTTGCCTAAACCCAACCAAGTACTTTCTGTGCCTAAACCTAACGAAACTGCAACGTTTCACGACTTTAATTATGCACGTTTCAACATGGCAATGTATCGAAACGTTACGTTTTATCTTGAAAGTGTAACCGGATATTGCATATTTATTGTTGCTAAGCGTTGCTAACTTGACTGTGGATCCCTAAACGTCAATAATTGATGCAAAAGGGCTACCCAAGTCTTTAAAAAGCGACAACAAAGGGCCTTGACCATGCGTCAGACATTTGACGAGTAGGGAGTGAGACTGTGTTGGTGATTAATAACCTGTGCTCATCATAACCTCCTCATGCTAGTCAATTTGTCCTATATTAGAATTAATAGGTGTAAGGGCACATATCAAGACCATTCTTCAGGCCTGATCTCATTCATGTGCTCCCCTACTCATAATACACAAACACATTGATCACAAACACACACAGACACAAAAAGACAAACACACTCACAGCATCATTACTCAATACAAATCATGTTACTATGCCCTCTTAGACAACCAACAACAAAACCTCAATACTATATATAGCAGTAGTATACTATACAGTATATACTGTATGTCAACATTAATATTTTTCTTACATTTAGCATTTTACTGTCTGTAGCAACACAATTATCTAAAGGCTTTAAAACATTTTTTTATGAGCACAAGAACATATAAGTTTCAATTCATAGAGGAACATGTCTTTCTTCACTGAAGAGGGGGATAAAATCAAAAATATGAAGTTATTTGATTTTAAACATAGCAGGGGAGCAATAATTGTGATAGCCATGTGAAAAAACAGACAAAACAAGCTGAAGTCCTTCTAATTGTAGCGTCAACAATTTAACACACCTAACATTAATGAGCCTTTTAAACATTTCTTTCTACTTGAACTTAGGATAGGTGTTCCTGTAAAATTATCTCAGTTCAACTAATTTAAATTAGTATTACTGTTATAAGATGTAGTGAACAACGGTGTGGATTTGTGCATTTTATATTGAATAAATTTGGAGCTACTCTAAATTCCTTTCTCCTCCCCAGAGAAGAAGGGGAGGGGTCAAAGTTGCTTTCTCTAAGTGCTAGCCCGACCATAAAACTGGCACCTTTTTGATTCCGAAGCTGATAACGCGGGGCCTGACTGTTAAACTGACAAAGGGACACGAACCAGCCATTGGCATCTCCCTGAACAGCCTATCAAAACTGGCCCCCACACATGTTTCCGTGGCAACTGACCTTATTCTTTGTTTTATTACCACATCAAAGGGATACTCCTTGTCTCACCTAGGTGTGACACAATCCAGGACAGCCGAACTTTGAATGGCTAAGGACTGCAGTCTCAAAAGACTCAAAGCATTTAATTAAGTTTAATTAAATCTTTAGTTACCTGATTATGTTTGCCTCTATTTGAGTAGTTATGTTAACGGTTGTTGCTATCCGTTGTTGATATTAGTGCTGAAAAGAAAGTTACTTGTGCAGTGTTTTTATTTTCAGCAAGACACTCCTTCATCTAATGTAATCCAAGCTTTCCTCATGTAACCTGAGCTCCCCCAAGTGGGCGAAATAAGTATTACATGCCCTCGTCGGAAATGCCGTTAAATGTATAAATATCCTGACCAATAATGTGACAATTGTTTCCTGTTACCAAATGCCAAGAACAGTACAACCGTTCAACCATTGAGGTTCGATTGTGGAAAATATCTGATTATAAGACGTGCAAATAGATTTCTTTTTAGACATTAAGTTTAGAAAGGCAGTCCCTTGGGAAACCTGAGA
The DNA here is from genome assembly GCF_014851395.1 of Micropterus salmoides. Lineage (NCBI taxonomy): Eukaryota > Metazoa > Chordata > Actinopteri > Centrarchiformes > Centrarchidae > Micropterus > Micropterus salmoides. The sequence continues at coordinate 19,651,353 of NW_024040596.1, forward strand.
CGCCCCCTGGGGAACCACGCCCCAGGCAACAAAAGAGCGACACGCGACCTCGCTTCGCTCTCTTCTCTTCGCTGTTGGCTCTCTTCCTCTCTGCTCGGCTCCCTGGACTCTTTGGCACGCGTCGGCGTGCCGTGCCAGGCAACGCCCTCAGTCGGCCAGCGAAACAGGCCCTTTTGTTTCGCTTGAAGCTACACATGTGAAGTGCCGCGACATCGATCTGCCCCTCAGTTTGTTTTTATTTTCTTTATTTCTTTTGTTTGTTAAAGTTATCAGTCTGTTAAGTTACACTGGACTAATTCAGGAATGACCAAGTTCCATTTTAAGCCTTTTTCGTCGCGCCAACTTCACCCAGGTCAGACCAAGCCACGTGGTCTCCCCAGCTACAACGAAGGAAACCTGAAAACAGCCGAATTGCCAGACGGAGGAGGCGTTTTCAATCAGACACGGAAAACCCCGGAGAATCCCTAGCAAAAAGCCAGGATCGGGCAGCTAGCGTGGGACCCGTGCAACAGGCCAAAAGCAGGCTGTCGACAAGCAGTAAGACTCAACACATGTTCTGTGATCAGATGTCCATTTTAACTCCTAAATTATAGCATTAGTTTACTTTCATTAGCTCTTCTATGCCGTATTAGTCAAATGCTTCCCACAATCGAACCTCCAGGCTCATTGTTCAGCAAATGTTTATGTTCCCTGTATCCAACCATCTTTTTATCACCTTAGTTAGAGAATAAATTCACTGTAATATAATCAAGAGCTGTGTGTGTTGCATTGTATAATTATTAAAACTACCTAGAGGTCCGGAGACTCTAGGATTATAACAACTCCAGTGGTTCCCTTAACGAGGAACATTGATTTTATGAATCTTAAAAATTCATAATTGGGTATCAATTCTCATAAATTTATTAAAATGCATAACTATAAATTTTAGGTCTGCTACAAAGAAGTACTGCAAATTTACCATACTGTAATATTTAACTATGAACATATGAGAAATGGATACTGAACTCCAAGATGGTGCCCATTTATTGAATAAAAATTGCTAACTGAGCGCATAAGCCAGTAGTTCTCAAACATTTTCTGTCATTCAGAAGCCGAAAAAAGTTCATGCCCCCCCACCACACGTAAACTGATTGAATTCTTATCAGTCATTAACAATATTGGGAAAGCAGCACATAAAAAGGGAGCCAAGTTGAATTCGATTAAAATAAAAGAAATGATTCAGGAAAGCATAATCCCATCAGCAAACTCTGTTTATTCCACCTTGCTGTGCCTCCATGACCCTCCAGGGAGGCCTGACCCCTAGTTTGAGAACCACTGGCATAAGCCAGTTTTCAAGCTTTTGGTTGTTCCGTTTCTCCTGCTGGCACTGCCTGCTGCTATTCTAGACTCTGGGAAAGTTTTACAAATATAACTTTCATGGATTAATAATGTATAATACAAAGTAATAATTGACCTTGTTTACACTTTGAAGTGTCCTGTAAAACATTTGACAGACGTCTAAAGTATTACAGACATCTCTTTTACAATGGTGGTCTTTGGGGAAAATCATTTTGGGCCACAAGGGATTTCTTTCATTGCTGTCTCTGCTGAGACAAATTGGCAGCAAGGCTGAATGGCAGCACCATATCCAGCTCTCTTAATACATCTGTGTATTTTATCAAAATTTCCGAGCTATTGCAGAGCTACAGTAATGTACATTACATAGCTTTTACAGCGAGGCACTGTTAAGAATACAGTATTAATGCTTGTAAAAACAACAAAAATAATATGCACAGTAAGTACTAATTGACAAAATCTATGCTATTCTTACATATAGCTTTTACTGTCTATTGTAGGGAAATTGATCTTGTCAGCTCATCAAGCATTGATCAGTAAAACAAGAAAAGGTGGTATTTTTGTGTTTGAAAAATTATTACTGGCCATTTTATTAGCTCCTGACAACTCAATGAGCTACCTCAGTCACCTCTAAAGCAAAGAGATCCACACTGTGGTATATCCTCTTTTGTTGGAGCATGGCCTTTATATAACTTAACGCACAGCCTACATTTGGATCGGCTGATTCATTCAACTCATTTACATTTTAACAGTGACCTTCCCTGCTCTCTCCAATCCCACGCATTCCTAAATACAGAGTGCTGTGTCCACACATACGTA